>NC_087245.1:10147500-10747500 GCF_037042905.1 Lytechinus pictus | reverse complement strand
ATGCACCTGACATGGATTGACCACATTTTTGTTGGCCTGTTTTCTTTGCATGCACAACCATCATAATGTTACTATGAATCACGATTGCGGTGGAATATTAACCCATTTTGCATGTAGCTATTATCAGTAGATTCCAGAATGAAAACTGCCACCTTCGATGAAGGCTGACCTGTCAACTTTAACTTCTACACTCAGAAATTTGTGCAATGTTCTGCTTCTTTGTTCAGGCTTTTTTTTTATTGAATTATTATAAAGACACGAAATACTTGATATCGCAGATTCATATTAAAAGTGATTCATTTTCTTCATTTCAACTATCATTCACTCTTAAAAACGTTGGGCAACATACGGTCCACACAACAATTGGTTAAAACATTATCCAACTCTGGGTAGTTTTCAACCAATACTGTGTAGTTTTCACCAAAAGCACACATTATTGGTTTAAAGCTACTCAGAATTTGATAAAGTTTTAACCAATTGTTGTGTGGACCGTATGTTGCCCAACGTTTTTAAGAGTGTTGGGTTAAAGAAAGTATTTGAACTAAAGTGCACTTGTCCCCTTCACATGTTACCAAATTTTACTCTTCTCATGAATTTAGAGAAAGACAAGGTGTAATTTTGTACACGGCTCTCACACACACACATCACCTTCATATTTACACACAGAAATACACACAAGCACACTATTGCACACACCCTCACACACGCACACATACACAATATTTAACACCAATACCCATGTAATGATTTGCAGAAGAAAAACAGAAATTAAATTGGCAACAAAGTAAACATGTAGAATAAATCGAAATATATGTGCGTGAATTGAAACAGACGTTGAAAAGATCCCATTTCCTTTGTTGAAAAACATTGGAGTTGTGTTCAGGGCCTTGGTTTTTGCCCACATGTTAGGCCTAATATTATTACGACTTCTCAGGAAATCAGGTTCCGACTGACTATCATCTGCCTACATACTTAAAAATATTAAGAAATGGTGTTTGCATGCTTACATTTGTATGAAATAGGCAGCAAAATACCTTATTTTCCGGAAACAGTGCATAACTTAAAATGAAAATAAAAGAAAAATAAGATTCAAAGGATATCTCCTTGCGAGGGCTAATATCAAAAGGCCCATGCAATACGTATCTCTAACTCCGTTTACCTGTAAGAAATGCTATCATTATACATGTTTGGTAGCGAATGCATGCATCCATCTGGTTTTGGGCCTTTAAAAGGGCATGTACGGACTGGGTTACTGATTTCTTTGAATGCCCTAGGACGAATACCCTGTGAAATTGTGTGCTCTTAAGCGAAAGGTGTGAATTCATTTATACCTGTATCTATAAGGTCATATTACATCCTATGTTCATTGGGACGGGATATGCTGTCATGACAGTTGATAAAACACGACAACCACTAGAGGTGCAGTTGGTGACTAGACAGACGTCTGAACGGATATTTCCGGTTGCCTTTTAACGCTTTATATAAAATCATATGACCAGTTGTCTTCTTACACACCTACCTCTCTCTATTCCCCGAACAAAAAAGTGTGAAGACCATCACCACACGGGTTTACACAACACGCTTTGACAGAGAGGCGGAAAGCAGTTCGGTGAACACAAGGCAAGAACATGAATCATGACAAAGCAATAGTGCGCCACTCGTCAGGTTAAGATGGATATTAAGCCGCAGTGTAATTTCACTTCGCGTCATCAAAATCTAATCAAGGATCATATCCTCAGAATTACCGTAATGCCCTCCAGCTTATCCGTTGATGAAGTTTGATTCAGCTAACCTTTTCAGCTACACGATCCCCCAAAGATCATGATACCAACCAACGTCGAAAACAATAGGGCTCGTTTCTATCACGAGACTCCATCAACAAAGGTGTTTGTTTAATTCATATTTTACGTGTTACCTCATATCAAGACGTCATATTAGATTCATACATTCCCTGAGATGAGGTCGGAAAGATATTACGACCTTGGCCAATGTACTGCAAGGATATTTTTCACCCTCGCTGAAGATACCGTCGCTTTGGTGTGCCATTGCACACGAATCACGATTTGCAATACAGGAATACACTGTGCATTCACTCTGAAAAGGCACTGCACGTATCTTATCAAATGTATTTCATATTAATTGTAACAATTCATTTTTGCAATAGAAAAGGGAAAAGACTGCACGATTGCTTGAGCATTTACTTGACAATTTTCACTTTAAGAATCAAATTTTTCATTTATCTGATAATCAGACAGACGTAAAGTAAACTAATAGACCTTAGACCCTATCTTCATTCTTTATTAAATTTTGACCGGTCCAGCGTTTCAAAAAAAAAAAAAATGATACAGTATGAAGGAGCCAAACCAAATTAACTTTATAGGTGATTCACAGTTTCACCGCCAATTTGGCATTTATTTCATTACTTGATTTATTCCCAAAATTAATTAATCAATTTATTCCTACGCAATATCCACTAATCCTCATACATGTCATACAAGAAGAATTAGCCATCGTATATATAATAATCAATGATTATTTTTACGTGCTCTTCTTTGAAAAAATATAAGCCATCAGTATTGAAACAAAAAAAATCAAATACAAGCACACACACGCAGGGAGAAAGAAAGAAAGAAAGAAAAAAAAAGAAAGAAAGAAAGAAAGATAAAAAAGAAGGAAAGGAAGAAAAGGGAAAGGAAGAAAGTAGGAAAGAAAGGCAAAGAGGGGTGGGGTAGATATTTTAAGGAAAGTCAAGGAGAATGAGCTGTTTTGGAAGTAGTTGAACTAATTACTATATTCATATCTCCCTTAGATGTACTTTGATCTCGTCTTAAGAGACACACATACACCCTCCCTAACACACACAAACACACCCCCAATTAATCATAAACGAGTGCAGTTTATGACCCGCACCATGTCGAACTATATTTGTTTAACTTTTTACGTCAATCTTTCGCTATATATTAGTTTGAAATGTTGTCGAGAATCTCTTGATTCTAATCGATATCTACTGCATCACCACGGTTTGGTTAACCTTTTACTGATCATGTCAGACAGATGAAAAGGGATAAAATCAAACTACCAACGACGAAAATAGTCTCATGAAAATGTAGTCTCAACTAATTGCTTTAAAAGTCTTCTTAAAGATAAAAAGCCTACTCGAGACAATATACATCTACGAGATGATTTCTGTGAATTCGTTATTTTACACACAGCCCATACCTTCAATTCAATTATCTGAATATTCTCCATGGGCCTTTTAAGCTCCATCTTAAAATTTATTCCTGGTACCGTACTTTTGTCTATAGCCTACAATATACAATCAAAATTTTAATTACACGTACCTCAACACGTAAGTATTACATATTTCCTTTACCATATATTAAACCTTCAAGCAGTTGTAAGAAAAAAATACTTCAAGATTTTCAATAACAAGAACTTTATGACCCGTTTAAAGTGATTGGTTAACATTGGTTTGACTTTAAAAAACCTGTGTCTGTGATATGTTACAAAAATGAAGCCCAGACAAAATTGCGTTCGAAAATAATTATTTAGGGCTTCAAAAATTGAAATATAAAGTGACCGAAAACACCATCTTAAATTCATCCCATACACTTATGTGTACTATTTAGGCGTCTATAAGACGCCTATTTACAAAATCGGGGTTTGCCTTGTAGTTTTAGCTTTTCATTCTCAATAATGGTTGTTTTCAGGGTTTATTAGTTCTAATACATGCACTTGTACACATGTTTCATCTTGGTTTCAATTTTTTTTTAATCGGCTGCTCACAAAGTTAAACAATACCTTTAATATCAGTACTTCTAAAATATGAATAAACAGGTACATGTTTTTAGACAAAAGCTAATCATTACCATTTCCTAATTGGCAAGGTCACAATTGGCCTACAATGGATCTCCGGAGCCAGTAACCACATCCTTTATTTCATATCGTACATTTTTCCTGGGAGACAAGCTCTTACCCTACGATAATCGCAAGATTTCATGGGCTAACCTATATTCCAAAATCGGATCTCGTTCGATTCGTAGCCCGGATTAATCTGAAGTGTGAAATTGGGAGTTTGTGTAAACGTCTGATGTTTATTTTGATTTATTTATTCATTCATTCGTCTGCATATCTATTTACTCTGATGATAGCTTTTTTTGTCTTTAAAGATGTGGTATCCCCTCCCTCCTAATTTTTAAATGAGACATAAGCGTCTGTGGTATGAAACTGAGTTAATATGTAGTTTACTTTGGTTTACACTGTGGATCATATTAAACATATATGAAATACACGATCGCATGTGTCATGCGCTTCTGCAAGCGCTTAATGATTAAAATACTGCTCTAACATCCTTGATACAAGGGTGTTTAACCTAACATAGCAACAGCCATGGGCGTAAGAGACGCAACAAAAGATGTTCCCCATGAACAAAGGATAATCCTCTGCGTCGCCCCCCCCTTGGCGACAGCCACGTAAGAATGAACAAGGCGTATTCATGTGATTTTTCGGTACCAGAATAATCGGTAATACCTACAGATTCTAAAAACCTACAAAGCAATAACTTAATTCAACTTCCCAGTAAATATAAAGCAAAATAGCATTCAACAATAAATTGGATTTACTTGGTAGAAAATTATTATGTTAAATTTCTTATTTCAATACTTCAAAGATTTATAATGTTACGGTATTCGCTCATTTTGCATATACCGATGTCATTTAAATGTCAAGTCCACCCTAGAAAAATGTTAATTTGAATCAATAGAGAAAAATCAAACTAGCAAAATGTTGAAAATTTCATCAAAACCGGATGTAAAATAAGAAAGTTATAATATCTTAAAGTTTTGCTTATTTTTCACAAAACAGTGATATGCACAACTCAAATGAAACAGTCGATGGTATCCCTCACTCACTATTTCTTTTTTTTTATTGTTTGAATTATACAATATTTCATATTTTATAGATTTGACAATAAGGGCTAACTTGACTGAATCATATAGTATTAATCATTGCTCATTCCACATGTTCAGGGGAATTGATTTTTGTTTTGCTTGACGATGAGAAGTAAAATAGAATATTCCCTATTTCATCTAATAAAATACAAAAGAAATAGTGAGTGGATGATGTCACCAGTCTCCTCATTTGCATACCCACCAAGATGTGCATATAACTGTTTTGTGAAATTAAGCAAAACTTTAAAATGTCATAACTTTCTTATTTTACATCCGATTTTAATGAAATTTTCAGTGTTCTGCTTGTTGGATTTCTCTCTTTTTATTAAAGTCAACTTTTTGTTTGAGTGGACTTGCCCTTTAAGTAATTATTTTTTTGGGCGTGCCTATAAAATCATATTGGATATCAATCGAGATATGTATGAGAATATGCAACAACAAAAATCAAAAAGGCACGACAGGCTTACATGTTAAGAGACGACTAAGGTCATATAGGACAACTAATTAAATATAATCAATTTGAACATTCCGTAATTATGAAGGAATTGTCCTCACGTTTTCCAGATTCGTGATGGGTACACATGTAATTACGTTTCGAGATGACACTCTTATATTCGTGTGGGCACGTGTGTGAGGATTGTGTTATGGGTGAGGTGTGTGGGGGTGCTTTTAAAGTAGTCATATTTCGGTATTCGTTCTGGGAAGAACTTAACGAAATTGTTTCATTAACAATAGCTGACAGGTTTTAGGGGTTCGTTATCGTTAATTTAGCTGATACTAGTCCAAATGGTTCCATGGCATCTGCTCCAGCGACAATTGCTCCTATGGACACGTTTAATAAGCAAAACCTTAATCCTAACCTCCAAAACTAATTAACTCAAATCCTTATCTTTACATTATGCGAACTCAAAAACTCTGTTACAATCTTAAATCAAACCCTCTGAGATATTAAGACCGGAGCAAATGTCGCAGGAGCATGTGTCGTGTCACCTTGGTAATATCACTAAGATGAACAAAAACAAGTTACCATCCAAATCTGTTTTTCAAGATTATTTCACCTCTCTTCACACTGAAAAGAGGAGACACGAAGACAGAGCGAAAGGTGGAAATATGATAAAGATTGAGGAAGTAATGCCTTACACCAAGAAGAAACATGAAACTTGAACATTCTACATTAAGAATCGTTTGGGGCAAGACAGATTGTTGTGGTCCCAGTGGCACTGACAGATGCAATTGGTGTCGAATCGGTGAAAATTTTCCCACTAAAGGCATTCCGTCGCCCTTCAGTTGGTGTCGTGTTTGATACTAATCCAACAAATGATTGGCCGCAGCGATCATTTAGAAATTGGGTGCCTTCGAAAATATTCCTATACGTGAACAATAAATATCATAATGCTATCCAAATAAATTATTCCAGCTGCTTTAGATTTGTACAGTTGCGTGCAGGGTTTACATTCTACTCATTAAAGTTGTTGTTCACCTTTACTTTGCTTCCTCTCCCTCCTCACCTTGACTTTCTACAGCTCAACTTTTCCCACCCTTATCTGGCATTTGCCTTCTCGAAGAATATCGTATTTTATTTCCCACTTCTACTCGCATAGAATTACTGTGACTTTTATATAAATCTAACTTTCTCTCCAATCGTGTTGTAATAAAGACGAAAAGTGATTAAAAGTGTTTAGTTAATGTTACTTAACTTCCATTTTACGCCGTCAATTAATTTCCTCAACATTTTATCCTCATTACACATTGTTATCATCAGTTAAAGTACTATTTTATTATTGTTAGCGCCCCCCCCCCCTCAGGTACTTAATAATTCATACCAAGTGGAACAATACCAGAAAGTAAAAGAGGTGATCATAGAAAATAAAGCTTCCTTCACATTTCGTAAGCAAATTGTTCAAGGATATGAAAGAGGAGTTTATAACAAAAGTTTGACTTTACGTTGAGAGGAAAAGAATATTTGTTAAATAGAAGCGGACCTAAATCAACTCCTTGAGACAAACCTTTGATGAATCAATATGTTGGGGTATAATCTAGAGTCTAGAGCGTATTTTGATTAACATTTGATTAGGCAGTCAGGTGCTTTACTTTAAATTCCTAGTTTAAACGATAATCTTTTTAGAAGAGTGTCATCATGGTCATGTTCGATTAGAAATTATGGAGTGCCAAAGAAAATTCAACTCATATATCAGTCAAATTCCAGTCCGATTAGCTTTACCATGTATCTGCGATGTGTTTTTTGCCATAGACTGGTTGCCGGCCGAACACCCATGATCATCGTACGATGGTCGGAGCTCTCAGGTAGAATCGGGGGAGATCGGACAAAGATAACTAGACACATCGTCCGATGTCCGGCCGTGAATCATCCGGTGTCCCTAGCATCGGAGGTGAAATCCTCTAGAGCAGACATTAGTCACTAACCGACCGATGTCCGACCGGTATGCATCGATGTATGGCCAATATGATTGAAATCGGCTGGACATCTGCCAGACATCGATTGGTAATCACAGATGCATCGTGGTCCTTTATTATCCGCGTCATTTACTGTATAGACAGTACACAGCACAAGAAGATAACAAGATGGAAATTACATCGGCCGACAATCTTATGATGTCCGTAGGATACTCTACCAATAATCGTTCGATGTCTGGATCATCGTCCGGCTATCGCACACTCACCTTATGATTTAATGGGTATTAGTATCAGATGTCCGGTCGATTTCCGACAGTTAATCGCTGCTTCCCCGGCTCAACAAATTTTCGTGTGTATGGACGAACTCTGCACGATTGCATTTGTGCCTGCGATGTGTTGAGGATTATTTGGCCGATGAGGATTGATATTTTTTTAATCGCTCACCCCACCGGCTACCCCCCGATTACCCCCGATCTCCTGCCACCGACCGGGAATATGATAAATAAATGCCTTAGGCATTGCAGTCAACGTATCATCAGAAACACGCTTTCTGGGAAGTTCTCGCGGTCCATTACAAAAATTGTAATTTATGGAATTTACTGAATATCACATGAGGTGGGGATTAAAAAGCTGCTCTGATTTGACGTCACAAACATAATATTCATTGATATTTCTCAAATTTTTTCTATATTTCTTTGTCAAACCGCCATTATTTGGCCTACACATTTTTCCTCTTTTCTTATTATAACCACTTCGACGTCAAGACTTCCATTCAACTTTTTTTTCCCAGAATAACAAAGAACATCGGCCGACAATCGTATGATAGCCGTAGGATACTCTACCCAGTGGCGTAACTACGGGGGGGCATGTGGGGGCACGTGCCCCCCCCCCCCCCAATCGGCTGGCCAAAAAAAAAACGGGGAAGAGGAGAAAGAGGGAGAAAGGGAGAGAAACGTAGTGGGGAAAGAAGAAATTATTGTTAATTATAATGTTATATTATGTTATAATTATATTACATTTAAAAAAATGTATAACTTTATGAAACATAATTTGCGCAGGGCCTATGTCTTCATTGTTCCTGGTGCTCGCATTGTATGTTTAACAAGATATATAATCCTGTTGTACTAAAACCTCCCGTTTTCAAGTCAATATACACCAAATATATTTCCTCGCACTTCGAATTATTATTGTTTATGTAGTGACATATGCTTCTATTTTATGACTACTTAAATTAAAGTGGTTGCCCCATTTTAAGGTCTTAATTATAAACCATTTCCTGTCCGTGCTTACGTTCGCATTCGTGGATTGGTGAAATATGTCTGTTCTTCATGAATTCCCAAAATCAGTCGTTAAAATGTCCCTTTTTTTTATCTGAATATCAAAAATGTTCAGCTTGCGCTTCGCGCTCGCATCATTTGGTTAGTGAGATGCGTGTATGATAATCATGATTACAATGACTACAAAAAGTGCTTCATGTGTCATTTACATGTAATTCTAACAAGATTGGCATGCGCTTGGCACTCGCATTAGATGACTATGGTGAGATATGTACTCTTAATGGATTCCTTAAAAAAAATAGTCCTTATATCCTTGTTTTGGGTCAATGATATGCAAAAATTTAAGCTTGCGCTTCGCGCTCGCATATTTTTGTTAGTGAAATACGTATGATCTTCGTGAATTCCTACAAACAAGCCTTAAAATGTCCCTCTTCAGGTCTGAATTTCCTAAATTTTCAGCTCGCGCTTCGCGCTCGCAATATTTGATTAGTGAGATGCGTATGTTAACCATGATTACAATGATTACAAAAAGTGCTTCATGTGTTTAGATGTATATTATTCTAACAAAATCAGCAAGAGATAGGCACTCACAATAGATGAATATGGTGAGATATGTATACTCTTAATGGATTCCTAAAATATAGTCCTTAAAATGTCCCTGTTTGGGGTCAATATATACAAAAATTTCAGCTCGCGCTTCGCGCTCGCATGGTTTGTTTAGCGAGACAGGTATGTATTATGATTACAAAAATAATTGCTTATAATATCCTTTTTAGGTCTGAATTTCAAAAAATTTCAGCTCGCGCTTCGCGCTCGCATTATGTGACCAGTGAGATACATATCCGTTTAATGACACTGTCCTAAAAATGTCTCTATTATGTCAGTATACCTGGCAACTGAGCGCACTTCGCGCGCTCTTTAAGTGACTCAAAATGTTTGCTGATGCCCCCCCCCATGCCGTGACCCACGGTACGCCACTGACTCTACCAATAATTGTTCGATGTCTGGATTATCGTCCGGCTATCACACACTCACCTTATGATTTAATGGGTATTAGTATCAGATGTCCAGTCGATTTCCGACCGTTAATCGCTGCTTCCCCGGCTCAACAAATTTTCGTGTGTATGGACGAACTCTGCACGATGGCATTTGTGCCTGCGATGTGTTGACGATTATTTGGCCGATGAGGATTGATATTTTTTTTAATCGCTCACCACACCGGCTACCCCCCGATTACCCCCGATCTCCTGCCACCGACCGGGAATATGATAAATAAATGCCTTAGGCATTGCAGTCAACGTATCATCAGAAACGCGCTTTCTGGGAAGTTCTCGTGGTCCATTACAAAAATTGTAATTTTTGGATTTTGCTGTATATCACATGATGTGGGGATCAAAAAGCTGCTCTGATTTGACGTCACTAAAATAATATTTATTACTTACATATTTCTCAAATTGTTCTATATTTCTCTGTCAAACCGCCATTATTAGGCCTATACATTATTTTTTTTTATAACCACCTCGACGTCAAGACTTCCATTCAACTTTTTTGCCCAGAATAACAAAGAATTCATTCTGCTCTCAAAGGATATGAAGTGTGTGTGTGTGTGTGTGTGTATTTGAGTTTTGTCAGACGTGTATCAATCAGATATGATTATTTACGTCTGGGACCGACCTTTAACGTCACCATCCGAAAGACGCGACCAGGGCTCGAACCTCTGCATCAATTTGTAACTTCCCCACAGCTTGGATTACAGGCGCACGCCACAACACCCAGTTGAAGTATGTGAAGGCTTGTAGTACGTTTCAAGGCACTCACTATTGTTTTCCAAAGTTTGAGTAAGCCTGTGACGACAGCTTTTGAACGGACTTAATTCCGAGAACGGGGAAAAGATACAAGGAATTTATTCATTGCAAGTATTAATTTATCCCTCACGGGTGGAGTAAGGAAAAAATAGAGTTAATAGGGTGATTACCAAAACGTACCAAAACGAGTATGGACCTGGGAAATGGAAGTTTGACTGAAGTACCTTGAAGAAACTCAATCGGAAAACTAATTCAGATTACCAGATCATCTCTGGTGATTTGTCATATATCTCGTGCCCTCCAGCAATATAATAAATAAATTCTGAAACGTTCCTGTCTTTTATCTAAATCACACTTGTTTGTCAAGTGTCTTTTTCAGTAAGCCTCGGATAACAATGTACTTGGGGACTCCTTTAGCCACTGTCAGCACGCGATAACCGCATCCAATTAAAAAACAGAAAATGGGGTAGTTGAATATGGTAAAACGATCTTTTCATCGATCTGATGAGATTTTCTTCCAATATGAGAAAGATGAAGAGCAGACAATCCCTCATGTAGGGAACATACGTCACAGAACATACAATAGTCTTTCATTACAAGTAATGAAATATCCTGACCAATTATTTGATATGATATATTGATGTGCAAAGGTATATCCGCAGCTAGCCTTCCTGAAATTCTAAATCGACAGTGACAAGCATAATGAAGAATAATGGAATACTTGCACAGCCGTCTGTCTTGCATCATTTGAAATGCACTGTTCAGCCCACATGAACGATTCTTAACATGTGATATTAATTCCCATATAATGAACACGTACCAGATATTAAAATTTATCTTTAATCTAAAGAGGTTTACCCACATTGCCTGGAACTAGCAGAAACTAGGTGACAAAATTATCATAAAGTCATCTTGATAATGAATGAATTACGGTAGAAGAGTAAACAACATGAATGTATCGAAATATTAAATTGTAACGTTTCGGCTACATGAATAATACCATTTTCTCTCTCTAATATGTTTTCCATTAATCTATAAATCAATTCCTCTTTCTCTAAACTAATATTTGTGACTTCCTCGCTTATTGAAGTGATCAGATGATAATGATAGTTATTAGATTACCAACAATGTATTATCATTATGATAATGATAAACGAGAAGCAAGAAAAGTATTACAAATAAAAAAAAATTTAAAGACTAATCATTATAAATGATAAAATCAATATTGATATAAAAGCTATGGGATAATCCAAAAGCCACCAATTAGAAGCCAAGCCGGTTAATAATACCACTCCCTATATAGTTTTGGGATGCAAGAAGGCTCCAGAATGACAGGGGCTGCCCATCATCCTGCTTTTTCAAGTAAAAAAAATCAAACAAATGTTTTAAAAGTAAAAAGATGGTGCGCATGGGATAAGAAAAGCTGATTTATCTTTTCTTGAATGTTCATTACTCAAGTGTTATTTTTTTCTTGTTAAAAACCTTAACAAAATTATACAGGGATCCAACGAATAGTAAATTTCTTCGGTACTACCACGATGTTATATAATTGGTTTGAGGGAGAGTGAAATTACTCTCATTTATTTCTTTCAATAATAATTATATACATGTAAAAACATACAAATATCATACAATATTTTGAACATGAATATACAAATATAATCATCAGTCATTAAGGTGAGATTAATAAAAAATAATGAAAGAAAAAGGTATCCCAAGAAGCCCCAAAGGCTTGAAAGAAGGGAAACCAAGAATAAAACATAAGAATGATTATAGAAAGCGATTCACAAAAATAGAATAGAGCACCGGAATGCGTCGCCACAACAGTAAGATTAAAATCAATTATCATACACAGAGCCGGATACTCATGATTATGATAATTCATGATTGATTGATTGATTGATTGATTGATTGATGTATGAACACGTAACTCTTTAAATTCAATTAGATTAAACCTTCCTATTTTTACCTTTTTGGCTATTTATCCTTAATCAATTTGTTATCTGCAACTTGTATACATTTGATATAGGGTGAAGAGATATTAATATCGCATAGACACCTAGACTCCAGAATTTGATAGATTGCCATGGAAAATTGAATCTATCGCTGGAGTTACTGCAATCTCGTCTCTAACAACAGTGGAATGTTAATATTCTTTTACCGATGTCACCCGTAATATCCTTCCCGTATTTCGTATTTAGTTTGGCCCATCTATATGAATTATCAACGGTCTTGAAAATATTGGTATTTTTAACGATATGATATGACAAATGCTTTTTTTTTGTCTGGATAAATTGGAAATTCCGGATGCAAAGAAAAACGTCCGCAGAGTCCATTAGATGAAAAATGGTCAATATTACAGCTTTGGTATTATAGCAGAATAGCCACTGAACTTACTTATATTATTAACCGTCCTACAGCTTTCAATCATCTTATGAATACAAATTTTACAACACCTTGAGGGGAAAGTGGAATCAAACCATGCATGCGGAATTCTGTTGAGAGGTAAAAACACAATATTCTAACATAATCTGATCATTATCAACTTGTTGATGGCTTACCTTTAGTCAGTTGAGAACTTCAGGCCGAAAACTTCGAAGTAGAATCTGACAAGATATCAACGTAACATTCGATTCATGTTAACTAAGAAATAGGCCAGGAACCTGACCCAATTGAAACAAGCAGCGAAGATAAGCACACTCGGCTCATTTGATAGCATTAACTGTAGTGTTGGGGGTTTTGTATATTCCGACATCCTAATCGCATCGCAGAAGAGTAAACCCGCTAACGATTGCAAAACCACGCTATCGCAATCGCGATCGAATTTTTATTTCGTTTTGTGAAGGTTATCTATATAGTTTTAAAAATAGAATGAAGGTACTTGGTCATAGGATTGGAGATTTTTGTCAACAAAATCAGTATATCTTGGAATCAGGGGCATGAAATAAATTTTAATTGCGAATACCTAACTACTACACAAGACAATCTCAAATTGTTTGATGAACATCGTGTTCGGAAATTAGTTAGATGCGTTTAGAAGGCCAATAGACCATCTGAAGATTTAGGTTGCTGGATTGATATTTTACAAAAATAAAGATTTAAATGGTATTATGTATGATATCATGTATCGGTGATTCTCATCTTATTTTCTTTTGAATTTTGTATGTTTATGAATAGCGCAATGGAAACTTTGGTCGAAAGCGCTTAATAGATTATTATTGTTATCATTTAAAGTAACGATTAAAATATAAAGATGGGAACGAAAAACTAATATCGTAAAATAATTCAGGATATATTGATTCATTATTGTTTTTTGGCCTATTCTAAACTTTAATACTGCAGGAAAAGGGTAAGTCATAATAATAATGTCGGCCAAGAATTTATCTGGAAATACAGATGGGAAATGACTAGTAAAAAGGCACTTCCATTCCGACAATCGAAATATAAAACATCGCTCGGATACTAAATATAGAATAATGATGTATCACAATATGCAAAAATATATCCTCCAATTATTCCCAAATCATACTGAACTGAAATACCAAACGTATGAAACGGTTGTCATAATTAAACTCAGCAAGCGTTGATTCATGATTTAGTAGTGTGAACGAGCCTTCATCGATGAGCTAAATCAACCCGAGCCTTGTCAAGGGCAACTCCAATTGGATTATCCAGCTATAATCATTATCACCGCGCCTACGCCACGCCAAAAATTGACATTAATTTCGCGACGCAATTTGGGCTGGCAAGACGGTATTTTTTCTCGGATGCCGTTTTACACAGTGATCTCATAGTTTGTAGAATAACGTATAGGAGATAATGAAATTGGTTTTAACCTGATCGATAGATTGTACCAACAACATAGAATGGCCCATGAATGAGCTAATATCAAAGATAATGTCTAAAAAAATTACAAAATGAAACGCATAAAAATGATTAAAAACCATTTATGTATCATGAGGGCTTTACATAATACAGCATGAAGAATCATTTTTATATTATTGGCATTGTGCAGCTTTCTCTCATATTTGTAAGAATTGCACTTTTCTGGTGGAGTGACTGGCAATATTTCTATCTGGCTATATTTCTATCAGAAAACAAAATAGACGATATGTTTAGGGGAAATGTTAAGTTTTGTGAATAGGAGTACACTTGTATGTAGCGCTTGAAAATAGCACTGAATCTATGTGGTTTACGAAACAAATGAATCGTTAAGGAACGAGATAGGACGTACTCTAAAAACAAATTGAGCGCGTAAACTTAATTTTCCTTTTTTGAGCATTGTAACATTTTAACGCAAAAAAAATGAAAAAAAATGTACAGCAATATCCGATGTTTTTTTTTAAACACGATTGTAGCGGTTATTTGAAAGTAAGAGGGTTGAAAGTCAAAACTTTCTTTAATTTTGCGATCAAAAAATCGTAAGGGTCAGAAAAGGTAAAACGATGCTATTGAGTATGATAAACAATTGCAGTACTTGACAGTGCACTTGAAAGGAATTCACCTAAATAGATCCATAAAAGAAACATGTTGCTTTAAGAAATGTACAAATTGTTCCTTTGACGTGCGCTCATCATTTATATCTGAAAGGATCCACATTATTTTGACCTGAAATCAGTCAATATCAAAACACTATGGCCCGTATTCTGAAGTCGGGTTTAACTTATAGACTCAGGTTTAAAATTGTGGTTTAAGTATGGACAGCCAATTGTTACATAATCACTAACAGTAGAGATATCATACTTTCAGCTCATTCGGCTCTCAAATCATTTATAATTGTGTAGGAAGTATAAATAAATGATTGTCTTCACCATCGATGAATCAGGAAAGAGCACAGTAAACATAAGAAACATACAACTTAATAAAAATTTTGGTACTTTTTGCTTCCCATACTTAAACCACATCTTTAAACCTGAGTCTAAGTTAAACCCGACTTCAGAATACGGGCCTATGGCGTGGTTATTTTTGTTGCATTTTTTTTGGTTAAAACGTTACGTAATTTCATTTATGCGGAAATTTATTCCTATTTTATGTATATAATGTAATTAGAGACTTTTACTAATTTGAGAGACTCATATCGCCTGCCATCAAGCTACATTATTTACTAATTGGACGACAAAATATTCACAAGATAAATTGCTAAAGATATAAATTTATGTCTCATATAACATTTCAAAAATTATGAACACACAAATGCCGCGATCATTCAAAACTTGATTAGAAGTGATGAGATGAGTAGTTATTTCAATCAATTTTAAAACATGGGAATGAATCAATGAAATAAATAAATGAAAAATATTCTTACTTGCCATATATTTTGTCTCATTTACCCAATGAATTGCAAAGTTCATGACTTACAGTAAGTAAAGAGGTGATTTTTATTGACTTTATGGTTCATGTTTTGAGATCATTTCATCAGGTACATTTTATTAATATGTCTAGACATTTTTATACCGAAATTTTGGCCACGTTTGAATGATTCAAAATAGAACGTCTCAAAAACAAAGAATGTTAATTTACCAAAAATCAGTGATACGTGTAAATGTTAATTTAGGATACTATTCGTGCGTCCCGACAAAGTGTTGAAAAAAAAACCAGGTTTTAATCGATGAATGTCTCTGCCAAGGACCCATACTCGAAAGAATATCATGAATGAAAGTATATTGGCCTCCTTCGTGAAAGAGACCAGCACTGATTTCACATCTTCTTTAGATATCTGCCAATATCCTTCGAAAGTGATACAACTTCTTCGCCCTCATTCATATTTTCTCATTCATCCATTCACCTTTGCAGACACCTATTTTTTTTTCAATTGAAAAGGCATCGCGCTCTTACCACGGAGAGCAATCAACAATAACATAGACAGCAAAAATTTACCTCTTTTTTAAATGAAGACTTATCTGCTTCTCGTCTGTTGGCTTTAGATTGATCGTATTCCAACTAAAACTCTCCATCTAATACTATTGTTTAGTATAGATCATGTACGAATACTTACTATTATACTATATATAGGACTGCCCCCCCCCCCCCTTCACGATGCAAGGACATGAGATGGCTCATATTTATCAGCTTCTTTCTTATAGTGTAGTCATATTTGGTACTGAGAGTATAAAAGACATGAAATCACTCTCGTGAAGGAAAGACAGGTTTACAAACGGCAAACATATCGCACAAGCTGTATCCAATTTCGTGAGGACAACCACGGGAAGCATTGATCATATTTGAATACTAATTGATTTTTGGAGACATTACATATCGAAGCTTTTTTTCTTTCAACACCAAAAGCGAGAACTATGTGTTTGAAGAATGGTGTAAATGGGTTTAAATCGATATGGAATGGCGTAAAGGACCACCTTCTTGAAGACTAAAGGTCTGTGCTGTATCAGCTTAACCTTCAAGGGGCTATTAATGTTAGAAATGTCTAGGAAAAGATTACTAGTTGTCGGATTCGTAGAAACGGCAACTCGTGGTTTACTTTTCGGAGCCACCAAACCCAAGTCTTCTCAGTCGACAAGCTTATTGTCGTTACTGGAAATCTGGCATTGTTATCTAATCTTTGGACTTTGATCATTTCAAAATGTTGTAGAGTAGATTGTGCGTTGACCTCTAAACTTGAAAGCAGTTTTCAAAATATATTCAAATTTCCGTATTTCATTAGCAAGCATTTATATTGTTATTTTGATGCTGAAATACCCCGAGGATTGTACATCGTAAATTTTAATAATAGATAAGCAGGATTACGAAATTGAACATTAATTATTCAGAAAACTAATCAGTTGCCACAATAGTCTTTTATCCTTGAAAATAATGGAAGGTATAATTGATAGGATATGAAAGATATGAGTCTGCGTTATTCTTTTCTCAGTACAGCAGGCCAAGCTAAGTTGGCAGAAATGTTTTATCATTAAGGAGACCTAACCAAAGTGTATATTTTGCATTTTCGAAATTTAAAATTATCGTGAATATTGGTTTTGGCTATTGCACATTTTAAGTATTATGAATAAAAAAACATTTCTAGTATAGGAAGGTATACATTGTGCCACGATTCATTGCACCTGTTTAATAAAAAAAGCATTATATATTCAATTTTCCCAAATCTATCCAATCGATTAAACAAACATTATTGTTTGCAATCATTTACTGTTTAATGAAGTCTAGTTTAGAAAGTGTAAATTTTATATTATTCATACATGTATATTGTCGTTTCATCTTTTTTCTTATTTCTTATTTCCTTTATTTTTTATTCAAAATTAAGGTGTTCGTTTTTGTTTTTGTTTTTCATTTAGTATTTTGTGGCGTTTCTGTCACTTTTAATTGTTACTTGTCTCAGTTTCTTTTGAACTCATCATGTATTTAGTCAATGTATAAGATGGCATTTGTCCAACATCACTCGTAAGGTCAACTTATTGAATATGATATTTAATATTTGTAACATGTATGTTTTAATACGGTGTCCTGAAGGTGCCCAAAATTCTAATCTCACATGCATTGATGTCATATGCCAATTTATCACTCTGAGTGTAGTATGAAAAATGGGTTTTTCATAATGCCCAACTTTAATGAAAAGCCGACTAGCAACTGAAACAGGTCAACGACAAAACAAAAAATAGAAACAGGTGGATTTCAAACTTGTTGTCACCAATCGATGATATAAAAAAGTGTTACGTGTAGTTTCATTTTCATGCTTTCCGAATAAACAAGATCTTCGGACATGGGTGCTAGCACTGCCAGTCACATCAATCACAATTACAGGTCAGATTATTCATTTATTGCTCGTTTTAGAGCGCTCGAATTTGACGGAGATTAAGGAACTATTTCATTTCCGCATTGTAAATAAGGTTAAATTAGCACACAAATTACTAGCAAGTCACGAGTGGGCTATAGTATGCCATTGACGTTTCTGTACAATCCTTCATTTACATTGAAGAATATGATTGATAACTGACTTGAAACTTTAACTATAATGTCGTTAACTTGTTTGCCGTATCCGGTTAAGTTCCCATAAATAACGATAGAAATGACTAATGATTCCACTGAGGGCTGGTGATATAGTGATTGAATTATTTGGCAAGTACAAGAGGGATACCAGGGGGATCAACATTCCATCTGAAGCTTCGTTAATAAGACAGTTGCATATTGAAAGTGATATGATGAAATTCCATAAAGTATCGTTTGTGACAGCGTTGTATATGGTAGGTAGAGATTGCTATTTGATTCTAAAAATTCCATTTATTATTTTGTCACAGCAAAACCTTAATCGAGCCACATGATTCATGATAGGCCTAAACTGTCATCTCAAAGAGTTGAAATTGTATCATTTACACTTTAATGCCCCCCCCCCTGCATTTAAATAGCATTCAAGTGGGGATATCCCCCAATTTTTTCTATTTCATTTAATTTTATTATTATCAATTACTGCTCGGAACGGTTATACGCCACTTTTTTAAGTAATTGAAGTTTTTCTCAGTTTTGCGCATATAAAAAAAAGAACAACAATCATAAACACGATTATCCCCACCAAGCCAAGATATCTCGTCGTTTTTATTTTATGACAGGTTTCCAAAATTCAATTTGAATCCCCGTCATTCGCATCGTTATTAAAGCACCCAATCTGTTTTTTTGCTCTCTTATTTTTTATGTTTTCAGGATTAAGTAATTATCAACGCACGGGCAAATGAATTGTGAAAAATACTTGTGAAAAAACAAAAATCAGCAGCCTGATAAGAGAAAAGGGCAACAACAAAGATGGCATCGATATATTCAGTATGCTAAGATATGTTTAACTTATATAATCAATTATATTTTAAGGATAACATAAGCAAGGGATAGGTTAAAACCTTCAGGGATAGTTATGTGTTACCGCTTGCCCATTTACGCACTCTATTGAATGAGATTTGACTAATAAATCTGCTTAGTTTATATCATTGAAGCAAGACAACAACATACAATAATGCTAACAACAAATATTCATATTTTCACGCTTCGTTTGAAATGGCGAGCAAACTCTGTTTCAAGAAACCTGTCAACATCAACTTCTCGAAGAACAAAATTGTAATATTCGTAGACGGACATTTCGAATATGACGGAAAAAAATCACTGCCTTCCCTTTATGCCCAACTGTGAATCCGTTTCAACCTTTAAAACTTTCTCTTTCATTTTGATACACCATAATTTTCAAACAAAGGTATACAATCTGATTCCATGTTAAACTCATATTGACCCTTTTGTATTGAATTTTCTAAGTAGATCATAAAATTCAGTAGCTATATTCTTCTGACAGACTATTAAACGATAATTAAAAATTGGCTCTGAAAAGGTAGTATACATTCCTCATTACAGGCTGAATTTCTGCTGATCTCGGCAAAATTCCTTCTGATCCATTGGATCAAGGCTATCAGATTTCTCTCTGTATGTGTTATTTGCCATAAAGAATTATTTCACATTGAAGTTGGTACAGATTCCCCCATCAAATTAGGATTTTCAATATTGTAAGCTAAATCCGTTAATCTGGTAATTTCCATATAAAGATGGTTGTCATATAATCGATTTCAGACTAGTATAATGTTCGAGTGATAGTTTCTGTCAAAACTAGAGTTACTTGCTTTTGACAGTCAGGGACAGCGAAAATATAGGAGATATTGTACATGGTCATGGCGGTGTTGGTGCACTTTAACTGCGTCTCTTGCTGCCGATCGGATGCAAAGGGAATTTATTTATTTAATTATTAATTTTTTTTATTTATTCATTTCTGTTTTGTAGACAGGGCGGTCCCTTCAGTACATAAAACTGCTTTTTGAGAGAGCCATATACATATACAAATACATATAACAATCGTAATACAGTGTACAGTGATGAATAATTACAGAATTAATCAAAAAGAAAAACTACAAGCAATATAAAAGAAATGAAATTCAAAAGCATACATATGAAACTAACAATACATAATAGATACATAGAGTGATCGAAATGTAACAATAAAATGGCAAACTAGATGAATATTAGAATAAAATGAAAAAGGCGATAATGATTGTGATTCTGGCATGAAAATAAAAAAGTATAAAAATTGAGAAACAAACAATCAAATAATACTACAATTTATCAGTACAGATAAAGTAACAATTAAATTAAAACGAGACATTTTTTCTAATTGCACAACCCCCCCCCCCCTCCCACTGCGAAAATGTTGGCTGTTTCTATTCTAAAAATTACTTGTTTAAACAGGTCTTTAAATGTATGGCTAAGTTGTTTGCACTGTCTTTTAAAAGATTGAAATGTAAGGCAAGAAAGGACATGAATGTGCCCTGATAAGAAAATTATGGTTTCATATATTCAGTACGTGGAGTTGTGACAAAAAGAGGGGTTTTTGCAGCATTTGTAGACGTATGATAAATTTGCTTGTTCGATATTAGCTTCTTTAGATAATTTGGGGTAAAGTTGTTGATTATTTTGAATATAACAATACAGTGAATAACCTTGATTCGTTGGAGAACGGATTGCCAATTACGCTTCTGCAGTGAGCATGTAGTAGATGTATATCGGTCGGCATTTAAAGTCATTCTGGCGTAGCGATTCTGGGCACGTTGTGGTCTCGTAATGTTCGTTTTTGTTATGTTACCCTAGATAATGGAACAATAATCAAGATGAGAGACAAACATGGCAAAATACAGATCAATTAGTAGACGGGTCAATATATGGTTTGACCCGGAACAAATTGCAACAAATGATTTTTCAACGGTATTTTGTACTATTTGACCTCAGGAATAACATACTAAAAATCTACCAAAATCCGCATCTGGGAAAATTGTTATTTTCAAGATGGCGTCCAAGATGGCCACCATTCACCAAAAATTGATATAACTCACTCACTATCCACCCTAGAATCCTATTTGGGTTCATGTTCCATGGTCCAATGGGTAAAAGAATTTATTTATACAAGTTAGAGTGAATATTAGCACTCCAGGGTACCAGGAAAATCCAAGATGGCGCCCAAAATGGCTGCCGTAGTTTAAAAAATCCACAATTCATCTATTACTTAAGTGGCTTTAATTTGGTTTCCATTCGATTGTTTTAATGATGAAGTAGTACATCGGAACAAATTACAAGGACAGCCAGTGGGTCTGGTGTGTCTAAAAATAAAAGATGGTTTCCAAAAAATGAGTTTGAAATGGCTATTAATCCTTAAATTGGACATTGCTCATATCACATCCACTTGAGAGATGTGATTTGGTGTCTAGACCATGGTTTCAATGGTCAAATAATACATTGGGACAAGTTACAAGAACAGTCAGTGGTCCGGTATGTTCAAAAATCCAAGATGGCTTCCAAAAATGGAGTAAAAATGCTGTTGCTACTAAAAAAAAAACCCAACATAGTTTGTTCAATATCCTGGAATATGATTTTTTTTGCCTATACCATGGTTAAATGGGTCAAATAATAAATTTGGATCTTTTACAAGGACGATTGGTGGTCAAGTATGTCCAAAAGTCTACGGTGGCTAAAAAAATAGTATCAATCAGCCGCGATGGTATTTAAAAATGGACATAATTCATGTTTTATTCGTCAAGGGCATATGATTTTGTTGCCTATATCATGGTTTCAAAAGGCAGAAAATTAGTTACAAGGACAGTCAGTGGTCCAGTATGTCGAAAATCTAAGAAAGCTTCCAAAAATCGGAGTCTAAAATGACTGTTGTTACTTAAAAAATGGACATAGTTCATTTAAAATCCACCTAGGAGATATGATTTCGGTGTCCACACTATGGTTTCATGGTTAAAATAATACGTTTGGACTGGTTACATTGATATGCAGTTGTCCAATTTGCCTAAAACACAAGAGGGTTTTTAAAAAAGGAATCTAAAACGACTCATATCATTCAATAGTGGTCAGAGTTCTACAATATTCATCTGCAAGAAATAATGTTGGTGTCCAAATTGTGGTATGAAGGGTCAAATAATACACTCGGACAAGTAACAGGATGGTTAGTACTCCATTTTGTCAAAGAATCCATGATAGATTCTAAAATTTCATCAAAATGGGTGCTGTTACTAACTCATGAAGCAATATGATAACTTGTCCCCATGCATTTAAGTGTAGACACCAAGATTATTCCTAACAGGTAGATATTTTATGGAGCAGTAGTCACTTTACATGCTTTAGAACCCATTTTTAAGCCAACTTTGATTTTAAGGCAAAATGGATAGCTGCATATCTTGGTAACCAGTCCCAAAGTATTGTTTGACCCTTGAAAGCCTAGTGTAGACACCAAAATAATATCCCCAAGGTGTATTTATAATGTTCTACATCCACTTTTTATACGTAACAGCAGTCATTTAAGACCCCCATTTTTAAAGCCATCTTTGATTTTTGGACATACCTGACACCTGACTGTCCGTTCAACTTAACCCAATGTATTGCTTGACCCTGTAAACTCTAGTATAGACAGTAAAATCATACCTCCAAGGTGTATTTATAATAAACTATGCATACTTTTAGGTAGCAACAGTCAATCTACACCCCATTTTTTGAAGTAATCTTCGATTTTTTAACATACAGACAACTGACTGGTCTTGTAACTTACCCTAGTGTATTACTTGACCCTTTTAAACCATGCTTTAAACACCAAACTCATATTCCCCAGACAGATATTAAACAAACTATGTCCTTTTATAAGTAACATCAGACATTTCTTACTCCATTTTTGGAAGCCATCTTGTAATTTTGGACATACTAGACCACTGACTGCCATTGTCTTGTCCTAATATATAATTTGACCCTTGAAACCATAGTTTAGACACCGAAATCATATCTCACAGGAGGATTTAAGATGAGCTATGCCACTTTTAAGTATCAACAGCCATTTATGAATCAAGTTTTGGAAGCCATATTGGATTTTTGGTCATACCAGACCACTGACTGGCCTTAAAACGTGTCCTAATGTATTATTTTGGCCCTTAAACCAGCGGTTTAGACACCAAAATCGCATCTCTCATGCCAATATAAAATGAGCTTTGTCCACTTTAAGTATCAGCAGCATATTTTTAAGACCAATTTTTGGACGCCATATTCGATTTTTGGACAAACCAGACCATTGACTGTCCTTTTAACTTATCTTAAGATATTATTTGACCCTTGAAACCAGTGGTTTAGACATCAAAATCACATATCCCAGGCCAAAATGAAATGAGCTACGTCCGAAGTATTAGCAGCCATTTCAGAATCAATTTCTAGAATCCATCGAGGATTTTTGCACATACCAGACCACTGACTTTCCTTGTAACTTGTCCCAATGTATTATTCGACCCATTTAACCATGGTATAAGACACAAAAATCATATTTCTGGACATTGAGCAAACTATGACGGATTTTTTGAAGTTGCAACAGCAATTTTCGATTCCATTCTTGGAGGCCATCTTGGATTTTTTAACATACTAGACCACTGACTGTGTTTGTAACTTGTCCCAATGTCTTATTTGACCATTGAAATCATGGTCTTCGCACCAAATCATTATGTCCCAGGCGGATATGAAATGAACTATGTCCATTTTAATTATCAACAGCCATTTTAAACTCCATTTTTGGAAGCCATCTTGGATTTTTGGACACACCAGACCACTGGCTGTCCTTATTACTTGTTTCGACGTAATATTTTACCCTTAAAACCATTGAATAAAAACAAATTTAGATGAATTGTTGATTTTCAGCCTATATGGCAGCCATTTTGGGCGCCATCTTGGATTTGCCTGGTACACTGGAGGGCTTATAATTCATTCTAGCCTAAATCAGTTTTTGTAACCCCAGAACATGGAATATGAACCGAAATAGGATTCTAGAGTGGATAATGTGTCAGTTGTATCAATTTTCAGTGAATGGCGGCCATCTTGGACGCCATCTTGAAAATAACCACTTTCCCGGGTTCGGATTTTGGTAGATTTTTAGCATGTTATTCCTGAGGTCAAATAGTACAAAATACCGTTGAAAAATCATTTGTTGCAATTTGTTCCGGGTAAGGCTATTTTTGGTCGTATATTGACCCGTCTATAGCGTCTTTGGGTTAAGTAGGGCTTAATCCTCCGAATACAAGCAGTGACCCGATGAAATTTGCGTTACACACTGTTAACATGTTTTGTCCATTTCATAACTGGGTCGAGAGTAACTCCAAGATACTTGATGCTATTAACGTTTTCCGGTGTTAGATTTTTTACATAATACATAAATTTTACAACTTATATTTTGTCAATTGAACCAAAGATCATGACTTTAGTCTTGTTGACGTTTATATACATTTCGTTTCTGTCCATCCAATCAGTTATATTAAATTGTGATTGTAAAAAATGCTTCCTGTTTTTACGATTAACGAATCACTTAAAGTACCATTTATTGAAACACGTTGTATTCTATACCTGTTATATACGATTTAAACCAATGATATTCATTTTCTTTTATGCCATAGCAGGTTAGTTTATTTAACCGTTACTCATGAGATACAACGTCGAATGCTTTATGGACGTCTAAAAACACACCGCCTGTTCTAAACCCACACTTCATAAATTATTATGTAAGTTTGCCCTATTGATAATAATAATATAAAAAGAATATGAGTGAAAACTACACCTAGGGTCGGTCACTAGATTGAAAATACTTGTGTATATTATATTATTTTCCATTTTCACTTTATTGTCGGTATCTTGCCCGATTTAGAGTGTGTGGAGAGTAAAACAGCATGAAAGCGGCTTGTTGGTCAAACAGTATGCCGGAGACTCCCCCTGTGTGAGCTATGAGAGAGAAAACAAGGAAGAATAGAAAAGAGTGTGTGAGAGTCGGATGTGTGTGGGCGCGAATTCGCAGTTGGTGTGCGCGTGCATGAGAATGTGTGCGCAAAAAAAGAGAGAGGGAGGAGGCAAAGAAATAAAGGCTGGAAATTCTTTGTCCAAGAGTTTAGTTTGTGTTAGTTTTTAAGTGTATGTCTTGGTTTCTATGAGAGTGTGGGTTTATGTTTGTATCTCGTACGGTTGACTATAGCAGGAGATATAGTGTCAGGTTAATCCATCTGTAAGAATGGTAAAATTCCCAGCGTCAGTCAAGCATTGGTCAATTAAAATAAATGATATAATTTTTTTTAAAGAAGAATGGGGATAATAACGAATTGGCGTGATTGATTGTGATTATGATAATGATCATGATAACAGCTCACATTAATGGTGGAGATGATATTTATAATAAAAATTATTTTGATTGTGATGGTGGCAGTTTTGTGAAAGTAGGAATTATTATTTTTAAGAAGCTTATATGATATTTAATATATATATATAATGTAATGTTGATTTTTTGTTTTCTCTGAAGTATCGAATCTTCATGGAACAGAATAAATATTGTGTTTGAAAACTTCCATCTATATATTTTTATTCATATCTTAAAAACAGCTTGTTGGTCAGCAAATCACAAGATGGAAGCCAAATGATTTCAGGATTCGCTCCCGCGTTTTATTAATTGGTGACGCCATCTTGTTATACATTGGAGGAACATAAAATGGAGTCTTACTTACTTAACTTCAGATTAGTAGTCTATGTCGTAAAACATGTTATATTGGGATCCCCTTTGTCACTTAGTCCTGTGCCGTAGGCGGTCGTTGCTTTTGTAATTAAGAGATTGCATTTTCTTTTACGACTGCTACAGGCATATGCGGTTTTTTATACTCGAGAGCAGCAAATTATGGTTTATTTAATCACCAGTGGTCATGAAAAACAGATAACAGGTTACTCTGTATAAAAGTTAGGAGGGTAATTCTTCATGATTTCCCACTATACTGACAAAGCTTTCAAGTCATCACGGTCTGACAAATCCTCATCTTTTCCTGAGAGAAAGTAATATTATTAGCCAGAGTCGACCTGTCTATTTGCTAATTAAGCAGGTTTATAAGTGATTTATCAAGGCGCAAGCGGATTTGAAATATCGTAAATAGATCATTCAGTATCGGAGAACTGGCAGTAAAGCATGGCCATATTTTAAATACATGTAAATAAATCTATCTGTCCATGTTTATCATTACTTTATGAATTGGACTGTTTGGGGTCAATTCATTTTTTGTCCTTTGCCATAAAGTCGATGCGTAAAAAGTGCTATTTATGGCTGAAATTGATTACTCCATGTTCATCCCATATTCATCGAATTTCATTTCCGATAACAAATTGATGGATTGACAAAAATACTCTCCTTTTCATACAATTCAGGTAAACATGCCATGATGTTTCTAAAGTTTTCTGTCAGTTATATAGCAGCAATTGAAAGGTAAGGCGTTTCTTTAGCATTAGAGAAAGAAGGACTTTAACCTTTTTCAGGTTTTGTAAGTTTTTATCCGTTACTGTTCTCAAACTTGCGAAATATTGCTACGATACCATGTCACTAGTAGGGGGGAAAGGTTGCCGCCAAAGTCTCATTAATAATGATGGAGAGAAAACGATTGATATGTTGTCTTTATTCGCTCAATATTGATAATTGAAGACACTGATTGAAACAAATGAAGATTCTATTATATTATAATAATATTCTTGATTGTACTATCAGCTACATGAACTGCTGCTGCTACTTCTACTACTACTGCTGCTGCTGCTACTACTACTGCTACTAGTACTACCATATTACTACAAGTAGTAGTAGTAGAAGTAATAGTAGTACTAGTAGTATAGTAGTAGTAGTAGTAGTAGTAGTAGTAGTAGTAGTAGTAGTAGTAGTAGTAGTAGTAGTAACATCAGCAGCAGTAGTAGTAGCAGCAGCAGCAGCAGCAGCAGTAGTAGAAGTAGTAGTAGTGCCACGCCGTCATCCCAGACTGAGTTCGTTTAACCCGCCACGAAATTGCGTCACAATAAAATCGAGCAAAATGCTGCACTTTTACTATTTCTCAAATCATCAGATACACAGAAACCCTAAAATAATGCGTATCAATTACTTGGAAGGGATATGGTTTTGATGTGTTTTAATGGTTCAGCAAACCGCGCCACGATGGCATATATCGATAATGTGGGGGCGGAAGACTGACCCATTTCATGACCAAAGCAGACTATATCCTCGTCAATCCAAGCTTTTATCGACACCAACTTAGAGCACGCCAGTTAGCCGATGTAGACAGCTAATGTGGGTATTATGTTTCAGATGTACGGTGATGGGCCGGATCAAAAAGGAGTGTATTTACACGAACGACAGCCTTGCTCATCAAACATCACTCACTATCTTCGCTGCTGCCATGGCAACGATGGCAAATCGATAGCGCCGAGGCTCAATTGTCTGCGCCTGGTCCTGGTATTCCGCGATTGATATTCAAGCGCAGTTGTTTGATTTGAAATCTCGTAAGCAATAGGTGGACTTTTTAACTCACTAATTGATAATATTCTTTTACAATGCTTGAAGACTGCAAAAGAAACTTTGTGCCTTTTAAATTGCTGGTCTTTACCGAGACAGGCATTACTTCAATTCGTGCAAAGTGATAGTAAATGTATTCTTATACACTAAAGTTAATTTTATTTACCAAGCTGGTTGATTCACTAGTTGCAACCTAAGTAGATAAATATGGGTATAAATGTTTTCTGTTTATCTTGGATTAATGTAAAGTCAGTCACTCCGCTAACTTGTTTTCCGTTTCTTAGTCTTTTCTGCTGTATCTAAATTCTTGGTGTTCTAACCAGACAAAAAGACATCTGGAGACCCTTCCAAATCCCTTTACTAAATGTTCATGTTGTTTGGCAGTTTACTGTGATTTACATCAATTTTATACAAATTCAGTTTCATCGCCATATCAGCTGATTGTTGTTATTATGGCGCTTGTCCCATTAGCCCAAAAGCGCTTAAGATAAAAGTTTTTAAAAAATGAATAACAATTGTGTAGAATTATGAAATAGTAAAACTACAAATTACTGCTACTGCTCATAAAATACGTGGCAAATTGAGCTATTCTTGCTGATAAAAAAAAACTGCTTTAGACATTTTATTAATAAACATTTCGACATAATAATAATAATTTCGAAAAATAATTTCAAAAAAGAAAATCAGGGTTGGAAATTTTTTTAGGCTCGTTTAAAACAAGACAACAATGCCAGTGATATGTAATGTAACGTGCATTAATCTAATTGATCTTCTTTGCTTGGATTCATGAGAGATTAATTTTAAGTGCTGAGCAACGTGTTCATGATTATAATTTCTTAATTTTGTTCGAAGTAACAAAGACTAATGAAGCTACTAGGCTGGAGCCAGTTTCAAATGAAATAGGTTTATAAAGGATTTACACGAACAAGCTGGTATCTACCTTACAGTATGTAGTGAAGAAACATCTTTTGTTAATATTCTACACGTCTATAGGCCAAACAATTTTTTTTTCTTAATTTCAATATCAAATCATGTCTATTTGTGGATGGTATCATAATAATTCGATAAACTACAAAATGAAAAATATAGAGGTGGAGAGTAAATTCCTCATTTATTATAAATTCTTAATTCCGCCAGCAGTTTGCGACGCAGTAGGGTGTCTGGATAGATCTACGAGACAAATTATATCCCACCTGTCTCATATAGATGATTACACCTGGAAGCGATTTTAAATCAAATAATCGTTCATGATGACGATTTCTTAATCCTTACTCTACACCTGTACCTTTGTCATCTGTGCCAGTATATTAAAGAACGATTCCTCGTAGGTCTTGCCTTTCCATGGTTATATCATTTTGGTCGCAATCGATTGGTAAAACAGACATTTTAACTTTGCTCGCGTATATTGCCTGAGTCAAAAGCGAGTGCAATAGTCATACTAACATGGCTGAATCATTATCATACAACCCCGGGAAAATATTGTCACAGTATACTAATTTACTGCACTCGCATGTATGTTTTATCCAACCTAACCAACCTTTTAATCAACAGTTAGAAGGTTCATTTTTAAACCAACCTAATGTACTTTTTTTCTTAGAGTGTGCATGCTTGATCATATTTCTCTTTTTTTTGTACCTGATTGTACTGAATCACAATTCTATATTGGAATTATAATGAAATTCAATTTGGTAAATGAAGGCTAAAAAACAAATG
The DNA here is from genome assembly GCF_037042905.1 of Lytechinus pictus. Taxonomy (NCBI): domain Eukaryota; kingdom Metazoa; phylum Echinodermata; class Echinoidea; order Temnopleuroida; family Toxopneustidae; genus Lytechinus; species Lytechinus pictus. The sequence goes on along the minus strand of NC_087245.1, from coordinate 10,717,988 downwards.
TAAAAGCAAATTGCAAGGTATTGTTCATGGCAGAGATTCTCTTCTAAATTAGATTCCCTTCATTATCATTATTATTGTTGTTTTTATTATTATTATTATCAATATTACAATCACGAACATCATCAGCATTAGCATCATTTTTATTATCATTACGTTATTATTGTTATCATTATTATTTTCATCGGTGATTATAATATTATTATTATCATTGATATCATTGTAAAAAATAACATCATATCATGATTTGTATCATATCTATTTCTATTTGTATTACTGTTTTTGTTGCAGATACAACTAATTTTATTCTTATCATCATCATCATCATCCACGTCGTTTTCTCCGTTATCATTTCATTACTCCCATAGGATTTTATAAAGGCTACGAATTGTTCTTACGAGGTAATTATTGAAGATTGTCATAACTATGCTCAATAAGCAGAGACAAAAGTCAAGGATACAATAAGCAAAGTGTGGATATTCTCTGCTGATCGGTTTCAATTACAGGAGTATTTCATCAATATTGCCTTAAGCAGAATTTGTGGCAGTAATGTTCCTTTTACAATTCGGTGTCTACTAATTTCCCTTGCAACCATTAAAGTACACACTTCGAAGATGATGATTTTTTTCTCTCCAAAGTACAGGATCATCATTCATTTTATCATTCATCATTCATTTTATAAAATAGTGTAAATTATTGCCAAACTATTTAATCTTATGATCTTTTCTGATTAGTAACATGATATATCATATCACTATTGTTATTTTGTTTGATTTACCGTGTATGTTATGCTTCTTTCATATGTGTTTACTTTTTACTTTTTTACTTTGTTTTGTATATGGACCCCATGGACATGATTGAAGAATAGTATAGTCATGTCGACTTAACTGAATATGGGCTATCTATCCGTTTGGCTTTTTTGTGTGTGTTTTTATACGGGAAATAAATACTATACTATCATGACCATGATAAACCCGAAAACATTAGAAATATGCGATAAATGAAAACATCATTAAGCTTTTAAAAACCTAAAATATGATATTGCATTATTGGAAAACTACTTTAGAGACTACGTAGGGAGAGAAAAAAACATCCCAATTATGCAAATCACATTCAAACGTAATAACCCCAGTAATAGTTATCGATAAGAGAATTATCGTTGAAAAAAATAATCTTTATTTTAAACCAAATTTAAGTTTAAAAATAATTACTACTTGCTAATTTGATGTTTATTACCAATTTTCACGAGCAGAAAAGTTCATGTGAACAAACAACAACATATCACAAATTCGGATAAACCCAGCAAATTCTTACTTCCTACAACAGACCATTTCCTCTGAATTTAAATTCAAACAAATTTCTCGCAAATCGAATACGTACCTTAAGGCTATTTTCGAAAGTCAAATCTATCCAAGAGAAGAACTTGTAGAGAAAAAACGCAAAAGGCAATTACATCAGCAGAATGTAGCAAAGCCAAAAAGTTTTTTTTTCCTAGACTTCATCTTATTAGAATGAAATAATTGGATTTTGGATTCCACTTGGGACGATTTCTCATGAGACAGTATCATTTCACTCCCAAGAAAAAACTACAATTAAGATGCTTGGTTGTAGGTAAATATACATAGGTGCCGCAAATGCAGATATAGTTCATCCTCTTATATATCTTCTCTATAATTAGTATAAATGATTACTTGGTGAATCCCTTAAAGCCTACTCAGGAGGGCAGATTTGCATGTACACGTAAACATGATTTTGGCGTGTATAATTAAACCAGATTTTTAGGCCTAAACAAAACATATTGTTGTTTCTTCTTTTTTTTGTAAATAGTTGCTCCTAAAGAGATTGAAAGAGCGTAAACGAAAGGGTTTCTACTCGTTGTTCCTAACCTATCCTTGCAAAGAAATAAAATCAGATTGAATCTCTTTAAGGGCTGAGTAAAAGTAAATCGATGTACTGGGAATTTGAATAGTCATAATATTTGCTTAGTAATCATTTAACTTAAAACTATTTTCAGTGACAGTTAGTAAATAAAGTAATAACGTTCATGCAAGACTGCATAGTGTAATAATGGGACGGATGTTCTATGTATCCTCCTTTTTTCGTGTGATCTACCAATATAAAGCAATTAAAATATTTTTTAAATAAAGAAAGTGTGCAAAGTTTAGTGCATGCCTTCCATGTGACAAAGAAAACATTAATTTCACTCTTTTCTGACAAGCTAAGATCAATTGCAGCCAGTTTGCAACCCCCAAATTAAGCTGGTGAGATACAATGACATACCTTCACGCAATCTAAGACCATCTCAAAGTCACTTCTTTAATTGACCTGTCGTTCAGACCAAGTTCCATGGGGGAGATGTCACTTTCTTTAATATGCTGCCCTTAAATTGTGGGACACGATCCCATATTCCTTTGAGGAGCTATTCATGTCTTAAGCTAGAATGTACTGAATATTTCTTTCTTTGTTCCACAATTCTTATCAGCGAGTGATATACGTTTTAAAAATAAAACATTACAGTATTTTTATTAAGAGAAAAACATAACTTTTTCAACTTGCCTTTTAATTTTTATCATATTTAGAAAATGCTGGAGCAAGGCCAAAATATCTTCACTTTATTTTTTTTTAAAGAAAGTGGCACTTGAGGAATTCATATCCCACCACATACAGTATGGAAGAGCTGCTTGTCTGTGACGTCACAGATTAAAAAAAATCATTATCTCTGTTTTCATTAAACAAGTTAAAATCAAGTTATCATCAGGGTGTCGAGAGTAAACTTCCCTTTTAAAGATTGCGTTGGGTGGCGACCATACTAATATTTGATACCAACTAACCTTTCTCAGCAGTGTGTGCTCTTTTAGATATTCTTAAACTTATTTACATACAAGTATAAAATAATATAATTCAGTTGTATTTGAAAAGTTGATGAGATGTGCATTTAAAGAATACTTATCAATTTTTTTTTTGCTGGATGTTTTCCAATCCAGGATGCAGCCCCCCCCCCAAAAAAAAAAATAATAATAATGATAATAATAATGATAATAATAAGGATGAGCAGAACAGTTTGGGATGCATTTCTAATGTATATAAATAGCCAACCAAAATCAATTACGACAGGACATCGAATCTTTCGACATCTCTCCTGTGAGAAGTCTGGGGTGAATTTCACCATGTTCTTCAAAAGATGGAGAAGAAAAGGGAGATACCCCTTTTCATGGTTGGTTTTGTAATTTGTTTTATAAGATATGAAAAGATCTAATTTGTGCCTGAAACGCGAGTGTATGGCTCTCTCACACGATTCATGCGGTCAGTGCGTTTATGCAATGGAGCGAACAAATCATTTCAAATCTCGTAAAATGAAGGTGAAGTCGATCAATACATTGTCGCCTATGCCTTGACCATCAGTTCATTTCATTTTAGAATTAACAAGACTTTGCCATATTCACTTTAGGTTCCCACTTCATCTCTTTCACTTGATTGCCAACGAGAAAGTTTTCAGACAACGGTAATAAGATCTGAGGCCTGGTGAAAATTACTTCCAAATGGAATTGGTTTATGATATTTTTTCTTTTTTTCACATAATCGAAATCACCTAAGCAGGGTCATTCAAAGGAGCATATTAGCAGGCGTGGATCAAAGATGGGGACATGTTTTTAATCAGTGAAGTAGAACTGGGTTATCAGTTATTTTCTGGTAAAATATTGATGCTATTTTACTTGTTTCTTTCAGTACGTAAAAACTGGATAAAGAACAATTTATCCACGATATATAAAAAAAAAAAAAACCATATCATACCTCTCTAAATGCCCGAATTTGATATCCAATTATCATGTTCTGGTTTATATCAACAACTAATTACGTTGCAAAATTATGGAAGATTACAATACAAACGTAAATAATCAAATAATAGTTCACCAAGATATTTCATCTATTTCCGAAGACTATAAATCAGTTAGAATCGGATTACCTACTAAAGGCCCCATAATTTTGTCAAGATGCTCAAACTTATTTACGTTGAAAACAACTATTTTGGATGGCATGCATCCTAATCAAGGTCGTGGTCATACAAGGATTGTCCGCATTTGGAATGTATGGAATTATTTTGGGTGTGTGAGCGGTGGTGCCCTTACTCATACTAGCAATCGAGGACGCTTACAAAAAAAAATCAAATTTAAACCGAGGATACACATACAGCGAACCTCATCTTCGCTTTGCGGACCATTGCAAATTGTCCAAATCATTATTGGGTACAGTAATGTTAGAAGTCCTCCGTTTATAATAACGTAGGAGTCTTCGGTCGTATGGTAAATTACGGTCTCCAGTTGACCTCCTGACACAAAAGTCTTCGATTATGTAGTAAATACTGACAAGGAAAACATGTCCTCGTTTTCCACCATAAACATTTTGTGTGTATGATTTACGTGGATTGTTCGGAGTCATAATGTGAGTTTTGGGGAACGTAGGTGGATTTACGGTTCCATCGATTGGTGGCGCTCTTCACTTTCCATTCATTCCGCTGGTGATAGACAAAGACATGGAGTTCACATTTGGTTGATGTTCGAATTTGAGGTAAATGTAAGTTATCATTAAAAAAAAAGAAACACACATATTTGGATACGCTTCGCCTATTTTGCTTAACATTATATATTGTGATGTCGAAATGACGTTTTATTATTTATTATGATCTATGCTTTTGAGCCTAATGCTTCTCCATGACAATACGCCTAGATACACAAAGCAATTGTACATAGAAACGCGGTACTTTTGTCATTCACTTGATAAAGACGGTATGTACTCGTCGAAAATGTGTGGACAAAATAAATTTTGTTGGATTAAAGCATGAAAGTTTCAACCTTGTTTCTCTTTATATATATATATATATATATATATATATATAACAATAAAAATGAAGGTCCTGCTTCGGTTGTGGTAGTATAAAGCAAAATACAAGGTGAATAAAACAACCGTTGAGAGAAAAATTGATCAAATTTTCGCCCATAGGGCTTCATCAGGAAATGATGAATTTATTAGTCAAGAGCACCACGAAACGCAGTGCGTAAAAAACAACGCGCTAAAAGATAAAACGCGAAGCGTAACAGTACAAAAGAAAAGAGAGAGAGAGAAAGAGAGAGGGGGGAGAAAGAAATCAAAACACGGGAAAGGAGTGGAAAGACACATTCATTCCATCAGGTTAGAGAGAGCCGAGAGAGTGAATGATGCGTTCCTCCTTCTCTTTCCTTGCCCCATCTGAACGAAAACCAGTCAGAAGAACGCACAACTTGAAGTACCCGATGTTATGGTCCGGTTGGGTAAAATGGTGAGCTACCGGCAACCCTGCTGACTTGATCATGATGGAGCGAAGATGTTCCGTCACTCTGTCAGCAAGCCTCCTCTTCGTTTCTCCGATGTAGATCGCCTTGCACTTGGAGCAGTAGATGCAATATACAGAGACTCCAACCCAAAGCACCGTCTGATCTGGAGATTCTCCCGCCTAGATCCCCTCGCAAACTGGAGACTCCAACTTGACGTGCGCTTCGCGCACACCAAGAACGCAAAGCGCGAAGTCAGGCCTTGTGGCCGGGGTACTAACAGATGCTGTAGGGTTCTAGAAGCTGTAGGGTTCTAAATGCTCTCTCGTGCTATTCTAGGCTATTTTATTATTATTATGATGGCACTAAGTGAATAACAATCAATGAATCAAATCATTTATTTTGGCTTAATACAACTGATTTTTTATATATCACTGCACTGTTCATGCACTTGCCATATGAAATTGATAAGCATTTACAAACCCATACATTTTTGTGATAGATCATTTTAAGCGGGAGGAAATACATCTTAAGCGGGAGACAAAGTGCTTGGGCGGGAGATATTAAATCTCAAGCGGGAGAACGGGATATTTTGCGAAAATAGACTTTCGGCGGGAGATCTCCCGCCGAAAGCGGGAGAGTTGGAGTCTCTGAATATATGCAATCCTTGGTGACCCATGTGAAAGAGCCTTGGATATGCCAGGTACCCTTTGGTCCCTTTCTTTTTCTTTCTTTTTCTTTTTTTAATTCTTTTTCTTCTTTTTTTTTCTTTTACTTCTTTCTCCCCAGGTGTCCTCTATTTCTGCCCCCTTCTCTCCATCTCTCTTTTTTCCTCTAGTCGTTTTCCTTTTCCCTTTTCTCTCTTCCTTTTGTCTCCCCGGCTTTTTCTTCTTCTTCTTCTTCTGTTCTTCTTTCTTTTTTCCCCTTTCTTTCTGTTTTCTGTTTTTCTCTTTCTCTTTCTCTCTTTTTATTTGTACTGTTGCGCTTCACGTTTTATCTTTTAGCCTGTTGTTTTTTACGCCTTGCGTTTTGAGCACTGCGTTTCTTGGTGCTCTTGACTAATAAATTCATCATTTCCTGATGAAGCCCTATGGGCGAAAATTTGATCAACTTTTCTCTCTACGGTTGTTTTATTCACCTTGTATTTTGTTATATATACATATATATATATATATATATATATATGTATATATATACTGTATATATATATATATATATATATATAAGCTAAGACCTTAAATGAATAAGAACATGTGGTCCGGATGCTACAACAGACTAAAGTAAAAATTTATATTCATTCCATTCACTTATTTATATAATGTGTGCCCGTTGCTACACCTCAGTTTCTCTATTATACATGTACTAACGTTACATTTTGAAAATCATGACTTTATTCTTAATCCCCTGCTATCTTAATATAGCTGTGAAGATAATGAGTAGTAGTGGCAAGAATGCTGCCATGATTTAAGCCTAAATACGGTATCAAAATTTCGTAAGACTAAATGTACTCTCGGTAAACCTTACATAATGTGTAATTATTATGTGTAGGTCTTCAAATAAATGAAACTAAAATATCTGCATCAATATTAATTTACTACGCATAGTTTGTGTTGATAATTTCTAAATGAAATTCTCTTTTTAGCACCATATCACCTTAATTATATTTCCTATGAAAATTGTCAACACACTTCTGCGATCATGAAAATTGATTATTTATTGATTTTTAGAAAAGAAAAATGGAAGATTGTCATAATATGAGTTCTTACTAAAAACAAAATATATCTATAGAATTTTCCGCATTATGATTATTAACGTTTGAACATATTAAGTAGCTTCAAAACCACGTACATCGGATGTCGATGCGTTGGTTTTTAAACGATAATTAAAAAAGATAAGATTCGAAAGAAATCTCTACACAAACTTACACGATGCTTTCAATGGCCTTCGCTTTCAAACAATTGACGGAAATCATTTTGGGGTATGTAAGTAAAGTTATTAACTTGACGTTCTGTGTGTTACGTTACATCGCTACTCAAATTGCAGATTTTCAATTATCATTATGTTTTCACTCCAGTAGTATTTACATTAGTGCAGGGAAAGAGAATTAAAAGGATGAGTGTTGATTTTTATTATATTTTCCCGAAACAAGCAGAATAGAACCTGTGTCAAGTGGTTCTTTCACAATGTGGTCTCCTGTAGAGGTGTTGTGGCTCAGTGGATAAGTATCCGGACTTTTAACCACAAGGTCCGGGGTTCAAGCCCCACCGCAGCACTCGCGTCTTTTGGCAAGGCGTTTATCTACATTTGCCACTCTCCAACCAGGTGTAGTAAATGGGTACGATGTTTTTAGGTTACTTAGCTTGCTGTCATCTGTTGGTTCTCCCTACCTGAAACGCTGGGGCAGTTGTGAATTGAATTAGAAGTGGTGGTGTAAAGTTCATCGGGTGAATGTATCTTGAGCTCTATGACGAGATATTTAGCAACCCTGCCTCGTATCCTACCAGCAGCAGGTAGGTGTTTCATAAAGTTGTTTGTAAGAAACGAATGACTTTACGCACGACTGGTGATCCTTTCTTGTGCTATGTGATATCCCTGTGTAATTGATTTATGACCTAAGAACATATTCCAGTCATACGTAAAGTTGTGCGTAACTTTACGAACAGCTTATGAAACACCCACCAGGAATCTTGACATGATTGGCTGCTGGCCAGTAAATACGGCTCGTCCCCTTTCCTTGATGGCGGTGAAAATCATTAAAGAGGGAACGTTTCGAATGAAGAGCGTTGGGTGTTATTTAACAATGCAAAAAGTACACAATACTAAATTCGTACGCAATTTTTCTTGTACTTATACAGTTTGGTAATTAAAACTTCAAAATCCTGTTAGTCATGATATATTCATTATATCATTTCATTCTACCAACATCAAAGTAGAATATGCGATATTGCGACATATTACAACCAAGTTGGCCAAACGCCACAAGAATATGTGTTCTGACAAATAACACCAAGTTGTAGCTCGTCGAATAATCGATTTAATATTCTAATGTATAATATTCAGTAATATGTATTTGTATAATGTTATAAACCATTTAACAAAATAATCTATGTTTTCGTCTTCACAAATATATATATATATACATTTTATTCTACGAAATTGGTACTAGATGCATAATTTTGAAGATCAAATGTGTTGCTAAACTTATGAAATAACAGTTTTGTGTGACAATTATGTTTATCAGTCAAATAATGAATGAGCAATCACACATTTAATGCACAATTACTTTTCAAAAGTCAAAAGGTTAATTTGACATTTTAGGTTTAGAGATTTGATCCAGAATTTCAACATGTTAGATGAATTATACTTGTGGTTTATGATTAAACGCCATTGATATTAATCATGTATCCTACGACCCTTACTCTACTCATGACAATAACAAAAACAGAGGTCAGCAAGCCTAATAAGGATTTTTAATCTTTTCATAATTTTGAAACTTTAAAATCCAATAAGGTTTTTAGGGGAAAATAAAACGATACATTCTCAGCAAGGAGTATCTTTACTAGGTGTATTAGCTATTATTTGGGCAGAAGAAGTAAACTTTTTTTTTGCTATTGAAAAGTGGCCATTGGTTTTCAATACATATCACTCACGGGCGCCTTGAATGATCAATGAAAAGTTGGTAAATGAGTTTAGAACACTGCGGTAGTTTTGTTTTAACCAAAATCATCTAACAAATAAGGTATTCGTTAAACAACTAAGGTATTGAGGAAATGATGGTGTGACTTTTTCGTGTTTATATCCTATATGCATGTATTCACAATAAAGGTACAGCATAATAAATATGTGTCCATAGCTACAGATGGCGCTCTGTAAAGATGATAGATTTTGGATTTGACAAGTCCGAGATAGAGAATGCATATTAAGTTAAGTTGGTATACACTTGATATTATCAAAATATTCTTTCCGAATATTCATATTGTAACCTCATATGCAATGGATGGAATGTTTCACATTAGCTAAAATTCATATATTTACATATTGATTTTATTTATATTTCTATGTGAAAGAAAATATGCAGCGTTCCTATTAAAACTCAGGACCAATATTCATCATAAAACTATAGTCTTTTTACAGTCTGGTACTAGTTAGTGGCTAAACAAATTCAAAACTAAAATGCTGATAAGTCTTTTGCTAATCTGGAGAGTAATCAGCAATTAGAGTAATTTTTTCATAGATACTGTGCGAAGCGCTTCAGCGATGTACAAAGGTAATGTTCGGCGTCAGTTGTTCTAGCGGTGTCAAAAGAATTGAAACATCCTAAAAACTGTTTCTGAAACTTAGATTATGGCCTCACGTGCTCATTTATGAACTTTATAAAACACATTTAAATCGGAATATAGCTAATATGCTTGTATGGAATGAATGTTGTCATTGTCTCCTTTCTACACAACTATTTGAAGTTTCTCCCGCAAATCTCTATTGTTGAGCGTCATTATTTTAAGAGCAAAAATGTGAAAAATCGTTGCCCTGGCCATGCTCTTGGAGGGGGATATACCATTGGTTACACGCCATCGATTCAAAACATAGTATTTTATTGACACACTAAGAAGTCGTAAACATAAACCACCAGAAAGCGATTTGATTTGCTCTAACTGTCAGGATATGGGAAAACAAAAACGGTGCTTAACGATTGTGCCTTTAAATTCTGCACCATTTTAAAAAGATCGAATATATCTTTAAAGACTTCCTTTTCGCTAATTCTCCGGTAATTTCACTTGTTCCCCTCGTTAACAGGGACAGAGGGTGCCTAGCGACCCCACCCAAAAAAATGAAATAAATAATACACCCTCATTGCCAGACTCTTAAATAAATGTTTTGGTTTAAGTTTTTTTTTTAATTTCTTCTTCTTCTTCCTTTCCTTTTTTTTCTTTATAATCTACTACTTCCTCATTTGCTCTTATTGGTATTATAGGAAAGGTAAAACTGCTGGACTACTATATGCCCCATAACGCCGCCCACTCCTAAAAGTTCAAAGGTGGAGTACCCACCATCATCGAGATGACGTACGTCGACTTCAATGCAAATTCATAATTAATTTTAACTAGACAATTTGTCGTCTTTGATATCAAATTAATAATAGAAAGGAATATTTCAAATGTAATATTGATAGCTTGGTTAGTACGAAGAAGATTTTTTTTTGTCAGAAAACCCACGAAACTGTTATGACACGCAAACCATTAGTTAAGGGAAATAACAAACAAGGAATTTCCCACATATAAGATCTGACGACCACTTAATCTCCAACAAAACTATTTGGAAAATACATTATCTTTTGCATCTCTGTCGTGTCAAACGATATGAGTAAAATAGTGGTCGGGGCAATTGAGGTCTGGGATAAATAGTCGAATATCACTCATTTGGTATTGGAGTGTAATGTTGTAGAGGTCTGGGATAAATTTTCAAATATCACTCATTTGGTATTGGAGTGTAATGTTGTTGAGGTCTGGGATAAATAGTCAAATATCACTCATTTGGTATTGGAGTGTAATGTTGTTGAAATCTGGGATAAATAGTCGAATATCACTCATTTGGTATTGGAGTGTAATGTTGTTGAGGTCTGGGATAAATAGTCAAATATCACTCATTTGGTATTGGAGTGTAATGTTTTTGAGGTCTTGGATAAATAGTCGAATATCACTCATTTGGTATTGGAGTGTAATGTTGTTGAAGTCTGGGATAAATAGTCAAATATCACTCATTTGGTATTGGAGTGTAATGTTGTTGAAATCTGGGATAAATAGTCGAATATCACTCATTTGTTATTGGAGTGTAATGTTGTTGAGGTCTGGGATAAATAGTCAAATATCACTCATTTGGTATTGGAGTGTAATGTTTTTGAGGTCTTGGATAAATAGTCGAATATCACTCATTTGGTATTGGAGTGTAATGTTGTTGAAGTCTGGGATAAATAGTCAAATATCACTCATTTGGTATTGGAGTGTAATGTTGTTGAGGGTTTGGATAATTAGTCGAATATCACTCATTTGGTATTGGAGTGTAATGTTGTTGAGGTCTGGGATAAATAGTCAAATATCACTCATTTGGTATTGGAGTGTAATGTTGTTGAGGGTTTGGATAAATACATGTAGTCAAATATCACTCATTTGGTATTGGAGTGTAATGTTGTTGAGGGTTTGGATAATTAGTCGAATATCACTCATTTGGTATTGGAGTGTAAAGTTGTTGAAGTCTGGGATAAATAGTCAAATATCACTCATTTGGTATTGGAGTGTAATGTTGTTGAAATCTGGGATAAATAGTCAATATCACTCATTTGGTATTGGAGTGTAATGTTGTTGAGGTCTGGGATAAATAGTCAAATATCACTCATTTGGTATTGGAGTGTAATGTTTTTGAGGTCTTGGATAAATAGTCGAATATCACTCATTTGGTATTGGAGTGTAATGTTGTTGAAGTCTGGGATAAATAGTCAAATATCACTCATTTGGTATTGGAGTGTAATGTTGTTGAGGGTTTGGATAATTAGTCGAATATCACTCATTTGGTATTGGAGTGTAATGTTGTTGAGGTCTGGGATAAATAGTCAAATATCACTCATTTGGTATTGGAGTGTAATGTTGTTGAAGTCTGGGATAAATAGTCAAATATCACTCATTTGGTATTGGAGTGTAATGTTGTTGAAGTCTGGGATAAATACATGTAGTCAAATATCACTCATTTGGTATTGGAGTGTAATGTTGTTGAGGGTTTGGATAATTAGTCGAATATCACTCATTTGGTATTGGAGTGTAAAGTTGTTGAAGTCTGGGATAAATAGTCAAATATCACTCATTTGGTATTGGAGTGTAATATTGTTGAAGTCTGGGATAAATAGTCAAATATCACTCATTTGGTATTGGAGTGTAATGTTGTTGAAGTCTGGGATAAATAGTCAAATATCACTCATTTGGTATTGGAGTGTAATGTTGTTGAGGGTTTGGATAATTAGTCGAATATCACTCATTTGGTATTGGAGGAGTGTAATATTGTTGAAGTCTGGGATAAATAGTCAAATATCACTCATTTGGTATTGGAGTGTAATGTTGTTGAAGTCTGGGATAAATAGTCAAATATCACTCATTTGGTATTGGAGTGTAATGTTGTTGAGGGTTTGGATAATTAGTCGACTATCACTCATTTGGTATTGGAGTGTAATGTTGTTGAGGTCTGGGATAAATAGTCGAATATCACTCATTTGGTATTGGAGTGTAATGTTGTTGAGGTCTCGGATAAATAGTCGAATATCACTCATTTGGTATTGGAGTGTAATGTTGTTGAAGTCTGTGATAAATAGTCGAATATCACTCATTTGGTATTGGAGTGTAATGTTGTTGAGGTCTTGGATAAATAGTCGAATATCGCTCATTTGGTATTGGAGTGTCATGTTGTTGAGGGTTTGGATAAATAGTCGAATATCACTCATTTGGTATTGGAGTGTAATGTTGTTGAGGTCTTGGATAAATAGTCGAATATCACTCATTTGGTATTGGAGTGTAATATTGTCGAGGTCTCGGATAAATAGTCGAATATCACTCATTTGGTATTGGAGTGTAATGTTGTTGAAGTCTGGGATAATTAGTCGAATATCACTCATTTGGTATTGGAGTGTAATGTTGTTGAAGTCTGGGATAAATAGTCGAATATCACTCATTTGGTATTGGAGTGTAATGTTGTTGAGGTCTTGGATAAATAGTCGAATATCACTCATTTGGTATTGGAGTGTAATATTGTCGAGGTCTCGGATAAATAGTCGAATATCACTCATTTGGTATTGGAGTGTAATGTTGTTGAAGTCTGGGATAAATAGTCGAATATCACTCATTTGGTATTGGAGTGTAATGTTGTTGAAGTCTGGGATAAATAGTCGACTATCACTCATTTGGTATTGGAGTGTAATGTTGTTGAGGTCTTGGATGAATAGTCGAATATCACTCATTTAGTATTGGAGTGTAATGTTGTTGAGGTTTGGGATAAATAGTCGAATATCACTCATTTGGTATTGGAGTGTAATGTTGTTGGAGTCTGGGATAAATAGTCGAATATCACTCATTTGGTATTGGAGTGTAATGTTGTTGAACTCTGGGATAAATAGTCGAATATCACTAATTTGGTATTGGAGTGTAATGTTGTTGAGGTCTGGGATAAATAGTCGAATATCACTCATTTGGTATTGGAGAGTAATGTTGTCGAGGTCTCGGATAAATAGTCGACTATCACTCATTTGGTATTGGAGTGTAATATTGTCGAGGTCTGGGATAAATAGTAGAATATCACTCATTTGGTATTGGAGTGTAATGTTGTTGAGGATATAGCCGCCGTAGAATTTTCTTGCACACGTTCTTTTGTATCAGGGGTGTACCTGTTCATGGGCTGAACTGCCCCTATCATGAGCGAACAAATATATCAACCCCATCATCTTGCACAATATCTGACTGTGAATCAATAGAGCCACCGAGTATGCAATGCTGAGTCGATGTCCCCCAGCTAAATGACTGGCAGTTGATTTTATCTAGGCAATGTTGTGCACATCGGATCTGAGTTGTACCTTCAACAGTTTCAATTTGCTTGCTCGATGAAACAGACTTGTCTGGGAAACGACGTAAGAAGTAGCCTGAAACCTTTCTTGAATCAGCAACTGGATTATTAAAAGAGGTATAAAATACAATAAAGTGGTTCTGTTCTTTAATAATGATAACTTATTTGACAAAAGTAAAATATAGAGAGATCTTCAGGCGGTCTGTTGTCAAAGTGGTGACTTTTTGGCGTGCTGCGGTTCGTTTTCCACGGTCAAATGGCCCTGAGTGCCTGCAGGTCGTCAGGTAGCAGAGCAGAAAAAGACTTGACTATAATCTTCAAGCATATGGGGCTAAAAATCACTGTCTAAACGAACTTTAAATGTGTGGACTACTTAGATGTAACACTAAACTTAAACAATGAGACCTATCAGCCGTACAGAAAACCAAATGACAACCCCCTCTACGTGAACCGCTTGTCTAACCACCCCCTGCCATTATCAGTAAGGGAATCACAGGCCTAATTCATTTCCCATAGACTCGTGTGTTAAAGTGGCACTTTAAAAGAATTCATAAAAAATAAGGAGGAAATTCGAGGGTTGAATGTCTACTACCAGTGGATAGGATAATGTCTGACATTCCATATCTGACCAGAAAAGGGTACCTCGACCGGCTCATTTTAAAAATAAATCAACATTTATGAAGACAACAATTGACGGGATCAAATTCATCACTTGAGAGAGTAAAATGGCCCCAATCCTTCCGCCAGTAAAAAAAACACTTCCAAAGTAGTGATATATCTTTCCAATTTGGATAAAGGAAGTTCAGTAGGTATCCTTTCTAGAATCAGTGTTAGATTGTCAATCAAATTCATTCATTTTTGTCAATCAGCAATATCAAATTTAAAAATTGAGGTATGGGTTGGCTCGAATGAATATATTTTGCTTGCCAGTTGTAGTTAGGCCCGTGTGACCTAAGCCGGCGGAAAAATCTAACTGCAAATGCAGACAGAGGGCGGTAAGCCCACTTCAGTCCAACTGCCTCTGGCTCAAAGCGTCAGAGCGTGGGCAAAAAGAATACTACGGATCAACCGGTGGGGCTTTCAAAGACAGAAACGCCAATCATAAGAAATCATTTAACTATGAAAGATGTAAAAATGAAACGGAACTCTCTAAGTACATTTGGAAATTAAATAATGAAAAAACAGAATACGAACTCAAGTGGGAGGAAGTGAAAAAAATAAAACGTAGCTTAAAGGAAGAATGGCATCTGTAACCTTTGCCTAGAGGAAAATACTTCATCTTCACGAACAAACACACACTCAACAAAAGATTGCAGCTCATTACTAAATGCAGGCACTCAGGACCATTCGACCGTGGAAAACGAACCGCATCACGCCACATTAGAAAAAGTCATCACTTAGACAACAGGGACCCGTTGCATAAAACTTTTGCCATAACAAAACTCTGGCAAATAAACAAAAACTCTGACAATTAAATTTATGCCATTGAATATTACACATTAAAACCTCTGGCAAAAAAACTTGCCAGATTTTTTCATGGAAAAAGTTTTATGCAACAGGCCCCAGACCGACTGAAGATCGCTTTGCGCGTGAAACCCAGGGTAGCGGATCCAAGGTATGTTCAACATTCGACTTGCTCTATATACCCCATGGTATTGAACACTTTCCAAAACTCCAATGAACTGACTGTATAGTGAAGCCTATATAATGAAGTTAATAAACCTGTAATTTACTTTATTTTACTTTATTCTTTTACACACTTCATTATTTAAAATTTCTGCATATGATTAATTACACTGCTAAGCATTCGAGGATTAATGCTTTTGTGTGTACATGTGTGTTCAGGAGGGTGTATGCGGGTAAGTGATGGTATGTGCGGATGTTTATGTCCTTTGTGTTTTAGTGCGTTTATGTAACCGACGTATTCGCGTCAAAATTTGGTATAAGAATAAACATTTTCGTTAGAGCTCATTTGCATTGCTTTGTATCAGCACCAACGCGTGGAATTGAAGTATCGCTGAAGGAAAACTTTACAAACGTTACAACAAGCTTTTATATGAAAACAGCTTGCTATCATTCAATCCACTAGTTCATAGATTATTAAGTTAATCTGCACTTGTAAATATTTTTGGATACCCTTCTGATGGATCAGTGCAATAGCAAATAAGTGTTTTTAGAGTTGTATACACGTAAAAAACATTTTTTTTTTTCATAATTAAAGAGTCGCCAAACTAGTGTTCAGGCTTATGAAGAGAGTTACAAGGCATGGTCGACAGGATAAAGACACAGACACATCAGTCCACATGTAATTACAATTGTTTTGTATCATACTGGTTAATATCCTTTAGCTCTATTAAATTAACTTGCACTAAGAAATTGTAAAGAACCCACTACTTTTAATGTACCTGAGGTTGTTGAAGCTGCTGTCGTTGGGATTTCGGTACTTCTTGCAGTGGTAATTGTCTGTGTTGTGGTTGTCACTGTTGTCGTCGGGGGTTCGGTACTCGGTGTTGTAGTAGGTGCATCAGTTGTAGTTGTTATTGTTGTTGTCATCTGCGGTGTTGTTGTAGAAGGCGACGTAGTTGTTGTTTGGACTGTCGTTGGAGGATCTATGTTTGGAGTATATGATAAAAATAATTTATTCACTTTCACCTAATTTCTTCTGGATTTGCATGTCCTTAAAAATGAAACCATTAACATCTAAATGTATTTGAATTATTGAAACAATGAATGATTAACTAAAACAAAGATTTGCGTTGTTGATCTTGCTTCGCAGATACTGTAGTACAATTAATCAACTCAAGGCAATTGCATTGGGTTGTGTTGTGAGCGCACATATATCACGCACTTGATACTCTATTAATGGGCTTGAAACTAGTCCGTTAAATCGCAGAAATAAGAAATCTGTAGTAGATGCACATAAGAGAGGGTAATTGTCTTGCACAGTAATCGGTAGAGAAGCCACATTTTGGTATGTCCTTGAATTCTGTTTTAATCTGACTGAAATCTTCAGAGCATATTCAATAATAGCAACTAGTTTTTGTCGGATTTCAGGCTTTTGTTGTTGCTACTATTTTTAGATAATGGAAATTGAATCAAATAATAATAATAATACTAGTCAATTTTTATATAGCGCTTTTCCCAGAACGGCTCAAAGCACTTTACAGCATATCATTACCCCGGTCATTGGATTCATTTCAATCCCGCACGAAAAGTGTAGAATTTCTACTCCCTGGGGAGCATTCATTGCATTCATCGCAGCCTCATTATGGCGCTGGCAAATTCAAACATACAATATCTTTCGCATCCTACCGGGTACCCATTTACCGGGCCCATTTAGCACCTGGGTCGAGAGTGGCAAAGTGTGGATTAACGCCTTGCCAAAGGATGCTAGACCGCGATGGGATTCGAACATACGACCCTCTGTTTACAAGGTGAGAGTCAGAACCACTACATCATGGCTCTCCCACGGCTCTTAAATGAATAACAGTTGTCCAGTTAGATGTAGCATATTGTGCCGCGTGATGTTAGTAAAAGACAATTTTTACAACACAACGTCGGGGTGAATGCTCTTTCTTTAATACATTTAGTACATAACAATAATAATATTTATACTCACTACAAGTTATAGTCTGATAGTCTGTGCATCTTTGTGTTTCGTACTTTTGAGCACCCACATAAGCATATCCTGCAGTGCCGTATCTTCCATAATTAACAACAAAGAAGGCCCCATCGGGATCGTATTGCGAGACCGTATAGGTAGCTAATTCGGTTCCTTGGTGAAAATAGGCACACATCATGCCACCATTAATTGTTGAAGACGGTGCCAAATTAGCGAAACCAGAAGCTGAAGAAGTAACGGTGATCCCTGAACTGGACGAGCACGGAGCCACGATTGTAAAAAAGTGGTTAAAATATAAATCGAGGGATGCAGCACCCGATAAACGAAAGTAAGAAGTCTGGAGGGTGTATTGTTCTTCAGGTGGAATGACAACCATTGATGTGGCTCCATCGAGTACCTGCACTACTTGGATGGGCTTATCACTGGTGATCCGTAGAATGTCGTTGATGTTGTTGACATCTCGGCTCTCAGTCTGTCCTTGATCAAGACTGATTACAGTACCATCGACGTTGATAGTCGTATCGTCTCTCCCAGCGGTAATCTGGACATAGAAACCCGTAGAAACCCCATCTATAAATGGCGGTACATTAAAGATGGTTCCCCATTTATCGTAAGGCATCAGATGTTCCATGGCATAGTCACACGATTCGTTTCCTTGCCTTGGACTGACAGCACAAGCCGACCCACTAACGACAGAAACGGTCGTGTTTGCCAGTATTCTTGACCCTGTAAAGTCGTTCGATGAGCTTGTGATTACCATTTGATACCAGGCCGGAATCTCAAATTGGACACTCGATAAGGGAGCAGAATAACTGATGCCATTGTATGTAAAAGGACCATTGGGTGTCAGGCAAATCAAAGTTGCTTCACCGGTTGAAGAGATTACCACTTCTCCAGGGCTTGGTCCAGCTCGAACTGATACAAAATATTCCTGACCTAGATATTCAAGGGGAATTACGGCGGTGGCACCATATGCCTGGTCCTGCACAGAAGAAAGGTAAACAAAAAGAACCCCTCGGATATTTACGAACCAGTGGTGTATGATGATTGTAGACAGTGTAAGCAGATAATGGTGACTAAAAATCGTCAAATTTTTAAAACACAATAGATTAACGTGATTTAACATGCATAATTTACTGTGATGGAGAAGCCTGTGCCATCAATACAGTCATTCCAAACAGAGGTAGGCCTACATAATATGACACCATACAAACGCTTTTACTCCATTATAATCTAGAATGAACGCATATGTGCGTGTTTACAAGTCCAGCTTCCTAACTTAAATTGTTACTAAGGCAATTCCCTGTTTAGACTTACATCTGTGTTGGCTCCGAATAAGTACATGACAAGAGTGTTTTCAAGAAAGACCGTCAAGGTTCCATTGTGCAATCCCGTGTCTCTGGTAACTGATGGCCCTGCTGTAAATGTCAGCTTCATATGTTGAGGCAGCTCAGCAGATATGGTGTAGACACCAGCCTCATTCCTGGCTGGTCGAGCTGCACTGAAGTCAGTACCAAATGGTTGGGTAGTCTGAACAAAACACCCGTAGTCTCCGATATATGAACTACTCTGGCCACTTGCAGGGAGACCGAAAACAAAGTCAGAAGCAAACCGAGAGGAATCTGCATGATTTCCGACTGTGGGCATGAATGTAATGAAAAAAAAAATTTAATTATCTCATTATTCAATTCATCAGGATAAATATCTGATCATGAAAGTTCATCTGTGTTGGTTGAAAATAACATAAAGTTAAAACTTTTAATCTCAACACAATGTAAATATTCGAAGAATTACATCGAAATGTTCGGCTGCTAACGGCAGCCTTTCTCAGCGATGACCGCAGTGACCCGCTTCGACCTGGTGACGTAGCGATCGATAATCGGGTCGTAGACACTCTGAAGCTTGTATTTCTTCGGAGGTATCGCAGCACATTCACATCGAATCACCTGGACATCAACAAGGTACAAGTGCTGGACAGGGAGTCGCGGTACTTTGAGAGAGGTGTGAAAGAAGCGATATACATCTGGGAGTACAAACCTTCTCTCAATAGGGAAGGAGGGTAATACAAACTTCCGAGTGTTTACGACCCGATTATCGATCGCTACATCAACAGGTCGAATCAGGTCACTTCGGTCATCGCTGAGGAAGGCTGCAGTTAGCAGCCGAGAATTTCGAGGTTTTCTTCGATTTTTTGTCTTTGTGTTGAGATCAAAAGTTTCAACTTTATGTTAGGATAAATAGAAATATCTTTTATTTTAATCACAAAGCACCGTTTACCCGGGGCTCACAAATGTTTTGCGAAGGTTTTGCAGGGACACAAATGTCAAAAAATTGGCAGGGTCCAACATTCGTATTTTACATAGGCGGATCCGGGGAAGACTTGGAAAATGATTTAAAAATATATATTTCATGTCACTTTATTAAATTTTTGCTCGCGCTTCGCACTCGCATAGCCTGTTGGATGAAATAAATATCTTGCTCAGTAGGCTGATATGTAGCTTAAAATATCAAATTTGAAGTCAATATACAAAACATATTTCAGCTCGGACATCGAGCTTTTATTATTTTGTTTAATTACAAATTGATTTTTAAGTGCTCTGTAAAATGTCCGTTTTATAGTGCGAATATCATTTGCAGATTTTTGCGCTGTGCGCTCGCATTATTTGATCTGCCAAGTAGGCCTACATATTCTCTTTGTTTATTCAATAAGATTCTATCTATATTAATTCTGTAACAAACTACTTAAAATCCCCTTTTATGACAGTTTATCAATAATTTCGTCTAGCGATTTGCGCTCGCATTAATAGTTAAATATATATCAACATAAATCCTATTCATAATTACAAAAGTGCTTAAAATATGCAGTTTTCAGGCCTCAAATGTCAACAAATTTCACTCACTCATTAGGTTATTACATTGATAAATATGATAATAGAATTTCATGAATTTCTAATAACTAAACTGTCCCTTTTTCAGAAAGGAATATCGACGAGTTTCATATCGCGATTAGGAAAAGGAATAGGAAGTTAGTCATCATTTTCATATGACAAAATGTCCTTAGACCTAGAATATCCAGGTCCTAGGTCAAAATTATAATAAAGATATCAGCTCGCGCTTCGCACTCGCATAATTTATTAAGTGCTATCCACCTACACCTCATAATTTCCCTACACAGTGCTTAGATTCACCCTTTTCATACCGGAATATCAAATATTTTCCGATCGCGCTTCGCGCTCGCATTATTGATTTACATGATAAAAAATGAAATGTATTCAGAATGCCCAGATTCTGTCTAAGTCTAAAACACGCGCACACATGTTTATTGAGATACGCAGCTTGATCTTTATTCAAAACGTGCTAAAATTATTCACCGGTCCAGGTCTGAAATCTCGATTTTTTCCGCTCGCGCTTCGCGCTCGCATCAATTGTTAAGTTTTATACCTATTCCGTTTATTTCAAAAAGTGCTTTGAATATCAATTATTAAGGTCGAAATGTCAAAAAAATATTCAGCTCGCCCTTCGCGCTCGCATTATCTAAAAGTTAAAATAT
The DNA here is from genome assembly GCF_037042905.1 of Lytechinus pictus. Taxonomy (NCBI): domain Eukaryota; kingdom Metazoa; phylum Echinodermata; class Echinoidea; order Temnopleuroida; family Toxopneustidae; genus Lytechinus; species Lytechinus pictus. The sequence goes on along the minus strand of NC_087245.1, from coordinate 10,696,918 downwards.
GTATCGTCTTAATTACTAACTGCAAATCGTCCTTAACAGGTCCCTTTTTTATCAAGCCTGAACCCATATTGAAAATTTCTGTTTGCGCTCGCTGTAATTCCCGACCTTTCGCTGGAGGACGCGAACGCTTATTTACGACGGTATACTGATTTTGGAAGAGACTTTTGGGCCCGTCATCATGGTCGTAAAACTTTGCCCTGCAATGCAAATTGTGTGAAATGAGATTTTTTTTTTCGTTTCGCATCTGGAACGGAAACATTCAATCTGCGTTTCGTGTGCACAATTCTGGTTGCTACTATGGTAACAGCGATATATCCGATTTAGGACGACTTTCCAGAGCCACATTTGGTTCCTCCCAGAGCTCGAGAGGCCGCCCGGGGGGCCACTTCCATTGACGAGTGAATAGCCACCTTTCGCAAACCTCACGGACGGTAATATTAGGGTCCCCTAACACAAAAGTTAACGCTTAATCATACACTTGGTTTTTAAGATTGTACATTATAGTCAATAGAATCAAACGTAGAAAACTGCTCTACAATCATTTCTAAGCTTTGTGTTACAGGGGGGTTACAGGCCCTACAGTTCTGCTTTTCGTGTGCAAAATTCTTTCCCGCGACACCCGCACCATACATGCATGTACATTACGACTGATGGTCATCATCGTATATGCCCCATGAGCCGGCGGCGAGCCTCTACTATGACAGCTGGCTGGAGATATTTGAAATGCAGGGCCTACAATAGATTATGACATGGATAAGAAAGTGGTTTTTCAATCAAATCGAGTACATATGGAGTGAGAAAAAAGTTACTGAATTAAGGCTTTGATATAGATCATTATTGCATTTAATGTGGATTATTGGTGGATCACTGGCAATTGATTCCATGGGTCAGATCACCTCTCCCATGTCTCCAGCCGAAACCATTTCGCATGTGTTGATATGTACACGGCATAGGCAATAGGCCTAAACGTGCTAAACGCGTCTGAACACCAGCCAAATTTGCGGGTTTTTTTCTTTTGCTTACTCCTTCTACACAAACGATATGCCTCTAGCACACTATGTAATGGGCATTATGTTTTACTTTCCCCAGAAATGGGGGATTAGATTCAAATTCCAGGGGGGACCACTCCCATTGATAAGTGGATACCAGGCACGACCATGGGGTTTCGAAATGCACCCTAAGCAAGGGAGGCAAGTCTTTTCCAGATTATGAAAATGCATCTCTTAACAAGTATTTAGCTTGTGAAACCCTACAAGTATTGAAAACATATCCCCCTTTTCAGTATTTTTAAACATCGTTTTTGACACCCTTATAACGTTACATAGGCCTATACGTAACGTACTTGCCCACTCTTTCCCTTTTACGCGTGGCCGCGCCTGGTATCCACTCTTCAATTGAAGTGGTCCCCTCGGGCGGCCTCTCGAGCTCTGGGAGGAACCAAATGTGGCTCTGGAAAGTCGTCCTAAATCGGATATATCGATGTTACCATAGTAGCAACCAGAATTTTGCACACGAAACGCAGATTGAATGTTTCCGTTCCAGATGCGAACGAAAAAAAAATCTCATGTCACACAATTTGCATTACAGGACAGAGTTTTACCACCATGACGATGGGCCCAAAAGGCTCTTCCAAAATCAACTACCGTCGTAAATAAGCGTTCGCGTTCTCCAACGAAAGGTCGGGATTACCAGGTGCGACCACGCGTAAAAATGGAAAAAGTGGGCAAGTACGTTACGTATAGGCCTATTTGAATCTAATCCCCCATTTCTGGGGAAAGTAAAACATAATGCCCATTACATTGTGTGCTAGAGGCATGTCGTTTGTGTAGGAGGAGCAGGTAAAAGAAAAAACCCGCAAATTCGGATGTTGCTCAGACGTATTATGGCCTATTGCATATATGCTATGTACATATCAACGCATGCGAAATGGTTTCGGCTGGAGAGGTGATCTGACCCATGAAATCAATTGCCAGTGATCCACCAATAATCCACATTAAATGCAATATCGATTCGATGGACTGTAATTATCTGACTTTCGGACTTTAGTCTTTAATTACCTAATTAAGTCAGTGTGATATGTGAACAGTTGTGTGAGAGTGAGCCTTTATTTTTTTGTGGCTTGGGTCGTTGTGGGGACAAAAATACAGTCAAGTCTCGAGAAGCATGGATGGGTGTCGATTGGTGTTCACGCTCGTGTTTGGCCTCGGCTTGGGCATGTTTTTTTTTTTTTGGGGGGGGGGGTGACTAACACAAATATTGTTCTCTGTAACTGTGAGGGATTTTTTTTTCTTATAGTTGTCAAGGGGGGGTGGGTGGCTTGTGAATATAAAAAGTTTGGTGGCCAGACAGTAATAAAAAAAGACAATTTTTTTTTTTTTAAGCTGTGAGTTAGCAAAAAAAATTGCCTTTTTTAGAGGATCTAACTTAGTTCTAGATCTAGACTCTATACAAAATCTGATTTTGTGGTAGATTTTGACTAACCCAGGCAACTGCGGCCCGCTGTACGGGCTGCAGCCCAGGAGTCGTCCGTGTAATAGTTGGCAGACAAATAGGGTAGAATTGTGGTCACCATATCACCCCAAATTAAAGGGGGGGAATTATGCATGTGCCTCGATTACATGGATGAAGATCTATCGAGAGAATCCTAACGTCGATGCATAAAGTGCAAGCTCAAAAAAGGTTGATCGATACTCCCCCTCCCTGCACCCAACCCCTTAGGGAGCGCGCTTCGCGCGCTCTGTAAATGTTGGCACGCTTCGCGTGCATTTACCGCCCCCTCCAAAATGAAATCCTGGCTACGCGGTTGCGTGAAGTCTGTTCCGTATTTGTGACTGTGTTGTGATAGCGAGAATTAAAAGATGAACATTTTTATGTGTTTGATTGTACACCGTTAAGGGACGTGTGTCTCCCGCGACTGTAAATGATAAATCATATGTGTGTTCGATTGATTTTTCATTATTATTGTTAACTACAAAATTTGTGCAACATGTTGTCTATATAAGCATTTTCATCGTGGCAATGACAATCTGATACATTACAATGATCGGGAATTGATGGGTTTACCAACTGCTCTATTCCGATTCTATAATTTAATGAGCGATCACGCAATAAGCATGAGAGAATAAATATATTTCCTGTTCGTGTGAAATTGAATACTATGAAATTAACTTACTACATAACAACCAGTCACTTCGACCCATCGCATATTTTCTAGGATGTGTCCGTCCAAGTTGCTGTATACCAAAGTGTCAGCCAAGCTCAAACTTTGGTTTTTTTTATGGACAAAATAATGTAATCTTTCTCTACTCCGTTGCTTTGCTCGCCCTTCCTTTGAAAATATACATTGAGATCATGGAAGCATTTCTTGAAAGGATATTTTATTTGACAAAGTATGTTGTATCCAATAGTGACCACAGAAAATAGGCTTCTGAGTCAATCAGAATTAAGGAAAGTTTTCAGATCAGACTTGTCAGACGATAATATTACATAGAGTAAGTTTGAAATTATAACATAAAATAAACCGGATGTTTCTCTAAGCCCTTTCCAATATGGACAAAAATACATATTGGGCCTAATATATCAAAGGAATGCCTATATTATTAGTAGTAAATTACTTACTAACTTATCAAGCAAATCAAGAACTGAGTTGGTTACCAGTACAGCAAGACTACAATGAACCAAGAAATACGAAAAAAATGTTTCAAAAAAATGTCAAGCTAAGACTTGAAAGTTGAATAAGTGGATATCTAGTTGATGTTGAGAGGTCATTTGTTCCAAAGGGTTGGTCCAGCTACAGCAGATGGTCTGCCACAATAGAAGCATGTGTGGCTTCCAGGAATTAGAAGACGTGCTTTTTTCTCGAAGGTTCCCGGGATGGGTTATGGCAACTTGGATAAATAGGATGCACATAAGCCGTGAACATGGTGAAGTGTTTTAAAAACCAAACAAAAATGCTTGCGATTCCCTTTTCAACAACAAGCCGATCTTAAGCGTATTGTTAATGTTTTGATGTGTAAGAGCATGGGTTACAAGTCTAGTCTGATCTTTATCCGGTATATGTCTTTTGGGGAAGACCAAATAACAAGCTATTACACCAGTCAATTCGAAAGGTGACAAAATGCATGTACCAAGTTTAGTGTAATGCCTCTAAAACCACCTGATTCGACTGATACACCTGACAACAAACGGTGATGAACTTTTCTACTCAAGGCAGAGGCCATAACAGCAGCAGATAAATAGACTAGAAGCCTCTGACCTCTAAAGAGCTAAGGGACTCCCTTTCTCATCAGGTAAGATTCGACCCCTCAATGTATTCGAAATTGAATGTAAGTAAGAAAATGGGTTTAGCTGGCACGCTTCTGTTGGGGTCGGCCAAAATGATCCAATTCTGCTGAAGATTATCCAAGTTTGGACTGCAATTAGATTTTCCCGTTGTGGTGTTAGTGTCAAATATTAAATGATATCCATGTCTTAGATTGCTTTAGTGGGTTTTATATCATTCAGGAGTATTGCTAGCCAGTAGATTGTGTAACTAGACACCTTTCAATGTACATGACAACATCTATTTTAGAAAAAAAAGTTTGCGGAGTTCCTACCTGTACATGTCTGTGCTCTTGCAGCAGAACTGATGCAGAAAATAAACACCAGCAAACGAGAGAGAAAATCAGAGAACATCGTTCATTCCTTGTATTGAATGCTGAGGGAAGATACACAACTGGTCTTTGATATTGTCGATTTAAAACCAAATTGATGATGGTTTCGGCATCAATGATTTCCGTGACACCAAGCTGCGAATGTGGAGACAAAGAGTAAAAAAGAATTTCAACAATAAAGTGTAATCAGGTCAATAAAATATATATATACGCGTATATAATCAGTGGCGTATCTAGGACAAACGGCGCCTGGGGCAAGTGCTAAAATAGCGCCCCTTTCATATATATATATATATATATATATATATATATATATATATATATATATATATATATATATATATATATATATATATATATGTTTGTGTGTGAAGTTATAAATGTACAACAGCTTTGGCAACTCTTTTATTTAAAAGGCATGGCGGCTTGTCATTGTTCAAAACCCACCTTCACCCGACAAAGGAAATTATAATTGGTATAGTGTCAAAAATCTGTCGGTCAATCAGATCGGGGTCGCCCTAGCCACTAACCCGTCTCTGTGGTCTTGTGGTTAAGGCACCGGCGTTCAAAGCTGGGGGCCCGGGTTCGATTCCCGGCAGAGACATTTTTTCGGCATCACCAATTTTTCCAAAGGGTAGATAAGTCTGGGGAACCTTGATTTAAGCTACGCCTACCATTGTTCTCTTCATCCATTTCTTTCACACAATATTTAAATAAAAGAGTTGCCAAAGCTGTTGTACATTAATAACTTCACACATTTGTATACTTTCTCCCATACGTGTACTGTATCAAAGCAATACCTTTGATCCAGCTGAGGCATGGCGGCTTGTCATTGTTCAAAACCCACCTTCACCCGACAAAGGAAATTATAATTGGTATATTGTCGAAAATCTGTCTATCTGACGGTCAATCGGATCGGGGTCGCCCTAGCCACTAACCCGTCTCTGTGGTCTAGTGGTTAAGGCACCGTCGTTCAAAGCTGGGGGCCCGGGTTCGATTCCCGGCAGAGACATTTTTTCGGCATCACCAATTCTTCCAAAGGGTAGATAGCTCTGGGGAACCTTGCATTAAGCTACGCCTACCATTGTTCTCTCTCTCTCTCTCTCTCTATATATATATATATATATATATACATTTATATATATACAATCCAGGGTACCAGGAAAATCAAGATGGCTGCCGTAGGCAAAAAAATCCACAATTCATCTATTACTTAAGTGGCTTTAATTTGGTTTGTATTCGATGGTTTTAATGGTGAAGTAGTACATTGGGACAAGTTACAAGGACAGTCAGTGGTCTGGTGTGTCCAAAAATCCAAGATGTTTTCCAAAAAATTGAGTTTTAAACGGTTGTTAATACTTAAAATGGACATAGCTCATATCATATCCACATGGGAGATATAATTTTTGTGTCTAGACCATGGCTTCAATGGTCAAATAATACATTGGGACAAGTATCCGTCAAGGGCATATGATTTTGAAAATTAGTTACAAGGACAGTCAGTGGTCCAGCATGTCGAAAATCCCAGATGGCTTCCAAAAATCGGAGTCTAAAATGACTGCTATTACTTTAAAAGTGGACATAGTTCATTTAAAATCCACCAAGGAGAGATGATTGCGGTGTCCACACTATGGTTTCACGGTTAAAACAATACGTTTGGACTGAGTGAATTGGTATGCAGTTGTCCAATTTGCCTAAAAATCCAAGAGGGTTTTTTTTAAATGCATCTAAAACGACTCATATCACTCAATAATGGTCAGAGTTCTACAATATCTATCTGTAAGAAATAATGTTGGTGTCTAAATTGTGGTATAAAGGGACCGTCATATAATACATTCAGACAAGTAACAAGGATGGTTAGTATTCAGTTTTGTAAAAAAATCCATGGTGGATTCTAAGATTTCATCAAAATGGATGCTGTTACCAACTCATGAAACAATATGATAATGTATCCCCATGCATTTAAGTGTAGGCACCAAGATTATTTCTCACAGGTGGATATTGTATGAACTAATGTCCATTTCTAAGTAACAGCAGTCACTTTAGAACCCATTTTTTGAAGCAAATTTGGATTTTGGGACATAACTGACACCTGACTGTCCTTTCAACTTAACCCAATGTATTTCTTGACCCTACAAACTCTAGTGTTTACAGCAAAATCATACCCCCAATGTGTATTTCTAATAAACTATGTATACTTTTAAATTACAACAGTGATTTTACACCCCATTTTTTTCAAGTCGTCTTGGATTTTTTAACATACAAACAACTGACAGTCCTTTAAACTTGTCCTAATGTATTATTCTTACCCTTGAAACCAGAACAGCAGTCAATTTAGAATCAATTTTTGGAAGCCGACTTAGATTTTTTTTACAAACCAGGCCACTGTCTGCTCTTGTAACTTGCCCTAATTTTCTGATTGACCCTTGAAACCAGTGGTTTAGACACCACAATCACATCGCCCAGGCCAAAATGAAATGAGCTATGTCCGCTCTAAGTATTAGCAGCCCTTTCAAAATCAATTTTTTTTAATCCATCGCAGATTTTTGCACAAGACCACTGACTTTCCTTGTAACTTGTCCCCATATATATTATCTGACCCTTTTAACCATGGTATAGACAAAAAAAAATCATAATTCTGGATATTGAGCAAACTATGTCGTTTTTTTTAATTAGCAACAACAGTTGTAGACACCATTTTTGGAAGCCATCTGTTGGAACTAATATAACGCATTACCTATTTGCTTCTTTTATCTCATCTATGTCCAACACGCGAAATGTAATATCGTTATATATATATATATATATATATAAAATGATAATAATAATGATCACACATAGTTTAGTAAATGCCGTAGAAATAAAATCGTTCATTTTAAAAGGAGCATAGCCCTCAAAGATGAAAGGTAAAGTCACACTCTTCGTCAGTGCCCATGATGTGACAAGAAAAGATAATTCAAAATCCGTTCCTGAAACAGACGTGAAAAACACGTCTGTTCATGGGCATACGGATTGTGAAACTCACCTTTCAAAGAAATCAATGCGCTGAAGATGGAGGAAGCGCACTGTAATAGATGCATCTAAAGACGCGTTGCCATGACTGCAAGATGACAATGGCGAATCTCCGGCTCCAAAACAGGAATATATATATACATACATAATTGTTTTAGATTTTTCTGTTTTAGAGCCGGAGATTCGCCAATTTACCCTACAGTCATGGCACTGCATCTTTAGATGCGTCTTTTATGTTGCGCTATCTCCATCTACAGCGCAAGGATTTCTTTGAAAGGTGAGCTTCACAATCCGTATGCCCATGAACAGACGTGTTTTCACGACTGTTTCAGAAACGGACTTTGAATTCTCTTTTTGTCACATCATGGGCACTGACGAAAAGTGTAACTTCACCTTTATTTTTTTTAGAGTTATGCTCCGGTTTTCTATTACAATCTATGGCCCGAATTCACAAAGGTGGTTTTGAAAACGGTCGGTTGAACCCATGGTTTATGCAGATTTCATATATCAATTACGCTTAATTCACCGCGTATAATAAAAACAAATGTCTAATGCTGATGGGCGCTTTTGTCACAGTTCGCTCAATTGACGCCTGTTGCCATGGTTGAGTACACTGTTTTATTAATCAGACCATGTTACGGCACATTCTGGTAAATTGCACATTTCGGTATCTGCACATTTTGGTAAATTTACCAAAATGTGCAGGATTATACCCAGGATAGATTTACCAAAATGTGCAGGACATTGACGGCACATTGTGGTAGGTTCTTGGATTATTCGCTCAGTTGTCTGTACTCATTCATTGCATTAAAAAAAAAAACTGTAACTGCACAAGCAGGGCATTTCATTCAGTCTCTATTTTTTTAAACCAAATTGGCAAAACCTATTTGGTTTACCATTGATTTTGTCTAATCTTTCTAATTTTTACGATTGATTGTATATTGTAGTCAATGTAATTAATCGTAGAAAATGTTCTACGTCCATTGCTAAGCTAATTGTCTTACGGGCCACAGATCTCTTAATTGGAAAATTTAATTGTTTTCATACAATTATTTTTCGCTTGCCATTTATTTGAATTGCATTAACAAAAACAAATCAAGAACAAAAAAGGTTGCAATTCCATGGATTACAAACACATAAATACTAATAATTCCATGTCCAAAATAACTGACGCCTCGCGTAAGAAAGAGAGAAAAGGGAGGAGAGCGCAATAAACAAATGCTACAAAAACACTGCAATATTTAAAACAAACGACACCCAAAACTATAGGTTTCCAAAATCATTAAATATTTAATGATCATTGCTCTGCCCAATTTCATTGGCTTTTATTCTAATATCAGAACAAAATAAACCCAGTAGTAAAAGAAACGATGCAAACAAATAATAGAATCTCCAATATTTCATTACATTCACTGGATAACTCTGAAAAGAAAACAAATAAAACATAAAAGGGGGAGAAATCAAAGATATAATTTTTTTTTGTTTTTAAAAATTACAAGAGGTATGCAGATATGACTCAAATTTATATGTCAAATTTGTAAAAGCATGAGGCTTGGTTTCATATTACTTGACGGACTGATCTCACTAGATTTAATTTCATGAGGAGAATAAATTGCAACACCAAAATTGATTAAATTTGAGAAAACTGGGTATAAGGTGAATGCGTTGCACAGACGGTTATCAAAATCAGGCTAATAAATCACTATTTGTGTCTAAATAATAGTTGTTCATCCTATAGCGTGGTGTGTTTCTTTTTTCTTCCACCTTTTTTTTACCTGGGGCCCATTCACCCCCTGGATCCGCGCCTGCCCCCAGTAACGGTTATTAGACCAGGTGGGAATTGGACCAAATGGGTATTGGACCAACTCAGTGGGTATTGGATGAACTGTCAATAGGACCAAATGGGTATTGAACCGAAATGGCAATTGGACCAACTACCAATGAAGCTAGACGAACTCGCTATTGGACGAAATGGCTATTAGAAGAAGTGTCCATTAAACGAAGCGGCATTTAGACGAAATGGCTCTTAGAGGAAGTGGCTTTGCACGACGCGGCTCTTACATAAATTGGCTATCAGACGAAATGACTACTGAATGAAATGATATTGGACCAAACGGCATTAGACGACACGATCATTGGACGAAATGGCATTGAACATAGAGGCAAATCACCCACCCACACAAACACACACACCCTTACTGCCCCTGACTTTTTGTCTAACCCAATACCATAATTATCTTTCTTCACTCAATTACAACCGTCAAATCTGTTACCAAATGTCCATATTGTCCAAAATGTGCAGTCACATCACGTTATAACTGCAAATTTTGGTAACAAAAAATCATGTCAGGCATAGCACTATCGGCAACTTTTGGTAACAAATGTATTTTACCAAAATGTACAGTAATACCAAAATATGCCATAACAGTCCACTGCTATGAATTAATGATTCCATGTTCAAAGTCTGCAAAGTTTTATACGTATATATCAAATACATTTTTGGGTTGTCGCCCCGTATGTAATTGTCATTTCACATTTATCAGCTATGTTTATGGGAGAACGAACACCCATAAATTAACATAAGACCCTATTCCAGAAAGTCATAACTAGAACTGTCCCTGTACGATTTTCACTGTTTCAATGTATTCGAAAAACTGAAATCATATTTCTTTAATCTCCAATTGCCTAAAATAATTATGATCCAATAAACAATACTCATGCTCCGATAAACTCGAGCTGCTATATATCAAGGTAGCGAATATTATAAGCCCTTACTCTGTAAAAGGTAATCGTGGTGGTGGATTTTTAATATAAAATCGATTATGTATCTATCCACTTCGACTCCTAAATCAAACGCAGAAAGAAATTGAATTGACCATAATTGGATTACTTCGTATTATCTGATAATAATGTGCAAAAGCAACAAACTAAAGCTGAATGATAGCATGAGATCCACTTTCTCTATAATCCCCCCCCCCCCCGCCCTCACTCTCTTTCTCTTTCTCTTGGTTTAACAATTTTATTTATATCTGATATTTTAAACAGGAAGGACCAGAAAGTTAAAGGGAATTGAAAAATAACCGTAGCTTCCACACAATCCCCACAATAAATGAAATTAAATCTGCATTTTGCAGTAGATTTATCAATCATGCTGTCACATCTGGACTTATCTAGTATCAAAGTGAAATTTGATTTCAATAATTTATGAGACGTATGATTTCATCAATAGAGCTCATACTGAAAAAGATTGATAGGCATATTCTATCTTGTATTCATTGGTGGACTCTCCTCGAACCTCTAACCTTCGGTTTATTCATTTCTTTTATTTCAATTCATCAATTATTTCCAGTAAGATACAGCAGCCTTTTGGTTTATTCGTTTCCTCTTTTACATTTATTTTTCTAAATTGGCACATATATTCGAGAATACCCACTCTAAACAACCATTTTCGTTTACATCTTTACTCTAGGAAAATTCTACTGATTATGTGACATTTAGCATGATTTAATGTGGTAACAAAAAATAATCGTCGTGATAAGCTAGCGGTGATTGTAATAATGCTGTCTCTAAAGTCAAAACGCTCACTGTTCTTCTGCAAAAAAGTCGGAATTTATGATGAAAAAAACCCAGATGATAATGAAGTAAAAATATACTACGGTGTGTCAAGATACATAATGATAGTAGAAACTATTGCACAAAACACTATTTGTATAGTATGTTAGCTTACTAGTATTAGTCATATGTTTATGATTGCAATTATTTTGTTCTTAAAAGATATAAAAGAAAAAATTGAGAAAGTGAAGTGTGTAGAAATGTATTTCGGTGTTGCAATTGTTGAAGAGGCATTCTTAACGCTTAACCTAACAGCTTGTCAGAGGATTGCGTGACAAAGGTACAAATTTACGGGATTGCAAATTTATGATATTTTTGTATTATCATTTACATGCAGGTTAGCAGCAGCTGTGTCCCAGGCAAAGAAACCTCCATAAATGAATGACTCAATAAACTCTGATAAATTATGCAGTACATCGGTGGAGCACAGTCCATATAGTCCTGGAACCGTATTGACTATTGCCCTTCATATTTACCTCGTTGTCTATCTAATTCTTTCCAATATTCGCCCTCCTATCCTGCCCATTTGCTTTTCCTTGCCCCCGTTTCATTCATCCATGCGAGTTGATGATATTTATTGCCCATATACACGTATTACTTCCACCTTGGCCTTTTTTTAATACTTGGTATCGAGACACTGGATTCATATCGGCTCCTTGCGAACTCTTATAAAATCAATTGATAGGAACATCGGTGTGTAATAATTATATCGACCTAACTGACAAGGGCAAGGATATATTTCGTATAAAAGCTGCACATATGCGAAATAATTCAGGTCTATTTAATGCTTATATTACGTTTTACTGACGTACGCATAAGCAGTAAAGCAAAATGCGATGGTCGTGTTACTTACGTAAGCGTAATAACTATATTCGTCATTGTATATTTGTTATATTCTGGCGAAAATGTGAATGTACATCTAAAGTTTATACTTGAGTAATCAGAAAAAAATAAATTTGTGAAATAAAACATGTAACTTTATATATGTTTAAAGAACGTAAACTCACTTCGCTATTTCATTTCATTTATCTATTTTTTTTCGTCTTGTAGAAATACATGTAACAGCATGCAAAGTTACTCATCTGAATCAATTTGGGAAGACCATTTTGATAGAAAACACATATGATTTCCATCTCTCACTGCATATTCTGTTGATTAAATTAAACTTTTACCATAAAAAGGTGCATGTTTTCCTCGCTCGCTGCGTTTGCTCACATATCTAGTTCCATGACGGATATGGAAGTAAACATACCAAGCAAATAACGTTCCCAAAGTGTGCTGTGCATATCTAATAGGCAAAACAGGGGACAAACTATGCACTCAGGTATAGGTCCATTACAGCAGAAAGGGCATATTTGAGGCTTAGATATTAGGTATATTAAATATTTCAAAGTTGAAATATAGGACATGACATTTACACAATATCTGATATGTGGAATAATCAGGTGTATTTGTTTAAGAGTGTAACAAACTCGATTCGATGACGACACGTCACATTCGCTATTTTCTTACGATTTATGGAATGAAATATCAACTATGTAATTTTTAGTATATTTGATGATGAAGAAGCATTTGGTTGTATTATTCATAGTTAAACTTTTTCAAAATAGAGATAAACTGTATTTCACATTTAAGGAAGAAATTCAAATAGAATGAAGAAAACAAAAGACTTATACAGAACATGTAACTTTATTGATTTTATTTGTGCAGACTTTCTTATTTTACTATCATACCTTTTTACTGTATGACGACAAAAATGTGCACGTAATTGAACAAATTTCACTAAAGTGCCTATTCAGGGGTGAACATAACATTGTGCATGAGGGGTCCGATCGACTGCTCAAAGAGCTAAAAAATTTAAGCTTTCTTTTTCATAAGGACTAAATGAATATCGTGAGCGTGAGGTGCGAGCTGAAATTTTAGATATTTCATGTGTTCAGATATGAAAACAGTATATTCTAAGGACTATTCTGAAATCATGAACACAATTTCTCACTTAACAATTACTTTCAAATAAAAATCTGCTTTATTCGGACTAGAAAACGGGACAGTTATTTGTATCTCCCTAAATAATTAATGTGAGCGCAAGCTGAAATATTTGTTTGTTTACTTCATACCCAAAAGGGAACGTTTTAAGCATTCCGATATGTAGGAGTATCATGAAAAAGATACAGATAAACCAGTGAATAAAAAATGGGAGAATATGAATGAGTTGTTGCGAGAAACTTGCCATTTTTTATTGCAAATCAATTTTAGGTCCCAAAACCAGTTAAATGTCATGCATTTCATTGCAAACTTACAATGATAGATAGTCAGCTTCTCGTATTTACAAGTACACATTCATTAGCTTTAGTTAAAAACTGACCTCTTCCTTGTGAATTTGCATCTAAATTTGTGATTGCAAATTATATAAACGAAACATTCTTTGCACTTTTGTAACCTGAACAGGATGCATTATGTCTAAACAATTTATCATATATATATCAGAAATGCGAAAGAAATTCACGAGTAATGCAATTTTTGCAATGCCAACAAGTTATTTTATTTAATTTCCAAATTTTTGGTAGACATCTACCTTCTTCGGGGAAGATTCGTGAATTGTGACAAGTTTAAATGACAGTTTAAATGAACTGTCAAGTTTAAATGAACTGTCATTTAAACTTGTCACAATTCACGAATCTTCCCTAAAGAAGGTAGATGTCTACCGAAAATTTGGAAAGTGAATAAAAGAACTTGTTGGCATTGCAAAAATTGCATTACTTGTGAATTTGTTTCGCATTTCTGATGTCTTATTATTGCCAATACGTGGAAAACCAAGATGCCTCTATATATATATATATATATATATATATATATATATATACATACATATATTGTCCCCTTTCTGATGAATGCTTGTATTAGCTGAGATCCAACTTCGGCACGCGGCTACTCATTGTTCATTAACTCATCTGCACCAAAAAGACAAAGAATCAATAAAAAGGTTGAAAGTTTGCCTGCCAGTTAATTGAACTCAGTCTCGCCTTCCTGCTGGCCCGCCACCGTGGTCTAGTGGTTAAGGTATTGGCGTTTAGAGCCAGGGACCAGGGTTCGATTCCCGGCGGAAGCATTTTCAACCTTTGATTCAGAATGGAAGACAGATCTGAGGGACCTTGAGTGAAGCTACGCATCTATATTCTCTCATTTTCATTTGTTCACTATTATACTGATCTGAGAAGGGGGACATTTTAATTATTTTTTGGTAGCAATTAAAGAATATGATGTTTCACTCATCATATAATGCGAGCGAGAAGCGCAAGTTTAAAAATGTTGATTTAAATCTGAAACGGGAGATTTTAAGCAGTTTTTGCAATCATTAAAATAATTCGTTTCTCACCGAGCAAAATGTGCGAGCAAGAGCTGACTTTGATATATAACGACCCGAAAAGGAACATTTAAAGCGATGTTTGACAAAATCATGAAACAGATACAAATGTTAGAGCTGAAAATTTTAAAGATAAAAACCTAAGACTTCTAAGTGCTTTATGTAATCATGAGCACGACTATGATGATGCATATCTTACTAAACAAAATTATTAATAAACGCTAAAAAAAAAATATTTGTTGTATATTGACTTAAGTTATTTTAAGCACCACTGAATCCTCTTGAACCGGATATGTGTATCATTAAATAGGGAATGCAAACACGAGTAGAATTTTATTTTCTATTTGGTAAACTGAAGATATTTTTTTTCCAATGCCTCTGTTTCTTTTATTTTTGTTCACTTTTCTTATTCCTGTTTTTTTTCTTTTCCCTCTTTTTCTAATCTCCTTTCGTTTCCCCTTTTCCTTCATTTTTCTCCTTTCCTCCCATTTTTGGGAGGCGCTGCAAATAGGGGTCTGCGGCTGATTCGGTCCCCTGGATCCAACTATGTCATTCCCGAAGTCTTTCAACTCTAGAAATGATGAGTGTGCGATTCAGGAGAGGACTAGATGCTTTCTTGTAATGATCTTCTTAAATTGGCACCCTAACCAAAATACTAAATAAAAAATATAACGCTGAGACCAAAGCACCTACCACATAACCAAATAAAATTGCTAGTAAACCACACCAATTATCAATTAAATGTCAAAAAATTAATTATAATACAAAACAAGATCTTTACCTGGACTCTAAGAACCTGTGAAACCTTTTCGTGAAATTGTGTGGCGCAAATTTGAAAGTCGGAGCAGCGCTGTTCATTCAAGTCAATGTAACCGTGTGTGCCTTTCACAATTTACACATTGAATGTATTTGCGAAGGGAATGATGAGAATCAAGAGTGATGAAGTGCACATGCGCAGCCGCTTTGCTAACAAATCAATTTTGCCTCACTATCGCCCACTAACACCCCACCCCTTCTCCTCCACACACTTTTACGACATCATTCTTTTAAAAACAATGTCATGTTTTGTTATAAAAAAATCGAAATATATCATTCAATTTGTATTTAGTTATCTCTCTCATCTTCCTACTCTATCGATAGTACATTTAGCTTGGAAACACAATAAAACCAGTATTGATTTAATTATAAAGCGTTGTCAAGAACAATCTCCGTGCTGAAGAGAGAATCAGCAGTGGCACAACCATACGGGGAAATCCCTTTATATCACTCACATACGACCTACCTTTAATGTTCTTATTAATTTTCTTCTTCGTCATCTTCTTCTCATTCCCTTTTCTTCGTAGTAGTATTAGTAGTAATAGTGGTAGAAGTAGTAGTAGTAGTAGTAGTAGTAGTAGTAGTAGTAGTAGTAGTAGTAGTAGTAGTAGTAGTAGTAGTAGTAGTAGTAGTAGTAGTAGTAGTAGTAGCAGCAGCAGCAGTGGTGCTGGTGGTGGTAGCCGTAGTAGCCCCCCCCCCCCCCCCCTCATCCCCCAAGAATTGGAAGGGCGAACAAAATGTACACGACCAATGAATAAATACCGTCATAGCATCCCATGTATGACGTCATGGTTCATAAATCCATTTATACCTTTCACCCCCCCCCCCCCTATTATATACCTAAGATAATCGACAGCTTGATGCCTATAAATGCATGTTTTATTATTTGCCTTTAAAATGGCTTATTGGCTTTCATTTATAGAATGGCTGCTGGGAAAGGGGTACAGTTTCGCGAGCCAATCTCGCAATTTTACATAATTAGACGCTTAACGTGAATTTAATGAACACGTTTCTGCAATCCATAGAACAAACAGCATGCACCAATGGTTTGATTCCTATTTAGGGAATGATTATTTTCATTGATTTGCCTCCGTTTCGTGAAAGGTCTATTATACGTGTATCGCGAATAGCGCTTGATAAAATTGATTCAAATTTTTTACTGGAAGCTATTAAATTAAAGTGACCTAGATGCATAACAAGCATGGCAAGTGTAACATATCTATATTATATTCACTGTGTATCACGTAAACATTCCGTAAGTGAAGTAGGCTCCAGGTTATCGCAGTATCTTCTGCTCATGACAAAATATAGACCTATTTTTCACAAAAGTGTGGTTTAATTATACACTTTATACCAATATCTGCACCGATGTCCTTTGTTCTTTTTACGTGGCAATGTCATGGTATAATTCTTTGCGCCAATGACATGAGTGTTATTCGCTTGAACGACATTTTCACATTTTCGAATACTTTTGGTTAATGGTGGTTTATTTAACCTGATTGATAAGAAAATGTAATGGATTGCAAATGCGAATATAAGACACCAGAGGATCAACAGCTTAACATTTTCTTGAGGAACCGAAGAATAAGGATACACATGTCAAACATCTTGTATTGAATCCTGCTAACTGGATTACAAAACTACTTTTCTTGCTCAAATATTACACCTGCTATAATTTCATATTGCTGCTGGCCTTCCATGGAGCCAGTTTACTAGAATAATGGCTATGATTACCATAATGAATAGGAAGTTGACCATCAAACATGATAAAAAAGATATTTTTAAAAAATTCTAAAACCCACACCACAACACCCTCCCCCCGTACAAATCAGTGATTTAATTTCAATTGGCATAGATGTATTTCAAAAGGGTACTCTTAAAATAATCTAGGAATCAATGGCTCTGAATAGAGTGATCCATCCGTATATTTTTACGTGCATTTTTATATATTTATATTTAATCTCATATCTTGTGCAATGTATTTTATTGTGATTTTTTTATACGGTAAATAAAACGAAACCAAACCAAACATTACGTTTGTAAAAAGGGATTATGTTAAATTTAGAGGCAGCTCTGCAAGGGAAATATCTTTTACAACTATTGGTTCTGGGAAAATATATATTATTTTCATTTCTAAGAGGGTATTGAGTAGATTTTGTATGAAACACCTTTTTTATATATTCAGTTGTCATGTTGTTACTAGTCTTATACATGAATAATATCAAGTGAGTATGCTGTCTCTTTTGAATAGTGTCCCAACCCAGAATAGAATGAATTTGAGAGGTAGAAGTGTGTGAATAGGGTTCAATTTTCAAGAGTATTCTTCCAGCTTTATTTTGATTTGTTTGAAGTTGGTCAAGCAGAGATTTGTTTGAAGATTGGTAGATAATGTCACCATAATCAAAATGAGGTAACATTATTGAGCTATAGAACTTCAATCCTGACAAATTTACAAAATGCTTCAGCCGTGCAATATAACCAATCATTCTCCCCAGTTTTTGACATGAACAATTTATTTGTAACATGTGTAAACACACTCACTGGTTGCAATATTGAAATCAATTTATTCATTTTATCCTATTTTAGTCATTTCATTTCAGAACAAAAAAAATTAACAAAAATAAAATGTCTACTGAAAATACGACCAACCAATGGAAAGGTCGGTGGTTAGCAAGAGGTATGTATAGCTGGATACTGTATATTACGTAACGATCGTGAATGTAGGCTAGGTGGTGGTGTTTGTCTCTACATAAGAAACGACATTGCATTTAATATAAGAGAAGACTTGACTTCAAGAAATATTGAATCATTGTGGATCGATATTCTATTGCCTCGGGCAAAGCCCATTACACTGGGTGCTCTTTACAGACCCTCTATAGATGATAATTTCATTGAATCACTCTCTGACACTTTAGAAAAAAATTTAAAAGATGTTGAGATTATAGTCTTAGGGGACATGAATATTTGCCTTTCGAAAAAGTCTCCTTTATCCCAGAAATATGATAATATACTTAATCTAAGTGGTTTAAGCCAACCTGTAAAGCTACCCACACGTACAACTCAGACATCTTCCTCCCTGATAGATCACATATTATGTAGTAAAGTAGAGCATAATAGACAAAGTGATGTTATTGACCTAGGTATAAGTGATCATTTATTAATTTATTGTTCAAGAAAGATTGTTAGGCCCGTATTTTGGCACCATAGAACTGTATCCATCAGGAGATTAAAAGGTTATAATGTAGATAATTTCAACTTAAAGTTATCCCGATCAGACTGGTCCAAGGTAACTGAATGTAACGATGTAAATATGGCTTGGGAAATTTTTAAATCTATATTCTTATCAGTAATAAATATGAGCGCACCTCTGAAAGAGGTAAGAATTAAGCAATCAACTGAAAAATGGATGAACCATGAAATTATTGTTTTAATTAAAAAGAGAAATGTAGCTTACAAAAGTATGAATAGGAACATTGGCAATTTAGACCATGAAAGAAAATATAAAGTTTTAAGGAATTTAGTTCAAAGGAAGGTAAGAAGTGCCAAAAACGAATACTTTCAAGAACAAATCGAAGAAAACAAACATGACTCTAGAAAATTGTGGAAGAATTTGAAAGGTTTAGGTCTAAAAAGTAAAGGGAAATCTGATCAAAAAACGGTTATTAATGTGCAAGGTGAATTAAGTCATGATAAGGCTAAAATTGCAAATGAGTTTAATCGTTATTTTACGACTGTGGCCGACAAGCTAGTTTGTAAATTACCACTAAATACAAACAAATTTCATGCAGAAAGTCACCAATTTCAAAAGTTTTATGAAGAAAAGGGTATTTCAAAAGGTAGTTTTCATTTTTCCCCTGTTCCAGAAAAATTTGTTTTAGATAAACTAAATAGGTTGAAAATATCAAAAAGTACTGGTCTAGATATGATATCTGCAAGATTTTTAAAAGATGGGGCAAGAAATTTGTACAAACCTTTGAATTATGTTATTAATTTATCTCTTATGTCTTCTACCTTTCCCGATGATATGAAATTTGCAAAAAGTTACCCCGCTACATAAAAAGAAAGATAAAATTGACGTTAGTAATTATAGGCCTATAAGTGTATTAAGTGTAGTGTCTTGGAAAAATCTGTTCATGCTCAAGTGGAGAAATACTTTCAAGAAACCAAGCTAATATATAAATTTCAGTCCGGCTTTCGTAACGGATATTCCACTGAAACTTGTTTAATACATTTAACAGATTTTATCAGGAACGAAATTTCACATAGGCGCATGGTTGGAATGGTTCTCCTAGACTTACAAAAAGCCTTTGATACTGTAAATCATAACGTACTTTTAAAGAAATTAGAAGTGATGGGTTTAGACTCTGCATGTGTGACATGGTCTAGATCATATTTATCTAACCGTCATCAAGTAGTTACCATGTAGACGGTTCTTTCTGATTCACTGCCTATTAAATGCGGAGTCCCTCAAGGAAGCATTTTAGGCCCCATTCTTTTTATGTCTTACATCAATGATATGTGTACTTGTATTAACGAATCTAAATTAATTTTATATGCTGATGATAGTGTCTTGCTATATTCAGATACAAATCCCAAGATAATTGATAAAAAACTTGGCAAATTGCATTGAATGGATGTCTGACAATAAGCTTAGTTTACACGTTGGGAAAACAGAAAGCATTTTATTTTGTTCGAAACGAAAGTTAAGATATACACACGATTTCAAGGTTTCATATAATAATCAGGTAATTGACAGAAAAGATTCAGTGAAATATTTGGGAATTAATTTAACAAGTAACCTATCATGGACGGGTTTGGTAGACTCAATCGTCAAAAAGGCAAATTTACGCTTAAAATTTTTGTATAGATATCAAACCTGTTTGAATATGAAGTCTAGACGTATTTTATGCTTTGCTTTAATACAATGTATATTCGACTATGCTACTGCGGCTTGGTACGGTAGTCTGGGTGTTACGGATAAGAAAAAGCTAAGAATAATTCAAAATAAAATTGTGAGATACATAAATGTTTTAGGACCAAGAGCACATGTCGGATGTAATGAACTTGAAAAGGCAGGATTACTTCATGCAGATCACAGATCACAACAATTAGTATTACACCATGCACGTGCATAAAATATTCTATTCGGATACATTAGATCATCATATAGCAAATAATTTCACCCGTGTATCAAATATCCATAGGTACGATACTCGAAATACTAATTCTAATTTTGTATTACCAAAACGTGAAGGACATATAGGGAACACTTTTTATTTTAATGGCATCCAATCTTGGAATGCTCTTCCTAATCAAGTAAAAGCAGTTAAAATATTTTCTCAATTTCAGAGTGCATTAAAGAAGCACCTAAAACTGGAAGCTACTCGAGAGCAGTATTACCAGTAAAATCACACATTTTGTACAGTTTGGTTCTAGTATTGTAGATAATGTAGGGTAAGTTAAAATATAATCTTGTTTCATATATTAGGAAGATTGTTGTTTGCTTCAGATGTTTGCAAATTATTTGACTGATGGATATGTATATATGTATTTTATTATTTTTTTTAACCATATTCCAGTACTTGTCGTAGTTTATACTTTTTGTTACAATGTGTTAATGTTTTATACTAACTATAGGACCCCATTGGAAATAAGCCTTTCGGCTTTCATGGGCTATCCTGTCAAGGTATTCTTCAATTTCATTGTAATCTCCTTTGATATTCTTGACGAATAAAATCAATCAATGACATGATGTTTGTAATTAAAATCATTGAAAATATAATTGGGTGTCGACCATATCAACATGAGAGGTGATATTGATTAATTCCAAAATAAATTGCAATCCTATACCAAAGATTATAATTAAAGAATTCCATTATTTTTCATTTTGCACTGAACGAACGGATTAACGTGTTTACGTCATTGTTAAAATCATCAGCCAACCTTATGAATATTCATGACAATGTGCATATAACTGTTATCACAAAATATTGATACAATTTAAAATTCAATAACTTTGTTATTTGTTATCCGATTTTATTGAAATTTTTAGCATTTTGCTTTGTGGATTTTACTCTATTTATTTAGATATAAATATTTTCAGCGCGGAACACCCCTTTAATGTTTTTCTTTTCTTTTCTTTTTTATGCATTTGGTATTTCAAAAATGAATATACACGCATCCAGCTTACATAATAGAAGTCAGGAGAGCGTTTTATCAACATTTTTGTCTGACAAGTAGTTAGATCTGACAGCTTTCCTTGATTTTGATTGGGGGAGAAGCACTGTTACTGTGGTAAATGTCGGATAAAACAGGACTAGTCGGATAAAACGTCTGACAAGTCTTGTAAGCTCCTTTCTTAATTGACGTACGACCAGTT
Organism: Lytechinus pictus; assembly: GCF_037042905.1. Classification (NCBI taxonomy): domain Eukaryota; kingdom Metazoa; phylum Echinodermata; class Echinoidea; order Temnopleuroida; family Toxopneustidae; genus Lytechinus; species Lytechinus pictus. The sequence continues at coordinate 10,675,083 of NC_087245.1, read as the reverse complement.
TACGACCGCCTGCAACAGTTTTGTTTTTGTTGTTGTTGCACGATCGATCTCTTGGTGTCTTGCGAGCACTAGCACTCGTTGTAGACGATCGCACGAACCCGAGGTGGTCGTGAGTCGTGACTGGTCGCATCTGAACTTTGAACATGTTCAAAATCCAAACACGATCGATTCACTCGCATCAGATAGTACCATCGGTCGGGCGATCATCGTGTGAGTGTTGTTCAAGGTTTTACGACTTGATGCGAGAGGTGGCACAACTAAGAAGTCGCATTTAGTCGACTGGAGGTCGTACAACAGTTACAAATTGGGACCTTTCGCAATCCTCACGGACGCTAATATTAGGGTCCCCTAACACAAAAGTTACGCTTAATCATACACTTGATTTTTAAGATTGATTGTACATTATAGTCAATACAATCAAACGTAGAAAACTGTTCTACAATCAATGCTAAGCTTGTGTTACAGGGGGTTACAGGGGGCCCTACAGATCTGCTTTTCGTGTGCAAAATTCTTTCCCGCGACACTCGCACCATACATGCATGTACATTACGACTGATGGCTGGAGATATTCGAAATGCAGGACCTACAATAGATTATGACATGGATAAGAAAGTGGTTTTTCAAACAAATCAAGTACATATTGAGTGAGGAAAAAGTTACTGAATTAAGGCTTAGATATAGATCATTACAGTCCATCGAATCGATATTGCATTTAATGTGGATTATTGGTGGATCTCTGGCAATTGATTCAATGGGTCAAATCACCTCTCCAGCCGAAACCATTTCGCATGCACTGATTATGTACACAGCATGCAGTAGGCCAAATTCGTCTGGACTTCAGTCGATTTTGCGGGTTTTTTCTTTTGTTTACTCCTTCTACACAAACGATATGCCTCTAGCACACAATGTAATGGGCATTATGTTTTACTTTCCCCAGAAATGGGGGATTAGATTCAAATTCCCGGGGGGACCACTTCCATTGGTGAGTGGATACCAGGCACGACTATGCAGTTTCGAAAAGCACCCTAAACAAGCAAGGCTTTTCCAGATTACAAAAATGCATCTCTTAACAAGTATTTAGCTTGTGAAACCCTACGAGTATTGAAAAGATATCCTCCTTTCAGTATTTTAAACAACGTTTTTGACACCCTTATAACGTTACATAGACCTATACGTAACGGACTTGCCCACTCTTTCCCTTTTTATGCGTGGTCGCGCCTGGTATCCACTCTTCAATGGAAGTTGGCCCCCCGGGCGGCCTTTCGAGCTCTGGGAGGAACCAAATGTGGCTTTTGAAAGTCGTCCTAAATCGGATATATCGCTGTTACCATAGTAGCAACCAGAATTTTGCACACGAAACGAAGATTGAATGTTTCCGTTCCAGATGCGAAACGAAAAAAAATATCATGTCACACAATTTGCATTGCAGGACAGAGTTTTACGACAATGACGACGGGCCCAAAAGTCTCTTCCAAAATCAACTACCGTCGCAAATGAGCGTTCGCGGGAATGTGTTCAGGACTTGAACGTGTTAGCGACCTATACAGTGCGTATAAAAAAAAACGGGACAGTTTTGAAAAGTCTATAACAAATTTGTTTCAAATTATGACATCTATATTTTGATGTTAATAGATGCTCTCAAATCTTATCTTTGAAATGCCATTCAAAAAAATTTTGTTCATGCTTGAGCGAATACGGTACGTTTTTATCGGGGATTCAAAAAGAAGCTTGCGCCAAAATGGCAGAAATTTGAAATTTGATGATCAGACTTCGTGCTAATCAGCAGACTTCCATTTAACCTTTTCAGTATCTTTGCCACGATTTTCAAATTATGCTGTCAAATTTCATTTACAAATTTATTTATTTACTTGAATTATTTTGTTTTTTCATTTAATCTTCTTTTACCTTTGAATTTTCCTTCATAAGTAAGAAAAACACAACCCAAGCAAGAAGATTCGCATTTAATTGGAAAACTTGTAATTATTCAAATTCATTTTTATGTGAAACGAATTATGTTATGGTACCTTTAAAACATGAATCCTATTTTCAAGGGGTTATTGATCCCTTGACCAAGTTTAATTATGTGCTTGACAGGACGAACGGAAAGACAATGGTGTATTGAGTCAATTTGGAAGGAGCTAGATATGGCAGATGGGATAACATGTTTTAAAAAGTTGCGAGCGAAGCGATCACGCAAAAATCTCCACTTTTTTCTTAAAATTCCGAATTTTGTGATAGATTTTGACATAATATTTAGAAAATAAATCATATTTCACTTTCTATCTTTCCTTTCAACTTTTTTTCTTTCTTTTATTGAAGGGGGGGCACCCCCGAGTCCCGTCCATCTGCATGTCACTGTTCAAAGGCACCATAACCTTTGCAGCACGCAATGAAAGGATTTGAAAAAAAATACACGCTCTCCCATACTTCGGTTGAAAAATGTTTGTTTTTGCTTAAAGAAGGAATATTCAAAGCTAAAAGAGAACATATTAAAGAGTAACAGCAACAGAACAATTCAAGCAAATAAACAGATTTGAAAATGAATTTCGACCGCATAATTCAAAAATTATGGCAAATATAATGAAAATGTCAAAAGGAAGTCTGCTGAATAGCAAAAAGTCCGATCATCATATTTATCATTTTAAGCTTCCTTTTTAACCCCAGACAAAAACATTCCTTGTTCGCTCAAGCATGAACGAAACTAATTTTTTTTTAACGGCATTTGAAAGATGAGACTACAGAGCACCTATTAACACTAAAATAAAGACATCATAATTTGAAACAAAAATTTTATAGACTTTTCAAATCTGTCCCGTTTTTTTTTATACGCACTGTATAGACCAGTCTTGCGACTGGGTGTGATTATACAGTGCGTATCAAAAAAAAGTTTACACTTTGAAAAAGCCCTGGGAATTAAAAAATATGCAACATGTGGGTAATTTTTCCACATGTAATCTTGGGTTAGGATCTCATCTATCCAATGAAAGTAAAAGTTTTGACAGAATATTACACTTGAGTGAGCACTGTCCATTTTTGTAAAGCTCGCAGAAATCTGTTTTCGCAGAAATGCTCGTTTTCACGATGTGTCAAGGAGAAAGGGCAAAATCAATCTTACCCCTGCGAAACATTTTTCATACATTTCCCTAGCACTTCTAGTCAAGTGAAATAAAACGGATACATTCAGGGATTTTACAACAATTTTGCCACCCAAATTGAAATTTCAACACTTAGTAAGCACAACATTGACCCTTTTGTGCCAGCTGGATCTGAGGACATAACTGAATCTGAACAAAAGTTTATATCAGACATCTCCAGCATTTTTTTCACTAAGTTTTTATCATTTAAAGTGGGTTTACATTTCATTTTTCATTTAATACTTGTTTCTCCACACTTTTTCCAAGCTTGACAATGATTAACAAAATGAAAATCAAGCCTAAGCCATTTCATGTAAATCACAGCTCAGTGCAAAGCAAATATCGTCACGATGGCCTCGGTGGGGCGCAATGCACTCTTCGAAGTGTTTTGGGCAAGGAAACAAGTTAAAAAGAAATTTCTAGAAAATATAAGAAAAATTGTAATATAAACTGCACGAAATTAAAAGGGCAAGATAAGTTCATATTTTTGTCATTTAAAACACAAATCAAACTTTTCCGAAATAAAACCCTAGAGAAAGTAGGGTAGAGGGCATTCCTCCCTCAACAAATAGGCCCGTATACTGAATTTGGGTTTAAATTCAATTCTTCTAAGGTTGTGGTTTAATTATGGATAGCTAATTGTTACATAAATCTGTAATGGTGCAGGTTTAATTTAATAGCTCATTCAAACAAAAGGATATATACATACATTTTTTTTGGGGGGGGGATTGGTAAAGTATTTCAGATAATGGAAGTGATAACCTATTGATGATGTCTCACTCATTAAGGCTTGGTCCAACTACACTTGCGGATGCAGAGAGGATGTAAAACGGAAAAGAATCTTGCCATCCGCTGGAAAAAGTTATGTATCCGTTGTGTATGTTTCATACGCTCTATGTCCATCGAGCATCCGTCCACTGTGATTTCATTGTTCCACTGGCGTAAATCCCGGGGGGGATGGGGGGATATATATCCCCCCCCCCCACTTTTCGAGGAGGGGGGATGGCCTGTACAAACATCCCCCCCCCCCCAGTTTTTACGAAAGAAATGAAAAAAAAAAACAAGAGATAATTGTTTTATTAGTGAAAATTCTTCCTGAAATACCGCTTAACAAATAAAACAATATTATTGAATCATAAAATGCAAATAAAGAGCCAGTTCACCATTTCCAAACGAAATACTTATGTCCTTATTATAACATTGAAGAGAAACTCCCGTTTCTTCCAATTCATCAATGTTGGGGTCTTTGGGAAGGGATTAAGATGGAATGTCAATTCTTTTTTGATGTAATCTCTAATAAAACCATTAAACCATTATGGGGTAAAAAAGATAATAATATTGGAGGGGTATTTGCCATATGGACATACAGTGGCGTAACTACAGGGGGGGGGCATTTGCCCCCCATCGGCTGACCAAAAAAACGGGGAAAAGGGGAAAAGGAGAAAAGAGGGAGAAAGGAAGAGAAGCGTATAGTGGGAAAGAAGAAAATATTATTCATTATAATGTTATATTATAATTATGTTATGTTACATTGCATAAGAAACATTTTTATCATAACTTCATGAAACATAATTTGCCCAGGGCCTACGTCTTCATTGTTCCTGGTGCTTGCATTGTCTGTTAATGAGATATATAATCTTGTTGTACTGAAACATCCCGTTTTCAAGTCAATATAAACCAAATATATTTCCTAGCACTTGAGTTATCATTGTTTTATGTAGTGACATATGCTTCTTTTTCATGACTCAAAAAGTGATTGCCCCATGTTAAGGTCTTCGTATATATGGAACATTTCCTGTCCGTGATTACGTTCGAATTAGTGGATTGGTGAGATATGTCTGCTCTTCATGAATTCCTAAAATTAGTCCTTAAAATGTCCCTTCTTCTGATCTGAATATCAAAAATTTTCAGCTCGCGCTTCGCGCTCGCATCATTTGGATATTGAAATACGTATGGTCCTAGTTAATTCCTACAAAGAAACCTTAGAATTCCCCACTTCAGGTCTGAATTATCTAAATTTTCAGCTCGCGCTTCGCGCTCGCAATATTTGATTAGTGAGATGCGTATGATAATCATGATTGCAATGACTACAAAAAGTGTTTCATGTGTTCAGATGTAATTCTTATAAACCAGCAAGCGCTTGGCACTCGCATTAGATGACTATGGTGAGATATGCATACTCTTAATGGATTCCTAAAATATATTCCTCAAAATCTCGCTGTTTGGGGTCAAAATATACGAAAACTTCAGCTCGCGCTTCGCGCTCGTATTGTTTAGCGAGACAGGTACCTATCATGATTACACAAATTTGATTATATGTCTCTTTTTAGGTGTGAGTATAAAAAAAAATCAGCTCGCGCTTCGCGCTCGCATTATTTGATCAGTGAGATGCATATCCATTTAATGACATTGTCCAAAAAATGTCTCTATTAGGTCAGTATAACTGGCAACTGAGCGCACTCACTCAGTGATTCAAACATTTTGCTGGTGCCCCCCTCCCCAATGTCGTGACCCACGGTACGCCACTGTGGACATATCAATGACAATTCCTTGTATATCTACAAACATGATTGCAATAAAAAAATAAAATAAAAATTTCAGTCATCCCCCCCCCCCCCACCCATCAACACGGATTTACGCCAGTGCATTGTTCGCCCATTTTGTCCATTGTCTGGAGCGGATGAAAACGATGGAGCCAACCCGAAATTTTGCTGTATCCGTTATGAATACGTTTTGTGTCTGTCGGCCAGTGGGACCAGGGCCCGTATTCCATAAACGAGATAAGCATGCTTAAGTAAAAAATCTAAGCATTTTGTCTTATTTTCTGTCTAAGATAAAATTCTTAGCCAAAACGCGTATTCCATAAAGAATTGGCTAAGAATTTTGTCTTAGAATTTTGCTAAGAGGTTTTGCGCAACTAAGACAGATATAGGATGAATGGCTAAGTAACTTTTCTTAAAACTGTAGATTCTGTATTTCATAAATACAACATGGCTAAGAATTTAGCCCTAACTTTAAGACGGTTGTGAGCTGTCTTAATTGTTGTAGTTTCAAGGCAATTTCAGCCAACAAAATTTTAGAATTTACACCTATATTGCATTTCGAGCTCCTACCTCATTTTTAAACCGATTTTCATGAAATTTGGAACACACATTGGTCTTAAGGTAAGGAGGTGAAAGATTTTTTCTTTTTTTTCTTTTTCAGAAATTGTGTTGCCATGGTAACAATATATTATGGCCAAAATTTTGCCGTTTAAAATACTTCATTAGTTTTCTACCAATTCTCATGAAAGTTGGCTCACACATTGGATTTGAGGAAATGATGTGTAAGACACATTTTTGCATGTGTCGGAAATTTTGTTGCCATGGTAACGGTATATTATGGCAAAAATTATGTATAAATCTTGCTGTTCCAATTACTTCCTCAGTTTTTAACAAATTTTCATGAAATGTGGCACAAATATTAGTCTTGATGTGAAGATGTGCAAAACATATTTTATGCCTATATAAAAAATATCGTGTTGCCATGGTAACAAATAAAATACCAAAAATAAATGAAAATCTTGTGATTGAACTACTTTATCAGTTTTCAACTGGTCTATTCTCCTAAAAATTTGGCATACACATTAGTCTTGAGTTGAAGATGTCTAAGACATATTTTTGCCTGTATCAAAAGTCGTGTTGCCAAGGTAACAACATATTATATATCGAAATTAGGTGAAAATCTTGTGGTTTGAACTTTGAACCCATTTTTAGTTTTCAACCTGTTCTTATAAAAGTTGGCTCACACATTGATTTTGAGGTATAGATCTGCAAGACATAGTCTTTATTGAAAAATGTGTTGCCATGGTAAATCAATAAATGTGTAAACAGCATGATGTGGATTGAACTACTTCTTATTTTATGACATTGGCCTGTATGCTCATGGAATGTAGGTTTTGAGCTAAAATAATCTGCAAGACACATTTTCTCATTCATCAAAACATGTGTTTGTATGGTAACTACAAACATCTACGCCAAAATAAGATTAAGACAAAGGTCAATGCTAACTTTTGTTTGGCTACATAGAGAACTACATGTAGCTGTGGGCTTGGTTCTAGTTTTTAATATTTGGGGGGAGGGGCTAGGCCTCTAGATCTCAAACTACAGCCCCTAGCTTTAGATGTAAGCCTAAATCAAGATCCTTTAGTCCTAGACATAATCCAATGCTAGGTCCCTAGCTTACTTCCTTTTTCAGGCCTAGATGAATAGATCTAGACTAGCCTACATTTTATTTTTTAGAACTAACGTTAAAATCTATATTTTGATAGAGTCTACAAGTCTCTACTCTAGATCTCGACCTATTACTATGTACACCTAGATTGATATAGTTGCTCCACTATGTATATGGCATGCCACTAGAGTCTAACAAAGTTACGTTTTGCAGCCTTCATGAAAATAAAAAAGTCAAAACAATGTTAAATTCTCCTCCAAACAGACGGATATTATAGATCTTGGGCCTAGGCTAGATCTAGGCCTAATGTTAGACCCAAGACTAGTCTCAAAAGGTTTTCCCTTTGGGGGCCTAGGTCTACTTAAACTGAAGTTAGAGTAAAGATGTCGAGAGGAATATATTCAATATACATGTATATTTCAAAACAATAGGCCTACATGAAAAGTAATAAATGGGACTGATACACAAAAAAATTGTGCAAGTCACTCGGTTTGGGATTGAAATGTTTTGGAGATTAACAAAAATATAGATAATTTGAATAAAAAATTCTTACCATATATGGTTGATGAATGCTCTTCTCTTACTACAATCGTTGTATACCCAGTTGTTGTGTGTCCGGACAGGTTGTGTGTCCGGACGATCAATTTTAGAAAGTCATCCGGAAAAAATGACAAGCGAAGTTTCATCAATTTTTAGTACAAAATGTTAGGAAATATTATAGAGAACAAAATAGTAGATGATTACAACTATTGAATTCACATTTTTAGTGTAATCCAAAGACAAAAAAGAAGGCTTCAAAAATATAAAGTGTCCGGACACCCGACCCCCCATCCTAATTGGTTTCAATAAAATCCGATTTTTAAGAAAAAACAACTTCAGTGACATTTTTGCAAGTTTGTTGCAGCCACCCCTGCAGCAATTCATTATTGAGAAGGTCGCTGAAGGTCATAGAATTTGAGACTTTGGCTTAGCCATATCGCCTGACCTGAGAAATGTCTTAAAGTTTATAAAATATCGTTAGGGAAGTTTTCTTAGACAAACAAAATGCTAAGACAAATTGCTAAGACTTAAAGGAGAATGAAACTCTTGGAGCAAGTTAGCTTTTGTGAAAGTAGAAAAATCAAAGAATAAGATCAACAAAAGTTTGAGTAAAATAGGACTAGCAATAGAAGAGTTATGAGCATTTGAATGTCGAGATCACTAATGCTATGGAGATCCTCCCATTGGCAACGCAACCAAGATCTATGATATCACAGATGAACAACTCTCCCCTTTTGGACACTGAAAATATACCCCAAAACATCTCTTTTTGCTCATTCTAATCATATGACAAACGATTCATCAATGATATAATGTTGTGAAACCTCTGTACTTGTCCTCTCATAAAGAGAACACCTCACCTTGTGACAGATTCTATAAAAGTGAGAATATAAGTGAAATAAGTACTAAAGCAATGAGGGAGTTGTACGTGTGTGACATCACAGATCTTGGTCGCATTGCCAATGGGAGGATCTACATGGCATTAGTGATCTCAATATTCAAATGCTCATAACTTTCTTATTATCCATTCAATCTTCCTCAAACTTTCAACAATATGTTTCTTTGATATTTCTCTTTGATATGGATTCAGCTGGTTTCAAGGGTTTCATTCTCCTTTAAGCAAAAAGCTTATCTTGTTTATGGAATACGGGCCCAGGCCTTCATATATCTGGGGCCTGTTGCATAAAACTTTTTACCTGAGAAAACTCTGGTAAAAACTGAAAACTAAGGTTTGTCTAATTTCTGCCATTGACTTTAACACAGGGCAAAAACTCCGGTAAAAACAACCTGAGTTTTCTCAGGTAAAACGTTTTATGCAACGGGCCCCTGATAGGCATGTTCGCAGATAATAATTACATGTATATTCTCATATAAATGCAAAAAATATATAATTATGTGTGATTTTGTAACTTATACAGACATTAGGTGAGCCTTCCTTTAATAAAAAAATGTTAGCGATTTTTGGCAAGATAAATATACTCCCTGCTGTGTATATGTGGTGATGGGAAAACAAATTTGCCCCACGTCTGGTCACTATATTGATCACTGGATTGCGACTCTCATCTCGCATCTCTGAAAATTATTGATTGCAATAAACATTCACTTGATTAAATTTGCGCTCTTTTATGCAAACAATATAACCACATTCACTCAATTTCACTGTGACCTTTACTCCTGATGATACTTCCGCTAGATAAAGTTCGTAATTTCTTTTTTGTGTTGGTATATCTGGTGACAATAATAAATGAAAATGCAATGTATAAGGCGCCATATCCATCCCGTTAGAGATGCTCAAAAGCACACAAATAAGATATGAAATAAACACAGAGATTGGGTGGTCCTCTTCAGGACCAACAGTTGCCCCCAAAAAAAGATACACGGTGTACCGTAAAACCTACTACATTAGACACAGAAATATTTGATATACTCAAATCATTGATAAAATTATAAGCAAGATTTTAGCTGATATTATATATTGATGTCATCGATTGTATCGTTATCTCAAAGAGACTTAAAATAATTCAGTATATGTGTAGAAAAGGAAAAGAAATGCTGCAGACGATTGAAGTTAAGCGTCCTCACTTGTGCGCTGGTGTGTGTATATGTGAAGGTGTATAGGGCGTGTGTAAGAGAGAGTGTATGTGTGCAAGGATTAGTGTGGGGTGTGTGTGTGTAAACTTACTGAAGAACAATTCTCATTTCAATTTCTAAAGAATACTTACATTTCAAGGTCTCTTCTCTTTACGTAGTATGCATGTACATATATGAATTGTAATTTATGTAATTTGTTAGGCATTTTATGAGCTGATTAAATGATGGATTATTTGAAGATTCTGACCGAATCACGTCCGATTACGATGAGAACAGATAATGATAATACAAGAACGAGTTGTAACGATTCTTACATCACAATTTTTTTTCCGCTTTTGGAGTTTCCATTCCACTACAAAAGTGTCCTTAATGGAATAATATAACGACTCATTTTGACGCATCCTGCATACTCTCACGGTGAATGCAATTATGAAGGTATTATTAATTGAAATAATGGAGGGATAATGATATAATACAATATCATCGATTAAATGGTATAGATACTAGACAACGTAAAGTCAATATCATTAGTCGATACTGTATATATATATATATATATATATTAAAATCAGTAGCGGACCGTGACCCGGAGGAGAGAAAGCATTGTTGGAGGGGCACTGTATTGTTTGTGAACAATGCTGTGCCCCTCCAATGCTTTGTCTCCTCCGGGTCACGGTCCGCCACTGATTAAAATATATATATAGACGGGTCAATATATGGTTTGACCCGGAACAAATTGCAACAAATGATTTTTCAACTGTTTCTGGCAGTATTTGACCTCAGGAATAACATACTAAGAATCTACCAAAATCCGCATCCAGGAAAGTGGTTATTTTCAAGATGGCGTCCAAGATGGCCGCCATTCACTATAAATGGATATAACTCACTCATTATCCACCCTAGAATCCTATTTGGGTTCATATTCCATGGTCCAATGGGTAAACGAATTTATTTATACAAGTTAGAGTGAATTTTAGCACTCCAGGGTACCAGGAAAATCCAAGATGGCGCCAAAAATGGCTGCCGTAGTCTAAAAAATCCACAATTCATATATTACTTACTTAAGTGGCTTTAATTTGGTTTCCATTCGATTGTTTTGATGATGAAGTAGTACATCGGGACAAGTTACAAGGACAGCCAGTGGTCTGGTGTGTCCAAAAATACAAGACGGCTTCCAAAAATTGAGTTTAAAATGGCTGTTTATCCTTAAAATGGGCATAGCTCATGGTTTCAATGGTCAAATAATACATTGTGACAAGTTACAAGGACAGTCAGTGGTCCGGTATGTTAACAAATCCAAGATGGCTTCCAAAAATGGAGTAAAAAATGCTGTTACTACTTAAATAAAACCCAACATAGTTTGTTCAATATCCGGGAATATGATTTTTGTGCCTATACCATGGTTAAATGGGTCAAATAATGAATTGGGATAAGTTACAAGGACGATGGGTGGTCAAGTATGTCCAAAAGTCCACGGTGGCTTTAAAAATAGTATCAATTAGCCGCGATGGTATTTAAAAATGGACATTGTTCATGTTATATTCGTCAAGGGCATATGATTTTGTTGCCTATATCATGGTTTCAAAAGGAAGAAAATTAGTTACAAGGACAGTCAGTGGTCCAGTATGTCGAAAATCTAAGAAAGCTTCCAAAAATCGGAGTCTAAAATGACTGCTGTTACTTTTAAAATGGACATAGTTCATTATCCACCAAGGAGATATGATTTCGGTGTCCACACTATGGTTTCATGGTTAAAACAATACGTTTGGACTGGTTACATCGATATGCAGTTGTCCAGTTTGCCTAAAACACAAGAGGGTTTCTAAAAAGGGAATCTAAAACGACTCATATTCAATAGTGGTCAGAGTTCTACAATATTCACCTGTAAGAAATAATGTTGGTGTCCAAATTGTGGTACGAAGGGTCAAATAATACAATCGGACAAATAACAAGGATGGTTAGTACTCAATGTTGTCAAAGAATCTATGATGGATTCTAAAATTTCATCAAAATGGGTGCTGTTAACAACTCATGAAACAATAATAACTTGTCCCCATGCATTTAAGTGTAGGAACCTAGATTATTTCTAACAGGCAGATATTTTACGTAACAGTAGTCACTTTAGAACCCATGTTTTAAGCCAACTTGGATTTTGAGGCAAAATGGATAGCTGCATATCATGGTAACCAGTCCCAAAGTATTGTTTGACCCTTGAAACCCTTGTGTAGACACCAAAATAATATCCCCAAGGTGTATTTATAATGTTCTGCATCCACTTTTAAGTGACAGCAGCCATTTAAGACCCCATTGTTAAAGCCATCTTCGATTTTTGGACATACCTGACACCTGACTGTCCTTTCAACTTAACCCAATGTATTGCTTGACCCTGTAAACTCTAGCATAGACAGCAAAATCATACATCCAAGGTGTATTTATAATAAACTATGCATACTTTTAAGTAGCAACAGTCAATTTACACCCCATTTTTTAAAAGTAATCTTGGATTTTTAACATACAGACAACTGATTGGTCTTGCAACTGACCCTAGTGTATTACTTGACCTTTTTAAACCATGGTTTAACACCAAACTCATATTCCCCAGACAGATATTAAACAAACTATGTCCTTTTATAAGTAACATCAGACATTTTTTTACTCCATTTTTGGAAGCCATCTTGTAATTTTGGACATACTAGACCACTGACTGCCATTGTCTTGTCCTAATATATAATTTGACCCTTGAAACCATAGTTTAGACACCGAAATCATATCTCACAGGCGGATTTAAAATGATATATGCCACTTTAAAGTATCAACAGCCATTTTAAAATAAGGTTTTGGAAGCCATAATGGATTTTTGGTCATACCAAACCACTGACTGGCCTTAAAATTTGTCCTAATGTATTATTTTGGCCCTCAAACCAGTGGTTTAGACACCAAAATCACATTCCCAGGCCGATATGAAATGAGCTTTGTCCGCTTTAAGTATCAGCAGCATATTCTTAAGATCAATTTTTGGACGCCAACTTCGATTTTTGGACATACCAGACCATTGACTTTCCTTGTAACTTATCCCAATGTATTATTTGACCCATTTAACCATGGTATAGACACAAAAATCATATTTCTGGACATTGAGCAAACTATGTCGGATTTTTTTAAGTAGCAACAGCAATTTTCGACTCCATTTTTGGAAACCATCTTGGATTTTTTAACATACTGCACCACTGACTGTCCTTGTAACTTGTCCCAATGTCTTATTTGACCATTGAAATCATGGTCTAGACACCAAAATCATTATGTCCCAGGCGGATATGAAATGAACTATGTCCATTTTAATTATCAACAGCCATTTTAAACTCCATTCATGGAAGCCATCCTGGATTCTTGGACACACCAGACCACTGGCTGTCCTTGTAACTTGTTTCAATGTACCATTTCACCCTTAAAACCATTGAATAAAAAACAAATTTAGATGAATTGTGGATTTTCAGCCTATGGCATCCATTTTGGGCGCCATCTTGGATTTGCCTGGTACACTGGAGGGCTTATAATTCATTCTAGCCTAAATCTTTTTTTTTTACCCCCAGACCGTGGAATATGAACCGAATTAGGATTCTAGGGTGGATAATGTGTCATTTGTATCCATTTTTTTGTGAATGGCGGCCATCTTGGACGCCATCTTGAAAATAACCACTTTCCCGTATGCGGATTTTGGTAGATATTTAGTATGTTATTCCTGAGGTCAAATAGTACAAAATACCGTTGAAAAATCATTTGTTGCAATTTGTTCCGGGTAAGGCTATTTTTGGTCGTATATTGACCCGTCTAATATTAAATAGAGTGAGAGAGAGCTTTTGGCTGGCATGTTAGGAGGGTATTGCAATGCTAAATTGATGAGCCGTATACAGAACATAAAAAACAATCGATAGGAAGCTCTTGCTTCATTCAACATAACCAACTATTTTCCCATATACCTTACAGAAAGAAATCCTCAAAGATCGAAGTTTATATTTTTAAAGGAAGTTTTCTAACGACATTTTTTTCAATTGATATATCGTAAACGGAAGTGTTTGCTTTCGAATTCCATTAAGTAAGAACATAGATAACCAAATTCATTCAATTCAGTTAAATTCAATTGTTTAATTCCCCACAATTGGGCGATTCCATGCTAGAAAAAATAGTGACACGACATTTGCTCCTGCGACAATTGCTCCGGGCTTAATATTTCAGAAGGCATAGGATTAGAGTTAGGATTGTGATAGAGTTTTTGGTTCAGAATATTGTAATGATTACGAATAGGGTTTATTTAGTTTTGGAAGTTAGGTTTTATGTTTTGCTTATTGTGTAGATTTTCAATCGGAGCAATTGTCGCCGGAGCAAATGTCATGGAACCAGAAAAAATAGCCATTTTCATTTTTTTTTTTCAATTTTGCAGTCCAAACAAAATGAGGAACTTCAATTGAATTTGGTATTAATAAAGTACTACTGGGTAGCCATGTGAAAAAATAACAACAAGCACATGTGTTGTTCATGGGTAAATTACAGGGGAAAATGTAGCGTGTCATTTCTGCGTCCCGTACGACACGCAAAATTTTCACCTCACTTTATCATTGTAAAAAAAAATTTGCTCAAGCGTTAAGCTAAGACGGGAAGCAAGTCTTTTCCAGATTATGAAAAATGCATCTCTTAACAAGTATTTGGCTTGTGAAACCCTACAAGTATTGGAAACATATCCCTTTTTCAGTATTTTATAACGTTACATAGGCCTATACGTAACGTTCTTGCCCTCTCTGTCCCCTTTTACGCGTGGTCGCGCCTGTTATGCACTCATCAATGGATGTCGGCCCCCCGGGCGGCCTCTCGAGCTCTGGGAGGAACCAAATGTGGCTTTGGAAGTCGTCCTAAATCGGATGTATCGCTGTTACCATAGTAGCAACCAGAATTTTGCTCACGAAACGCATATTGAATGTTTCCGTTACAGATGCGAAATGAAAAAAAAAATCTCATGTCACACAATTTGCATTGCAGGAAAGAGTTTTACGACCATGACGACGGGCCCAAAAAGTCTCTTCCAAAATCAACTAACGTCGTAAATAAGCGTTCGCGTTCTCCAACGAAAGGTCCGGAATGTCGCAATCTGCGACATTATGCGTTGGTGTGACATTATACGTTGCTGCGACAGTTGCCACCTTTCACAATCCTCACGGACGCTAATATTAGGGTCCCCTAACACAAAAGTTAACGCTTAATCATACACTTGATTTTTAAGATTGATTGTACATTATAGTCAATAGAATCAAACGTAGAAAACTGCTCTACAATCAATGTTAAGCTTTGTGTTACAGGGGGGGTTACAGGCCCTACAGATCTGCTTTTCGTGTGCAAAATTCTGTCCCGCGACACCCGCACCATACATGCATGTACATTACGACTGATGGCTGGAGATATTCGAAATGCAGGACCTAAAAAAGATAATGACATGGATAAGAAAGTGGTTTTTCAAACAAATCGAGTACATATTGAGTGAGGAAAAACTTACTGAATTAAGGCTTTGATATAGATCATTATTGCATTTAATGTGGATTATTGGTGGATCTCTGGCAATTGATTCCATGGGTCAAATCACCTCTCCAGCCGAAACCATTTCGCATGCGTTGATTATGTACACAGCATGTATACGTCTGAACACGGTTTTTTTTCTTTTGTTTACTCCTACACAAACGATATGCCCCTAGCACACAATGTAATAGGCATTATGCTTTACTTTCCACATAAATGGGGGATTAGATTCGAATTCCCGGGGGACCACTTCCATTGATGAGTGGATACCAGGCACGACCATGCAGTTTCGAAAAGCACCCTAAACAAGGGAAGCAAGGCTTTTCCAGATTATGAAAATGCATCTCTTAACAAGTATTTAGCTTGTGAAACCCTACAAGTATTGAAAACATATCCTCCTTTTTCAGTTTTTTAAACAACGTTTTTGACACCCTTATAACGTTACATAGGCCTATACGTAACGTACTTGCCCACTCTTTCCCTTTTTACGCGTGGTCGCGCCTGGTATCCACTCTTCAATGGAAGTGGGGCACCTGGGCGGCCTTTCGAGCTCTGGGAGGAACCAAATGTGGCTTTGAAAAGTCGTCCTAAATCAGATATATCGTTGTTACCGTAGTAGCAACCAGAATTTTGCACACGAAACGCAAATTGAATGTTTCCGTTCCAGATGCGAAACGAAAAAAAATCTCATGTCACACGATATGCATTGCAGGACAGAGTTTTACGACCATGACGACGGGCCCAAAAGTCTCTTCCAAAATCAACTAACGTCGCAAATAAGCGTTCGCGTTCTCCAACGAAAGGTCGGGATTATCGGTTGTAACAGGCCCTCTGTAAGAGTAGGCCTAATTTTGTGTTTGTATCGTATCTGAATTGAAGTGAAATAATGATATATACAAAATTCATAGTGTTTACAAATAAATAAAGCTTTCCCAAATAGTATATACATTGTGTGAGTAGCTTTGCATTTGGTCAGTAATTATGTTTACATTAATATGATTTCGACCTTTTTTCCTTCTCTTTTTTCTTTCCTGTATATATACGCATATATGAATAAGTCGATAATATTTTCTTCATTTCCAAGGGGGATCTACGCTTTACAAGCTTTGCTTTTAGTGGACCCCCTCATTTCCATTTATGCTCAATATTATACTGTTTTTTTTTTTGTTTTACGAAGTAAGAATGCTCGTCTGTAAAATTGTAATTGATTTATATTACTTCATATTATACTTTGCATTATGTTTTGAATTGAAATGGAAAAAAGAATTGAATTGAAATATATATATATATATATATATATATATATATAAATGTGTAAAGTTATACATGTACAACAGCTTTGGCAACTCTTTTTATTTAAATATTGTAAAGAAATGGATGAAGAGAACAATGGTAGGCGTAGCTTAAATCAAGGTTCCCCAGAGCTATCTCTGGGGAACCTTGATTTAAGCTACGCCTACTATTGTTCTCTTCATCCATTTCTTTATATATATATATATATATATACGTGTACCTTAATTTATCATTGATGTATTAACTAATCTAGTAATTATTCAAAAGAAATGCTTTTTAATGTGTATAGAATAACCTATAGTTTTATGTCACTTGTAAAAGATTTCCATAGCTTAGGACCCATAAAAACAAACGTCTTGAGCAAGAGATGTCCTATTCTGTGGTAAATGAGAAGAGTTTGCCCGACGAGTAAAGCGACTACGAATCAAATAATTTTTTTCAATATATCCAGTTGAAAGTGGGGGGCACAGGGAAAAAAGGGGCACCTTTTCTTTCGAAAAGGGCACTATCTTAAACATGGCCGTATGCATAATTTTTTTTGCTAGGGGGCAGCACACGTAAACTTTTTTGAAAAATTCAAAAGTGAAGGAGCTAAGCGACCGAGCTTATTATTGAGGCGCTTTTGCATTTTGTTAAGTGAAATTGTTGGGATATTGTGCATATTTTTGGTGATTTTTGTGAAAATCTGCAGTAAAAAATGTGATTTTTCCCAATTTTGGGGGGAGGGGGCAACTGCCCCCCCCCCCAGCAGCTTACGGCCATGATCTTAAATCAATGAAAAAATTGCTTATCTACCCCCACTCACATAAATTAAGAAACTTAAGGCACGTAGGATTGTTTTTACAAGTTTTTTCATTCATTATGCACTTTCAAAAGGAAGCAGAACGGCGCTCAATAAAGAAACCGGGTATCATCGGAAAGAGTGGTTTTTCAGGACAACTTAACTGATATGAAGAACAGGCACCTATGAGAAGGCAAAGGGACACTCGCTAATACATAAAACAGGCCCTTCTCAGGTGAAAGGGACATAGAACACGTCCGGGACACTTTTCTTAGGTAAAAAGGGGCACCGATACGAGAAAGGGCACGTATATAAGAAGGCAAAGGGGCACTTGCTAACGGCATAAATCGGATCCTTCTCAGATGAAAGGGGCACAGGACATGTTCGTGAGGGGCACTTTTCTTGGGTAAAAAGGGGCTCCGATAAGAGAAAGGGCACGTATATAAGAAGGCAAAGGGGCACTTGCTAACGGCATAGATCGGGTCCTTCTCAGGTGAAAGGGGTTCAGAACACGATCGTGAGAGGGAATTTTTTGGTAAAATTTGGCACTGATACGAGATATATGGCACATGTTAACACATAAAACGGGTCCTTTTTAGGTTAAAAGGGCACAGAACACGTCCATAAAGGGATTTCGGGGGGAAATGGCACTTATACGAGAAAGGGCATTTGGAAAAACCTTAAACGGATCCTCTTCCGATGAAAGAGCCACTGTACACGTTCGTGAGGGAGGCATTTTTCTTGCATAAAAGGGACACTTTTTCAATGCTTCAAAAAGTGGGGGCACTGTGCCAAACTGCCCCCCCCCCCCCCCAGGATTGCCGCCCCTAAATATATCAATATAAGGCAAAGGCAGCTGTTTAGTATTAAGCTTGAACCTCTCCAAGTTGAAAAGTATACAATAATAATTTTCAGAATTTCATTTTTCAAGAAAAGGTTACTTGTATGTGCTCGGAAATCTGCATTATTCTTAGTATATTAATTTGCAAACCTGCTGCATGACAAATTAAAGAATTGTACCCTTCAAGTAGGAATATCCCGCTCAGAAGAACTCAACATACCAGTATTAACATGAATTTGACATAGAAAATAAGTTAACAGCACAATTTGTTATCTGAAAGTTGTTTGATATGAAGCTTGTTAATTTAGCTGGAGAGTTGAGGCATGTAACGTGTGTCGATTGAAGCTGAAACGTGCCTTTGATTTTGTTTGCCCTACTGTCACTGATTTTATTGAAACAGAGAGATCGAGTATTTGCTCAAGGCAAGCAAACTCCTGAACGCGATTTTTTTTTTGTCAGGGATTGCGGCACATTTCAAGGCAGGCTCATCCCAGTCTGGACATGAGCAATACGATAGCAATGGCTGTGCCATCCAACCCTGGCTAACACAATTATTGGAGTTGGGGTACCTGCATCATGTGCAATGTCTTATTTCATGTAAATGTATAGATTATGAGTCACAAGGCTAGAAAGAACTATCGCTCCTTAAAGCAGTAATGGTAGTCTATCATGTTTTCAGGTAGGGGGTCGCCTCAGGGCTGCTCCTACTCGCTGGCCATTACCATGCGTCAGTCGAAGTCATTCACTTATTTTATCATCCACTTTGCAGACGCTTTTTGAACCGTTGAGAATCTATTAAAAATGCCCTACAAATCACAATGACAGATTGGAGAAAGTTGGCGGACTGGACAACAAATCGTCTTAAATATTTTGATTCGCCGATTTTTGAAAAAGGATGCTTTGTTTTGAAGAGACAAAAGATTATAAGCGTTATAGAATGCGTCTGTGCAGTGATTGCTAAAATGCCCTCATAACCTTCTAATACTACGATCCAGAGTTCGAAAAAAAGGAA
This sequence comes from Lytechinus pictus, assembly GCF_037042905.1. Classification (NCBI taxonomy): domain Eukaryota; kingdom Metazoa; phylum Echinodermata; class Echinoidea; order Temnopleuroida; family Toxopneustidae; genus Lytechinus; species Lytechinus pictus. The sequence goes on along the minus strand of NC_087245.1, from coordinate 10,655,617 downwards.
ATAACGAGGTCTTTTATAAAGCACAAATAATATTTGCCGTCCAGTGGAACAAGGGTGATAAAGTCTGAATTCACAGCCGCGGCAATGGTTGTAGCAGTCATGAAAAATAAACATATGATCGAAAATTGATTTCAATGACTAATTACTAATCATTTAGTAATAAATATCATTAATATTAATGGGTTTAGGCATCTATTTATGCTGCAAAGTGATTCGCAATGAGCTACCATTGTTCAGCTTTTATCATCCTCTGAAAATCCCCGTTATTGCATACATCCCTTAGGCCTGAATGTATCTCTGTTTCTTTGATTCACACACACACACACACACACGCACCCTCATATATATATATATATCTTAAACTTTCACGTATTGGCTTCAGTAAGGTAACAAAATAATCCTGATGATAATGCTTCGATTGCCAATAAAGTTTTTCTTTGTTCACTCGAATTTTCGACGGTCCTCCGTCTTCTTCAGGAGTTTCAAAAGTGTGGTATCAGTTCAATCAGAGAGCGCAACCTCAGACAGATGTTGCTATGATGACTGGCTGAAGATGCACGCCCTTCACAGAAACAACTATAGTCATAATACTATAGTCATGTTTGTGATGATCAAATTGTTATGTAACAGTTAAGAAAAATGTATATACAGTGCGTATCAAAAAAAAGTTTACACTTTGAAAAAACCGTGGGAATTAAAAAATATACAACATGTGGGTAATTTTTTCACATATAATCTTGGGTTTGGGTCTCATCTATCCAATGAAAGCAAAAGTTTTGACAGAATATTACACTCGAGTGTGCACTGTCCATTTTTGTAAAGCTCGCAGAAATCTGTTTGCGCAGAAATGCTTGTTTTCACGCTGTGTCAAGGGGAAAGGGCGAAATCAAACTTACCCTGCAAAACATTTCTCATACATTTCCCTTGCACTTTTAGTCAATTGAAATAAAACGGATACATTCAAGCATTTTGTAACAATTTTGCCACCCAAATTGAAATTTCAGCTGGATCTGGGGACATAACTGAATCTGAACAAAAGTTTATATCTGACATCTCCAGCATTTTTTCACTGAGTTTTTATCATTTAAAGTGGGTTTACATTTCATTTTTCATTTAATACTTGTTTCTCCACACATTTCCCAAGCTTAACAATAATTAAAAAAATGAAAGTCAAGCCTAAGCCATTTCATGTAAATCACAGCTCATGGTAAAGAAAAATCGTCAAGATGGCCTCAGTGTGTGGGGGAGTGGGGTGGGGCACAATGCACTCTTCGAAGTGTTTTGGGCAAGGAAACAATAAAAAAAAAGGTAAAATATATCTTCAAATCAATTTTACTAGCTAAATTCCACGTGTTCGTCATGATAGAGGTCTACTTTTATTCGCATAACTATTTCAAAGTTCTGCGCAAATCATATTTCACTAACTTTTCAAAAGTAAGTGGTGCTCACTCAAGCGGAAATATTTTTCGACAGTTATATCGTCATTTGCTTAAATGGATCTGTACCAATGTTAAAATGTGGTAAAATCTTCAGGATATTACAAATATATGATTTTACAGGATTTTTTCTAAGTGTAAACTTTTTTTTGATACGCACTGTATATATGTGTGGGTGTGAGGGTGTGTTTGAGTGAGAGAGAGAGAGAGGGTGTGTGTATGTGTTTGTGTGTGTGTGTGTGTGCACCTACTTTATATAGTTTAAACCATTGTATTCATGTATAATTTCACTTGCTTTATATTCCCCTGCCTCACAAAAAATACTTGCGATGTGCATTTCATAATTATCATCATTATCTCAAGCTACCCCCTCCCCCCCAACATGCACGTCCACTCCCACTGGCCCAATATATTAACCTCACACAAACTGTCGTATAATTTCCTGAAAATAAATAATACCATGACGCTCCAGACTGAAATATATCATCAAAACAAAAACATTACACTCTCATGAATACTTGATGGTTGCTACGTAAATGAATGAATTAATTTCTTCATAAATGTGTCCAACGACAGCGGTATGTAGGCCGAGGATGCACTTATTCATTTGCTTGTTGATAGCAAACGAGTCGCAGATTGGATGTGTTAAACATTCCTTGCCACATTTTACAGTCGTGGCGTTTTGGTAAGTTGATAAGCTGTACTCCTTCATCATGGTTCGGTTTGTGTACTGAAGTGTGAACATTGAAGTCCTAATCGAATACAAAGGTGTACTGGTAAACGGTGTATCATCTGTTGAATTGAATATTACATAAATGTATGAATTACATCTTCAATACTCTCAGATTCTTCAATCTTAACAGTATTTCTAGAATTATACTACTTATAGTTATGTTTAATTGAACGTACATTTTACACTATTTTAGTATGTTAATATTTATACATAATATTTATCAATCTGGTTTTCGTTACGTACGTTATAAACTTTCCTTGTCCCTTTCCTTTTTTTATTATTTCTGATTCAGCACTCACTTGTACCCACGTTCACACAAACAACCTTTAAAGGCAGCATACGCAACGAAATTTCAAGTTGGTAAACAATCACATTAGCCATGTTGGCCACATCAGTTAATACCGTCGTTACTCGTAGGGCCCTGATTTTAACTCGGGAATAAATAAATCCAAGGTATACAACTGTGTTAAATCATGTTGAAACATTTTATTTTTCTTATTACTGTACTACTTTTTAGTATTGTTTTGGTGAGGAAATGTATTTTGATTTCCAGATGAACTGAAGGCATAACCATGGTAATAGCTTGAGTGCCAAACGATACGCTGAAAAATCGATCTACTTTTAGAAATGTTGAGTCCCATTTTGAATACTGTAGTAAAACCGCTGATTAAGTTGAATCAGAATTCACATTCTGATGATACGGGTCATGTAGTCTCCATTGATAAGAATTGGGCAGATGAATTGTTTCAAAATATTCTCCGTTGCAGAAGGGATTGTTTCTGAAACCGTTGGTGGCGTCATTAAAAATGAGAGTGATCCTGCGAATCAAGTGAACACTTTACTCGATTTCTGTTGGTATTCTTCTCTACGCAGTACACATACACCTCTTTAATTTGCATGCCTTCACAAATTTGAAATGAATGTGACATGTATATGTACTGCCCTGATGTAATTAGATATATTTCATGTAGCTTTAAATATCATTATTTTGCAGTAAATGCAGTAAGGTAAATTGGAAATCATTTTGTTCGTTTCGAAAGGTGGATACGGTGTCAGTAGAATCGATGACAGGTATCGAAAGAGAATTCGGGGACGACATTTAAACAATATTTTCTAAGATGTACAACATATCAATATCAGATATAGACGTAAATGTGCCATGCAAACTCATTATCCTAATGAATATATTTAAACACTAACCGTATAGAGCAGAATCTGTATTCAATGTTGGTGGTCTAGTAGGGACTCTCGAGCTCAAATAGGTTACTTCTCCCAGATTTGGTATACCAGTTGTCTTAGATGTCAATGGTGTACTTCCGGTTGCATATTCTGAGTTAACTAATAGGCCTAATAGTGATTCAGAACTTGTGTAAGCGACCTTCGAGGTTGACTCAATCGAAACTTCGGGATTCCCTGCAGATGTCGATTGCAATAAGATGGATGAAGTTACAGTGCTAACGAACTCTTGACTCTCTGGATTAACTGTCTCAGATCGTTCGGTGATGATATTCGAGGATGACCCGGTCCCATCTTCGGAGTCAGCAGTAGTCCCTATGTTTGGTGTCGTTTGAGATGCGATAGATGATGATTCCGTGGAAACGTACTCTTGACTCACTGGATTAACTGTCTCAGACCGTTCGGTGATGATATTCGAGGATGACCCGGTCCCATCTTCGGAGTCAGCAGTAGTCCCTGCGTTTGGTGTCGTTTGAGATGAGATAGATGATAATTCCGTAGAAACGTACTCTTGACTCACTGGATTAACTGTCTCAGACCGTTCGGTGATGATATTCGAGGATGACCCGGTCCCATCTTCGGAGTCAGCAGTAGTGCCTGCGTTTGGTGTCGTTTGAGATGAGATACTAGTAGATGATAATTCCGTGGAAACGTACTCTTGACTCACTGGATTAACTGTCTCAGATCGTTCGGTGATGATATTCGAGGATGACCCGGTCCCATATTCGGAGTCAGCAGTAGTCCCTGCGTTTGGTGTCGTTTGAGATAAGATATATGATAATTCCGTGGAAACGTACTCTTGACTCACCAGCGCAACTGTCTCAGATCGTTCGGTGATGATATTCGAGGTTGACCCGGTCCCATCTTCGGAGTCAGCAGTAGTGCCTGCGTTTGGTGTCGTTTGAGATGAGATAGATGATAATTCCGTGGAAACGTACTCTTGACTCACTTGATTAACTGTCTCAGATCGTTCGGTGATGATATTCGAGGATGACCCGGCCCCATCTTCGGAGTCAGCAGTAGTCCCTGCGTTTGGTGTCGCTTGAGATGAGATACATGATAATTCCGTGGAAACGTACTCTTGACTCACTGGATTAACTGTCTCAGATCGTTCGGTGATGATATTCGAGGATGACCCGGTCCCATATTCGGAGTCAGCAGTAGTGCCTGCGTTTGGTGTCGTTTGAGATGCGATAGATGATAATTCCGTGGAAACGTACTCTTGACTCACCGGCGCAACTGTCTCAGATCGTTCGGTGATGATATTCGAGACCAAAGCTCCATCAGTCTGTAAAACAGATGTCTGAAAATTAATGGGTATCGTTGTCATTATTGAAAAAGATGAATATATAGAGCTGGGTGGTTCAGATGTTAATCCTGCAGCTGCAGCCTCTAACATGTCAGAAGTTGTCGGAGTCAAAGAAGTCAAAATTTCTTCTATTGTTTGTTGAGTATCCGAGGTTTGTTCTGTAAATGTTGACATAGGCCTTGTAGGAGAATGTGATTGAGATGTCAGTGACGTGGTAGCGGTGTTTGGTGTTATCATTCGCGAAACAAGAGGAGTCGTCTGTACATCGACAGCCGGTGACGAGGTGGTTGTAGGTTCCGTCGTACTAAGAAACTCTGAGATTACTGACATGAATGAATGTGATGAACCAAAATGTTTTGTTGTTTCGGTCGACTCTTCGCTCAAAACGTCTTTTTGCTGAGTTGTGCCAGACGTAATTTCCTTTGCCATGTTTGCTGTGAAGGATGTTGAGGTAGTGGCAACAGCTAAATCATCAGATTTAGTGACATCTGGTCTCGACTCAGTAAAATTCTCAGTTAAATTAAAGTCTTCAGGACTGGTCGTTCTTTCCATGTCTGCAGAACTACCAGAGTTAAGCGATTCCATTGTATCGGATGACGTTGTAGAATGTACAGGTGTTGACATAGTCATCACTTTAGAACTTAATGCACCATCAGTAGAGGTAGAAATATATGAGGTATCTTCGACGGGCGATGCGTTTACAATGGATGTGAGAGAAGCTGTCTGTGATGTTGATGTAGCACCAGTTGATAATAACATACCAGTCGTTGATATTGCGGTGACTCCAATCGAAAACCCTGTTTTGGTGATGCTATAGTCTGTGATAAAGTGTATCCTTAAATTATTTGAAGGAGATTCCAAAGACGACGGATAAGAAGTTCCAGTAAGATTTGCTAGTGTGATATGGCTACTAGAACCAGGGAAGGGTTCATACTCGAACACAAGAAAGTCATAGCTGAAAGAACAAAATACAGAGATAAGAGATTGATACTAAAAGTGAGGAACTAATTCACCCTGCTGGAAATACTACAGTGTCACACAGTGTGATCACAGTGTGTTCACAGTGTGGACATGTGAAAATAATTTTCACACTGTTAAAATGCTCAAATTAAACAGTATGAAGATATTTCCACACTGTGGACAACTCGACAGTGTGACTGTTCACAGTGTGTTCACATGGTAGACAATGTGAATATGTGATTCACACTGTTGAAGTGCTCAAATTCTAAAAGAGTGAAGGTAATTTCACACTGTGTTCCACACTGTGAACACACTGTGGAACACTGTGTTATTTCCCTTAAGGCAAGCTATACATGTACTGTGTTCTGACTCTAAATCAACTAATTTTATACTTTATGTCATGTATATATTATCTTACTTTATTAACTATGGTATATCCAACGTATTAATTCGGAATAGCAATAGGCATCGTAGGAATGGTAGAGAGGTTTTGAAAAATCGACATGAAGTTTATGAATGTATTAACAATCTAGTGAATTTCATTCGTTCAAAAACTAAACAGTATCTTAATTATCCAATGTGGCATGAGAGAAATGTCTTAATGATGTCAGACTTATTTAATCCTCCTCTTTTAGGTCACAAACTCTTTGAAGAGCTTGTGTTAGATTTTGGAATCCCCCAAACAGACAGAAGGAAATATATTTTTTTAATTAAGTGCATCCCGGAAGAATGGTTGGTGAGTTTTGACCCTGATATTATTGGTGTTCATGAAACAATTGTACATAAATTGTTGAGTTATAAAAAAGTCCCTAGATATTCATACATTTTATTTAGGGGATCACACACACCTGACAAAAGATACTCTTATTGGGATGAACGTTTACCAATACCAGTATATATCGATTGGGAAAAGGTACACTACACAATTTTTTCTTGTACCATTGATACTAAATTAAGATCATTCTATTTTAAGATTTTTCATAAAGCCGTAGCATTAAATGATTTTATATATAAGATTAAATCTAAGGATTCACCCAATTGTGTTTTCTGTGATAAAAGTGAGGAAACAATAGTCCACCTGTTTTGCGAATGTGAAAGGGTAATTATTATTTGGCAATCCCTTTTAACAAAAATTTCCCAAAATCATAAATGTTCAAATAAATGGTTCTAATTTTGAAAAAAAATGTTCGGATTCCCAGCTGATAAGTTCATTTCATACCTTTTCTTACTTTTGAAGTATTATATTCATACATGTAAATTTAAAAATAATCCTCCAAGTTCTGCTCTTTTTAAAACATTTGTTATAAAACAACAGGACTTGGAATATTTGATAGCTAAGAAAAAAAATAAGTTGCCCGCTCACTTTAAGAAGTGGCGATTCACCTTATAATTTGGTTTCTCAAAAATGGCAACAGGTTACATGATAACTAACAATGTATATTTTGTATAACAGGCTTAGTGCCCCATTTTTTAAAATAATACTGCACTGTATTGGTTATATGGTTGTAGACATCAGATCCCATTTTTTCATGCAACTTGTATCTCAGTTTCCTTGATATACTTGTTCGTTTAAAAACCTCCATAATTATGTCGTCTTGGATAACCAGTTGCGTTTATAAATCCTATCAATAGTTGTTGGGTCACCATTTTATAATCATAGCTTGTATATTTTGTTTTGTCTACTTTATTTACCAAATCACCTATCTTTGTTTAGATAACACTGATATTAAGTCATCACTTTGCCACATTCCTTTTTTGGGGGTGGGGGAGGATAAGTGGGTAGGTTTTTTTTTATTATTATGGTTGTTATTTTGTCTTTTTTGTGTAACTAACTTGTGTTTATGTGATTTGCAATCACCTAATAATCGTTTGTAAATTTTGTGATTTATTTCAATTTGTTATAATAAAAACAGAAATAAAAAAAATAAAATAAATAAAATAAAACAATCTAGTGAATTTCATTTATCTTCATTACGTCCAAGTAAGTCTTTACGCAATTGATATTCAAAAGCTATATTATCTTTTGTCTGTTTGACTATAAGACAAGAATCGTGACACCAACACTGATGGTCTGTTTATAGACGGGTCAATATACGACCAAAAATAGCCTTACCCGGAACAAATTGCAACAAATGATTTTGCAACGGTATTTTGTACTATTTGACCTCAGGAATAACATACTAAAAATCTACCAAAATCCGCATCCGGGAAAGTGGTTATTTTCAAGATGGCGTCCAAAATGGCCGCCATTCACTGAAAATGGATACAACTGACACATTATCCACCCTAGAATACTATTTCGGTTCATATTCCATGGTCTGGGGTACAAACATTGATTTAGGCTAGGATGCATTATGAGCCCTCCAGTGTACCAGGCAAATCCAAGATGGCGCCCAAAATGGCTGCCGTAGGCTGAAAATCCACAATTAATCTAAATTAGTTTTTTATTTAATGGTTTTAAAGGTGAAATAGTACATTGAAACAAGTTACAAGGACAGCCAGTGGTCGAGTGTGTCCAAAAATCCAAGAAGGCTTCCAAAAAATGAGTTTAAAATGGCTGTTGATAATTAAAATGGACATAGTTCATTTTATATCCGCCTGGGACATAATGATTTTGGTGTCTAGACCATGATTTCAATGGTCAAATAAGACATTGGGATAAGTTACAAGGACAGTCAGTGGAGTAGTATGTTAAAAAATCAAAGATGGCTTCCAAAAATGGAGTCGAAAATTGCTGTTGCTACTTAGAAAAACCCGACATAGTTTGCTCAATGTCCAGAAATATGATTTTTGTGTCTATACCATGGTTAAATGGGTCAAATAATACATTGGGGCAAGTTACAAGGAAAGTCAGTGGTCTGGTATGTGCAAAAATCCTAGATGGATTCTAAAAATTGATTCTGAAACGGCTGCTAATACTTAAAGCGGACAAAGCTCATTTCATTTTGGCCTGGATATGTGATTTTGATGTATAAACCACTGGTTTCAAGGGTCAAATAATATATTAGGATAAGTTACAAGGACAGTCAATGCTATGGTATGTCCAAAAATCGAAGATGGCGTCCAAAAAATGGTATTAGAAATATGCTGCTGATACTTAAAGCGGATCAAGCTCCTTTCATATCGGCCTGGAAATGTGATTTTGGTGTCTAAACCACTAGTTTCAAGGATCAATTAATACGTTAGGGCAAGTTACAAGGAAAGTCAGTGGCCTGGTCGGTCAAAAAATCTAAGTTGGCTTCCAAAAATTGATTCTAAATTGACTGCTGCTACTTAAAGCGGACATAGCTTATTTCATATCGGCATGGGAGATGCAATTTTGGTATCTAAACCACTGGTTTAAGGGCCAAAATAATACATTAAGACAGGTTTTAAGGCCAGTCAGTGGTCTGGTATGACCAAAAATCCAATATGGCTTCCAAAACTTGATTCTTAAATGGCTGTTGATACTTTAAAGTGGCATAGCTCATTTTCAATCCGCTGTGAGATATGATTTCGGTGTCTAAACTATGGTTTCAAGGGTCAAATTATATAAATGGACAAGACAATGGCAGTCAGTGGTCTAGTATGTCAAAAATTACAAGATGGCTTCCAAAAATGGAGTAAAAATATGTCTGATGTTACTTATAAAAGGACATAGTTTGTTTAATATCTGTCTGGGGAATATGAGTTTGGTGTTAAAAGCATTGTTTAGAAGGGTCAAGTAATACACTAGGGTAAGTTACAAGACCAGTCAGTTGTCTGTTTAAAAAAAAAATCCAAGATTACTTCAAAAAAATGGGGTGTAAATTGACTGTTGCTACTTAAAAGTATGCATAGTTTATTATAAATACACCTTGGAGGTATGATTTTGCTGTCTATACTAGAGTTTACAGGGTCAAGCAATACCTTGGGTTAAGTTGAAAGGACAGTCAGGTGTCAGGTATGTCCAAAAATCAAAGATGGATTTAAAAATAGGGGTCTTAAATGACTGCTGTTACTTAAAAGTGGATGTAGAACATTATAAATACACCATGGGGATATTATTTTGGTGTCTACACTAGGGTTTCAAGGGCCAAACAATACTTTGGGACTGGTTACCATGATATGCAGCTATCCATTTTGCCTTAAAATCCAAGTTGGCTTAAAAATGGGTTCTAAAGTGACTACTGTTACATAAAATATCTACCTGTTAGAAATAATCTTGGTGCCTACACTTAAATGCATGGGGACAAGTTATCATATTGTTTAATGAGTTGGTAACAGCACCCATTTTGATGAAATTTTAGAATCCATCATGGATTATTTGACAAAATGGAGTACTAACCATCCTGTTTACTTGTCTGAATGTATCATTTGACCCTTCATACCACAATTTGGACACCAACATTATTTCTTGCAGATGAATATTGTAGAACTCTGACCACTATTGAATGATATGAGTCGTTTTAGATTCCTTTAAAAACCCTCTTGTGTTTTAGGCGAACTGGACAACTGCATATCAATGTAACCAGTCCAAACGTATTATTTTAACCATGAAACCATAGTGTGGACACCGAAATCATATCTCCTAGGTGGATTTTAAATGAACTATGTCCATTTTAAAAGTAACAGCAGTCATTTAGACTCCGATTTTTGGAAGCCATCTTGTATTTTCGACATACTGGACCACTGACTGTCCTTGTAACTAATTTTCTGCCTTTTGAAACCATGATATAGGCAACAAAATCATATGCCCTTGACGAATAAAACATGAACTATGTCCATTTTTAAATACCATCGCGGCTAATTGATACTATTTTTTAAGCCACCGTGGACTTTTGGACATACTTGACCACCAATCGTTCTTGTAACTTATCCCAATTTATTATTTGACCCATTAAACCATGGTATAGGCACAAAAAATCATATTCCCGAATATTGAACAAACTTTGTTGGTTTTTTTTTAAGTAGCAACAGCATTTTTTACTCCATTTTTGGAAGCCATCTTGGATTTTTGAACATACTGGACCACTGACTGTCCTTGTAACTTGTCCCAATGTATTATTTGACAATTGAAACCATGGTCTAGACACCAAAATCATATCTCTCAGGTTGATGTGATATGAGCTATGTCCATTTTAAGGATTAACAGCCATTTTAAACTCAATTTTTGGAAGCCATCTTGAATTTTTGGACACACCAGACCACTGGCTGTCCTTGTAACTTGTCCCGACGTACTACTTCATCATTAAAACAATCGGATGGAAACCAAATTAAAGCCACTTAAGTAAGTAATAGATGAATTGTGGAGTTTTTAGACTACGGCATCCATTTTGGGCGCCATCTTGGATTTTCCTGGTACCCTGGAGTGCTAATATTCACTCTAACTAGTATAAATAAATTCTTTTACCCATTGGACCATGGAATATGAACCCAAATATGATTCTAGGGTGGATAATGAGTGAGTTATATCAATTTTTAGTGAATGGCGGCCATCTTGGATGACATCTTAAAAATAACCACTTTCCCGGATGCGGATTTTGGTAGATTTTTAGTATGTTATTCCTGAGGTCAAATAGTACAAAATACCGTTGAAAAATCATTTGTTGCAATTTGTTCCGGGTCAAACCATATATTGACCCGTCTAATATACCTTGTGAGGAACAAAAATCATCTTACTTTGTTTCAAGATTGAAATCTCCAAAGTCTACCCTGATCGTATAGTCCACTGGAGCAGTGATGTACCAGATAGAATCAATGTCATTATCGTAGTTAGATGGGTAATTTCGTGAATGGATCGTCTGGGAATTTTCCGATGTTAGGTGAACGTATGTTTCTGTGAATAAAACAATTTCTCAAAAGGATGTGGATTACTCCAGTTTAATCCTCTACTACTTTACAAGTGATAAAATAGTAGAAAATAAATCGTTTTTTATAGACAATCCTGCTGTTATTGTCAGTAAATAGGCTGATTTAGGTCTTGGGTTAGCCGAAGACTTTGTATTTAAACTACTTGCAGTTCAGCGATAGATATTGTAGCAATAAATGTGGAAGTTGTCTTCTATTCCGAGTACTAATGTATAAGACCAAGTTTACGAAACTACATTGTTCTTGTCTCACTGTTTTCACTATTTATTTGTTTATTTTTCAAATATTTAAAATAAAGATGTATTTTTGCATCCACATAAAATTGCAAGTATGGCAGCAATTTTGGGGTGCAATTCTGCACCCTAAAAGAAAAAGAGGGCAAAGATGCCTAATATTGTAGTTGTTTTTGTACCCGAATATTATCGAGCACACTGCTGAACAGGGTAATTTATTTCCATTACCAGCAAAATAATTTTTATGTTATTTTATGAGATGTGACTGGAGTTAAATGGACAGGCCATGCAGTTGTTCAAATCCAACGAGGTACCTACCTGCAACCGCTGTCGATAATGATGGTTGTAACGATCCAGCTGTTTCAGTGAGTGGTGACGTAGGGGATGATAGTAATGTGGAAGCAGTAGCTGAGGTTGGCACTGCAGTTGTGGCAACAGCAGTAACAACTATTGAAAACCCCATTTTAGTTATGGAGCTATCTGTCGTGAATCGAATCCATACGTTGTTGACAGGGCATATAAGAACAGACGGATGGGATGTTCCAGTGATGTTGGCTATTGATGTACGACTACTATAACCATCTGAGGATTCATACTCGAACCTAAGAAAGTCATACCTGCATGAAGGAAAAAATGTGATGCGAATATGCAAATGAGGACTTTAAGAAATATGGAAAATACTTTGTGAGAGAAACTTTCCTTTTTAATCTTATAACATTCATGTTTTGCTTAACCTTTGTGTAAATTAAACCTATGAGAGTAAATAACACTTTCAAAATGTCAAATTCATATGGCTTTAATATCAAGTCCATCCTTACCTACTAGAAAGTAAGTGCATTTGTACTTAAGGGAGTGAGAGAATTATTTATTACATTTAACCTGGAGTAGCAATCCTACAAGTCCTCATCAAAATAATATTTTTGACAATATGATCGAATGACTCATTTTACTACAGTTAAGTTAATCATCTTACCCTGTTTCTAAATACAACTCCTGGAATTCAATGTTAATTGTATGGTCAAGCGGGGCGGTGATGTACCATGAATAGTCAAGATTATTATCGTAGTTAGATGGATAGTTCGGAGATTGCACCGTATTGGAATCTCCAGATTCCAGGTTAATATCCATATCTGGAGAAACGTGCAAAATAAATCGGGAAAGGGAATATAATTTAAAAAAATATCATACTGTTATAGTAGTGGTGAGTGGTGGGCCTGTGAAACTTCGTCAGGCATGTCAGGAAGGGCAACATGTAACATTTCATGACAAGAACACAAACAGTCATCAAAATTGTATCAGAGGTGTATCATCTGGTTTTTCAATACTCACGTTTTTCGTTTAATTGCGACCAGAAATATTATTTCGTTTGCTGTTATTCATAGAACGTGTAAAATATTCATTTTTTTTCCGAAACATCTTATCATAGTAAATGTATTGAATTATTAGTAACAGAATCATGTTTCCATCTATAGGTCGAATGTGGCTGTGTACTGTTAAAGTATGAACTGGATTAAACATGTTAAAGAAAAGAAATTACCTGCAGGATGGGTTGTGCCGGGTAACTGGGTAGATTCGGACTCTGTGGTGTCAACGTTTGGTTCTATTGTTGAGTATGATGTGCTTCTAATTGTTGCTTCGGAAGCTGGGATTAGTGCTGTATTCGAATCTGAAGATGTTGCGGTAATAGAGACTGACTTCATCATTCCTTGGGTGGTGGAGGCATCGTGAGTTTGCGATTGGATGGATGCACCTATCGCCGATGTTGATGAAGGTGGCGTTTCAGGGTCCTCTGATATCTCTGGTAGGGTTTGTGCAATAAATGTTGTGGGCTCTTCCCATTCTTGCGAGGTTTGTGCATCCGGTGCGTCTGATGGATTGGATGATGTTTCCATGTTTGTCAAATGAAATATGTCTGAAGATAATCTTGAAGTGAGTGAAGTAAAACTATCGTATGGTAGGGTTGTGTCTTCATAGGAGGCCTGTGTTGGGTTACCCGACGTCTGCATGTACATGTGTGTGATCTTGATCGTTCCAGAAGTGACCTCATCTTTCACTTCTGTTGTAACAACATTCGTTTCCTCCGTTGTCAGCTTGGTATCACTTGGGTTCAATGAAACAGTGGACTCTGTGGTGGTTTCTAGAGTTGACTCAGACTGTCTATTTGAGTCTGTCTCTGTCGTCAGTGTTAATGTCTGCAATGGTAGGGAGGTTGTGTCACTTGATGTCAATGGAATAGTGGACCCTGATGAAGGAGTAATAGTCGTTTGTAGGTTTGACTGTGTGGAATATTGAGATGAATCTTCAGGAGTTACTGTGCCAATCATCTCAAAAGTGGTGTCCTTGGATGTCATGTGCGCGGAAATCTTTGAAACAACGGGTGAAGTTGCAGGGATAGTGTCAGTGGTTACCAGTTCACTTGTGTGTGCATCGTCCATCAGCTGCATTGATGTGGGAGCTGTTTCCATCGTTGTTAAGTCTATTGTATCAGTTGAAAACAACATATCTGATGAAGATGAAGCGGAACTTTCTTGAACTGACCCAGTAGAGTGTTCGACCATTTCTTGACTCCCTGACACACCTCGAGTTGATGCTGTTTGCATTGTTGTCAAGAGAGTTTGGTCCTCAGATAAATACGAAACGGTTGGGTCTGTATAATGAGATGTCGACAGGGATGGGGATGTTGTTGACTGGGATACTGTTTCTAAAGTTGTTGCGATGTTTTCGGTTGTAACTGCATCTGAAAGTTAGAGTAATCACACACAAAACCCCTTTAAGAAACTACATTTACTGATAAGGCTATTGCTACTATATTGTGATAAACGCGGATATTTTTTTCACTTTGAAAAGATCGTCGTCATCCTGTACAAGAGACTTTTCCCTGATTCTATAAGAATGCATTTGATATAACCCACTTAAGAGACAACATAAAATGTGTCAATTGACCATTAAGTACAGTTTATTTCATTAAGATCTACGACATGAATAACCTATCATGTCATTTCATATACAGATTCGTAGCTTTCTAAGGAAAGTTAAACTGTGAAATCTTCTTTTAGTGATCTAGTTTCGTTGTTCATACAACTAATCGGTTTTAGGCAACCAATTTTTTTTGACAATAATAATGTAATAGAGCGTAGTCCAACGTGACATTGTTAAAAAAATCAAAGAAGTTTAACATTCTATTTCACATTATCTAGTAATCATCGTGAGTGCTATAAGGTTGAATATCATTTATACATGAAACCTCAATATTTAAACAAAACTTGATTCATTGTATAAAAAAAAGTAAGTGACATCACCTGTCAAGGGAACTGCCTTAACTTTAATAGAAAACCCAGGGGCTGTAATGCTGTAGTCCGATGTGAATCGAACCCATAGATTGTTAACAGGAGAGGTCAGTTTTGTAGGATACGTTGAGCCTGTCAGGTTCGCCAGGAGGATGCCTTGTCCACTCCTTTCTGAATGATTATACTCAACCGAAAGAAAGTCGTAACTATTATAATTGAGAAAAAAGGAGGTTCATGAAAGCATTCATTTTATTAAGCACGCGTTGTCAACAATTCTTTGCATATTTGACACAAATCGCAGCTCTTGAAAAGAGGTTGTAATGACGAATTAACTTTTTTTTTACTTTGCTCTCTGGTACTATACAGTGCGTCCCAGAAAAAACGAAACCGAGATTTAGCGATGATTTATCATAACTTAATCATAAATGAAATAGACAAATGACCTACCAATGTAAAGCTTGGAATCTCCTCTTTCATCTGGTATTACTTAGATTATTCCTCATTCACGCATGATTGAGCAAAAACAATTCGAAGAAAGGATGCCAAAAACTCATTTGGCGGGGGGTATCTGAATTTCAAAAAGAAAATCACATGACTAAAAAGTTCGATATCTTCTCTTTTCTTTGATACCTAAATCACAGAAAATGGTCAAGTAGTAAAAAAGTTATGATCCCTCGAAACAATGCTTGTATTTCCATAATTTCATTAAATAAACGTGTTTTCACCGGTTTCCCACTGAAGCTATCGCACTGTAACAAAATAATTAATGCATGGCTGATCGTCAACAAAACGGAGTGTCGAGTGAGTTTGAACGCTAGCCTGTAAAACCTCTTCATTTTTGAAATTATTGAAATTCAAGCCTTATTTCAAATAACAAGAACTTTGTTATTTCTTGACCATTTTCTGTAATTGAGGTATCAAATTAAAGAGCAGATATTGAACTTTTTAAAATTGTGGTTTTCTTTTTGAAACCCAGATACAGCCCGCCAAATGACTTTTTGGTATCCCCTCTTCAAATTGTTTTGCTCACCCATGCGTGAATGAGAAATAATCTAAGTAATTTTAGATGAAAGAGGAGATTCTAAGCTTTACAATGGTAGGTCATTTGTCTATTGTATTTTTGATTAAGTTATGATAAATCATCGATAAATCTCGGTTTCGTTTTTTTGTGGGACGCACTGTATACTATTCTGCACAATCCAGTTTAGCGAATAATTATGGCAGGAATGATTACAATTTTGTGTATGTACATTATTATTTCTCCGATAGATTTTCACATTTACTTTTTTTTTCTTTGAATAGTAGAACTATGAATGAGATATTGTCTTTTTTCTCGATAACTTCTTCTTAATCCGGTTCAAAGTCTATGAATAATGTTACAAATAAGAGCTTTTTTAATAGTTAAGTCTCTCGGATAACTTACCCTTCTTCCAGTGCAAAGTCTATGAATATGACCTCAACTGACTGGTCATCAGGGGCACTGACTTTCCAAGTATAATCCATATAATTAGTGTAGTTAGATGGGTAATTCAATGACTGTATGAGTTTTGTACTTCCTGATGCTAAGGTTATGTTCACCACTGAAGAGATAAAGACATCAGAAAATGTCTTTAAAAACAACGTTGCAGACCCAGAAGGTCATACGGCGGAGTATTCAGAAGAATTGGTGTTTGCTTGCATTCAATGAAAATAATATACTGCATAGAAGAGATTCTTAAATGGTCGGTACCCTTGTTGCTCACTGATAAGTATTCGTCAGTATTATTCAGTAATGTGACCATCACTAGCAATATATTACCAGGAATAACACGCCGTCTTTCGTGATTTAATAGAGAGTTTTCGCATGTACTACGGGGAAACTTTCTACAACGCATCGATTCCTTTGTCCATGCAGAGTCAAGAGATTCCGATGCTGTCTCGGTCCACCAACTTTCGACAAAAGCCTCTCAGCTCTCCGTTGTGATTTGACTTAAATTTTAAAAGGAATTGGTGCGTTGTAGAGTGTTTCCGTAGTAAATGCGAAAAGTCCGGATAAGCTTGTACTGGATCGGTGCATCCCCTCCCCATACCATCCCTCTTGAAAATGCACATAACATGATAATGATAGAATACCTTTTCTTGCGTTTTATAGGAAATAGCTGTGTTAACATTAAGTAAATAACCATGGCTTCTTTGCCAATAATTATTTTATCCTTTTGAAGATCATTATAACATTCTTAATACTCATTTGTACGTCACCCAACCACTATTGCTATAGTAAAAAACAATCAAATTTAAATCGATGGATTTTTTTTTCAAAAAAAAAAATACTTAAAGATATCATGGGTTCAACACACAGAACTTTTAAAGTCCTTGAACAAAAGGACAAATATAGTTGCACAGATTGAAAACATTTTTAGGTATCATTATCCAATTATTAAAAGCCTTCGTACCTATCAATAAACATGTCATAGTTAAAACACTATAGGGGCCTATACTTACATATAGGTGCCGAATCCACCGAGTATACCAAAACTACTAAGGCGAGTAGACTGATTAAGACTGCCATGTTTTCCATTTCACCAACTTGAAGAGAAACGTTCACTGTTTCAAATGAAATCTATAAAAAAAAGTACGTATGTGTTTTGTATGATATTTCATGGGTTATGGATTCAAGTTTCTTCTCTTTTGTTTATATATTTTTCTATTTGTCATTTTTTTTCTTCAATTTTTGTGATTATGTCAATAGGCCCATTTTTATTTTACATTAAATGTTCTCTTTTCCCTGCTATATAGATAGGGTTTTTTTCCTGTTATGTCTTCATAATAGGTCTAATTTCCATCATTGTTCTCATTTTGTCACTTTGCATTCAGTTTAGTATCAGGTAAAGATAATCGCATACTAATAATTATTATTTGCTTTTAAATAGTGATCCATGTCGTCTATCAATTTTGCATCAAGGTGAAAGAAAATATCACATATTTTCGGTGTTAAGTTTCAGAAGCTCGGAGGGAAATATTCCATTTTGTTTCAAACACCAATCAAAAGTACTTCTAAAGGGATAGTCTACTGTCAGTTCAAATCTATTTAAATCACAGAGTAAAATCTGAAATATAAAACAATTTTAAAAAATTATTACTTTGTTTGTTTTCAATTCATTTTTTTTACAATTAGGTCAATCACTTTTTTTTCTTGTTGGATTTATTATCTAAAATTTAATTCAGGAGGTATAACATCGTTATTTGATGATGGTTTCAATGAAAGCAGGGAAATTATGAAACGTATCGATTAATGTTTTGCCAAATCCATCAGGATTGTGTACACCAATAGCCAGATTATGATTTTTATGTCATTTGTAATATTTTTTTCCTTGTGCATGACAATAAATTTTGAATGTCTAAAGGAATGAGTAATAAATTTGTGAAATTTCAATTTGGCAAGTCACAAGCATGTGCTGCTTCCCCGAATGAATGTCACAAAGTGCCTTTTTGTAGTCATGAATGATATGCCTATATTACTAATGGGATTTAGATTCATGGGTAAGACTCTTGAATTCATTGGTGAAAAAAAAAATCGAATTTCTGTGAAAATAACAATTTAGAATGGCTTGGAAAGCTTCTCATTAATTACGTCGCAATTATATCTTCAGACGTTTGAGACTCTGAGTGAATCATAAAAGACGCGTTTTATATCATTTAAGTTCAAAATGTATCAGTAACGCTTGAAATGGTTCTGAATTCCTCCTGCTTATTATGATTTTCCAAGAAGTAAATAATCTGCATATCAGATACATCCCAAATGTCAACAAAAACACTATTTTACAACATACATGACTTTGTATATATTAAGTGTACTTTTGAAATCTGGCTAAACAAATGAAAATACAGAAAATAATAAATAAATTTACCTGAGATTAAATCCTTATCAGATGATTGCTTGTAAAAGTATCATTTTATAGTAAGTTACAGCAGCCGGAGAGAAGATATGCATTCCTGCAAGATAGAAGCATCGAATGTGTAGAACTGTCTCACACGTGGTGTTTTTTCCATTTATTTGACATACGACCTAACCCATTATCAACTTGCCGTTGCCCTCATTCCCCTACATTCCATGCATCAAACAATGCACACCACTCAACTGTAAGAGCATTAGTGGGGAGACTTAAACTAATATAATGGTAGAACAGCTGTAGAAAAAGTCAACAATTTGCTATCATTTTTTGCATTAACATGAAAATCAATATAATCATCTTACCGAAACCATAGTCACCCTTTTATATCGATACACACAAGACAAAGCTTCCAAACACGAATTCTCGATCGCTCCATCACATGATATTCTTCATCGTATAGAGAGTTGATTAGTTTAATCAGCTTCAACTGATCAGGGCCTCATCCCCACCCCGAGACGATGTTTACCTCTTTGTGAGTGAAGATAACGATGGGACGGAAGAAAGCAATTAAATTGCACCCCCCCCCCCCCCCATGTTTATCGACGAATCAAAATGGGCTTCTTCGATTCTATTTCTCGCAACTTACTATGTTGGTTTAAACTACATGTAGATCATACATGGATACAAAGGCCTAGATAGATATAAATAGATAGGTAGGTAGGTAGATAGGTAGATATATAGATAGATAGATTAATAATAGATAGATAGATAGATAAATAAAAGGACAATCTTTTTTATACAATTTTTTATTTGATAGACCTACTATTGAAAAAAATGTAATATCAAAAATTTAAGAAATTTCACCCTTTTCTCTTTCTTTTAACCCTTTCTTTCTATATAGTCATGGATTTTCGGGGGAATTGGTCCAGTTTCCCCAAGCCCCCTCCCCAATAAATCCATATGCCAGTGGTGCCAAGTCTCATGATCACTGGGTGAAAATAGTGGCTTCCCCTTATCAAGATTTGTTTTCCCTCATTTAGGCCTAATTCCATGGAAACGCAGTTGCCCCGGATCTAGGATTTACCAGCCGAGGGGGTCCAAAAACGATACCACTTTTTTCTTCAAAAAATTTCCGACGTGAAAAATAAAAATTAATGTGTCAAAGATAAACACGTTTTCGACATTCCGGTCAAATTCCGTATCCCACCCACCTACCCCCCTCCCCCCACTTTGTGTTGGTGGGGAATAATGAATATAAATTAATTCAAATGAATATGAATGCCCATTCCATGGTGACACAATTGTTCCTGCGACATTCGCTCCGGTCTTAATATCTCAGAGGGCATAGGGTTAGAGTTAGGATTGTAATAGTTTTTGGTTCAGAATAATGTAAAGATTAGGATTAGGGTTTATTTAGTTTTGGAGGTTAGATTTAATGTTTTGCTTAATGTGCAGATTTTTCATCGGAGCAATTGTCGCCAAAGCAAATGTCATGGAACGCATTCTATCCCCCATTGTCTCACTATCATCCCTTTTTTACCCCGCCTTTCTCCAACTTTCCCTCTTTCTTCCTCCCCTTTGTCTCTCTCACTCTTTATCTCCGGTAAGGTATACCACGAAATGTTAATTAAAGTTACTACTTTGTTTTTCCTTTTAGATCCTACCCCCCCCCCCCCAAAAAAAAAAAAAAAAAAAAAAAAATGATTACGAGAATCTGCCATAATAATTTGCTAACTTTCATGTCATAAACGTTACTAAAGTAAAGGTACACTAATTATCTTATTATTATAAAACGGAATTTGATTACATTTGCTAGAATGATTCAAATATTGGCAATGGTAATACATGCGTATATCAAGGAGCTTCCATTAATATTATTAAACACGAGATGACAACATGACAACTATAGATTCAGAAAACTGTTCTTCAACTGTGCGTCCATAATTTTGCGGAAATGGGAATGAGAAAATGCATATCAATATCATATCTTGTCTTATTTACCTTCAATTAATTCGAAATCTCCGCAGGCGAGGCGCACTGCCACGGTGACCCAACCCATCTCCATTAAATTCTTAACTAAAATAATAAATATGACGACTTCAATAACATAAAATATTGCATTTTTTACTTACACAAATACATTTATTATACTGCATAGATCATGATTTAAAAGTTACAGAGAATTTGAAAAGAAAATTACATGATAGTTTGTGCATCGACAATAAAAATAGTAAAAATAGCTTTCGACTATGAAAAAGGACAAAATGGGATTATCATCATTTTCTTGCAAGCACCAAGAAAGCAATCAGCTTTTTTTTTAACATACATGTACATGATGTACTAAAGCAAATGAAAAAACCCCTCCCCGTGCACACACATACACACACACACAAATGAGATTAATGTGACTTTTTACTGAACATCTATGGATGGACGGACGAATAGATGGATAGCTACAAATAGGAAAAGGGCCTTTATGGAATGCAAATAATTTGAGTTAACTTGTATAAAGTAAAGAAATCAGCCTACATAACGAAAAGACCAAATTGTGATGTCTTGAACAACTCAGCAATAAGTTTGACATCAACTTTGTATTATTCAGAGAATAAAAAGATATAATGCCAAATGCAAATGATGTACAATTTCACAAGGAAAAGAAAGTAACCACATGACAAATAATGCACTAATACAGGTATGGACGAAACAAGTGGCAATTTGACAATTTAAAAAAATACAATTTTACAGCTCCATATACAACATCAATTCATTTTTAATCTCATTTTGATATGGTTAAAATTCATCCACATTACGAAGCAAAATTTTGGTTGTGATTATATTGTACTGTTGCCTAGGGAATAATTAGTGTTAATTGATTAGTGTTTGAGTAATCCATTACCATTTTTATGATAAAAAAACCTACAGCATCTTGATAATCTGTAAATTATTTATGAGGCCTAAGAGTCGCAAGGTAATTGAGAAATTTACATGTTGCCATTGCACTCACCATTCAAATGAACACGTTCTTAATATTTTTTCATTCTTATCTTGTTTGAATAAAGCAACTTTGATGCACATATTTAATGAATATGTTAAATGTTTGGGGTTCTAGCTACATGGCACAAATTGCATGATTTAGACATTGAAAACATAATTCCTCAAGATTATAATTCAATAAGTATAAAATAAATGTTACTGTAAAATTATTGATTGAAAAGTCCACTTGAAAAGTGTTGAATTAAATCTCTTATGAATTGTATACATGTATATATAAACACAATACCTGACTACCAACAGGCCAACCATCATATGATACATAAGAAACGAATCAAAGTTACTCCAAATCATTCCACAATACTAAATGCATGTACCACAAACACTTGACAGATTCACCAGCAGCAGTACCCCCCTACACACACACACACACATACACACACATATACATACACATACAAAATGTTTATATTTTATTAACGACCCCTTTGTCTTGGAAAAAAAAAATACAATGCCAACAATAGACAGTAAAGAGGTGCATTTTACAATACATGTACTGTACATGTGAATGACATCCCACATTACAATAAATTGATAAGTGAATGAAGATGAAACATAATCAAAATAATTTTAATCATCAATATGCAACATTATTGCAAAATAACACAGTCAATAATAATTTTAATAGGACATTCTAAATATTTCATTAGCATAAAATGCAATTTCCAAGACGATTTGCAAACTGGATACAACACAAGTTCAAAATTAAATAACTGTTTAAACTTTATTTATTTGCTTCTCTTGACAAGAGATTTAAATCAAAAGGGTTCTAACCATTTATTGAAAATATCCCAAAAATTATCAAGCACTGGCAACCATAAGAACCTCTCCTTATTCCATAACATTTTCTGAATTTTGTATTCAAAATTGTTTAGAACCCTTACTGTTCATATCATGTAGTAGCAAGGTTCAATTTGGGATATTTTAGTACCGGTAATGACTAAATTTAGTCCAGAAAAGTTAGACTCATTATACATGTAGGTTATGGCACTGCATAATTTCAATGTGGTACATAGATTCTGCAAATGAAATGTTGTAATAATACTATTACACTCGTTTAGTCAATTACATGCACTGATTTACTTTCACTGTTGCAACATATTCTTCCCTATCATTTTCATCACTTGTACCACATCAAAGGTTGTTTGTAAAGTTTTCTCAGTTGTGTTGTTGGAATTCTTGTCTACCACTGCTGAGCACAGTCAATATCCTGAAATAATAAAGAAAAGAAATCATCAATGAAATGCAACTCCTGAAATTCAAGGCAAATGACAAGGGAAAATGAAATATTTTCCATTAATAACAGTGTCTAGCACAAGTCTTAAAATAAATGTTAATGTATGGCAACCTGAACATGGCAAAAGACCAGGCCTGCAAAAGACCCATTTAAAAACAACATAAATGCAAAGAAGCATAACCACCATAGGCCGAAGTAAAGATCCATTCATTGTCTGTCATACCGATATTCCTTCAAAATATAGAAATCTAGAATACTGTAATTTATCCAATAAATCTTTTGCAAATAGCGGATTCACTATTATTGACAATATTTTATTTGACTGTAAACCATACCACATTTCTAAAGAAAAAAAGTTTATTTATAGTAATGATGTGCACCTACATTTGTGAAATATCAGAGGTACAAGTGATCCTTCTTATAAGAAAGTTGAATAATCTACATGTAGTTCTCCATCCGATTGCCAAAAGTGGACTTGTCAATTTATACAAACTATGCCCCTTGCCCTGAATAACGAGCATGATTAAAATTTTCAGCTGTTTTTTTTTTCTGAGCAAGCATGAATAATGTGACTGTCAAAAGAGCATAAAATTCTTTACTTTCCAACAGAGATTAAAAGACTGTCACAATGTCTGGTCTGTGATCTATTATTTTGCTTGTATTGTAACAAGTGCTGCTATTCCTTTTGAACCTGCAGAAACAAATAGCATTATACTAAGGTTTTTTTTTTTTTATACACCCAGCGACTTTCTTTAAATTTATTTCTAGGCTTCCCATAAGAAATTAATTCCAACTTTAACCACATGAAAAAAACAAGTATTCACTATTTGACTTACATTGTAGCGTAATCTTGACCTAAGAAAGTGCTCTTTAACAATCTCTTGATGCTCTAGTCTTCTCTGTTCATCCAATGTAAGGTGATTACACGTCTCTGCAGTCTGCCCTCTAGTGGCCAGCAATTGACGGTGGTATGATTCTGACTGACTGCCTTTTGCAAGTTCCTCCTGCTGCTTGCGATTCTTTTCAGCAAGTTCTTTTTTCTGTTCCTAGAATAGAAATTTCAAAAAGTAAAAAGAACATTTTAAATGATTTAACCTCACAATAAAGTAATACACGTTAGTTATAGTTTAAGAGGTTAAGGAACTGTCATTGTAATCTTTATTCATCTTTAGTCTCTCTACTCTGCAAGTCTGCATTCTCTCACAAAAACGCATTAAGGTAGTCTCTCCTGGATTCATTTGCCTCATGACAATACAAAAGGACTTGTTGAGTACACAATGCAGACAAATTCACACAATAACCCACTGATCAATAATTGAATTCCTTGGTAAGCTCAAATGATTAAAGCACATTTGAAGGAATCTTCATGTCCTCAGTTCTTCCAAAACAAATCACTGATGCATGTTTCTCCTTATAAAGTGAGGACCAAGTTGTCTTACCATTGCTTGGCTTCTTACCTAAAACTATGCAAAACTCTAAAAAAAATAAGCCAACTACTTAAAATTCTAATCGTTGAACTTATGTTGAACTTTATTATGCCTTGGCTTGGGCCTGCCTTTGCCCTCCTTTTTGGGGGGACATGGTTCTGAGTCAGGTATTAAACAAACATGCCCAGCATTTGTTCAGTTTTTATCTAAAGGAAAAGTCCACCCCAACAAAAATTTGATTTGAATTAAAAGAGAAAAATCCAACAAACATAACACTAAAAATTTCATCAAAATCGGATGTAAAATAAGAAAGTGATGACATTTTAAAGTTTCGCTTAATTTCACAGAATAGTTATATGCACATCCTGGTCAGTATGCAAATGAGGAGGCTGATGACGTCACCCACTCACTATTTCTTTTGTACTTTATTATATGAAATATGAAATATTCTAATTTTCCCCTCATTGTCAAGTGAAACAACGATTAATTCCTCCCTGAACATGTGGAATCAGCATTATTTAATAATATATGGTTCTGTCAAGTTGGTCCTTATTTTCAAATCTGTAAAAAATGAAATATTGTATAATTCAAACAATAAAAAACAAAAGAAATAGTGAGTGATGGACATCATCGACCGACTCATCTGCATGTCACCGAGTTGTGCATATCACTGTTTTGTGAAAAAAAGGGAAACTTTAAAATGCCATAACTTTCTTATTCTACATCTGATTTTGATGAAATTTTCTGCATTCTGCTAGTTTGATTTTTCTCTATTCAAATCAACATTTTCCTGGGATGGACTTGAACTTTAAATATATGATGGCTGTTGCAAATGCAGATATAATCTAAAAGCCACCAAACTTTGATATTTCAGAGATCTAAACATGTATCACCACCTTGATAAATGTTCACTTTTGAAATTGGTCAAATTGACTTAAGTGGTCAGTGTCATCACAGTTACATGTATTTACTTCTTGATTTTCTTAGCATTTGTGCAAAGAAATATATGTTGCTGGGCTAGCGCCATGAGCGTCTCTGGATGGTGTGTGCGCTCAACAAGATATCACAATTATTATTTATAGCCATGATTAAGGCACATGGAAATGTCAATTGTGGCTGCTGGTAGAATGAATTTAATATGTGTGTCTTACTTCTTACATGTTCACTTTACTGCAGCTGAAATGCAAAGGTGTCTTCACTAAAGAAATACAAGGTGTCACACATTATCCTTGCCATGTGGTGACACTCGCCCAGTATTCGGTCGTCCAAGTATTTTGTGTGCATGTACTTATGTTAATTATTGACACAGATATTTTGCTCCTTATCTGGGGACATTCTTTTCAATGTAAAATTTCTTTTAAACGCAACTTTTTCCTCTTACCTTTTTTTTTCAGTTTATTTTAGTAGTCTTTGCCTTTTTACACATAATAAATTATTAAATAATTTTACGATATAAAAAGTTTTATTGAACAAAAATAAAGCAAATGTCATGTGACCAAATACTTGGCTGAAAAGTACCCTTCCTCTTTTCGGGGATATTTCCTTCATTCAGCATCATTCCATCAATTTAGATTTTCTGCAACTTAAAAATCTGTTAGAGGAACAATTTTTCTTTCCGTTGAAAAGAAAAGTGGATTAACAAATATTGTTAGGGCCTATGCCCTAACTATGGACACACGCAAAGTTTGGACTCACTCAGTCTCAGTCACTGGAGACTGCATAGTAGACTTTTTCTACAAATTCTTGTCATTGTTACTGTTACTTAGCTTTAGTAACAGTAACAATGACAAGAATTTATGTAGTCGTCACATCACATAGTAGGATGGGGGGTTGGGTGTCCGGACACGTAACAGAAATGAAGCCTTGTTCTTATCTCAGGAATAAACCAAAAATATAGGTTGAATAGTTTTTTTTCACCATCAATATTTGTTCTTTACAATATTTTCTTATATTCTGTGCTAAAAAGAATTAAAGACATTGCTTGTAAACTTTTCAAAATTGAGAGTAAAAGTCATGTGTCCGGACACCCAACCCGTCCGGACACACAACCACTGGGTACATACGGAAATGAAGGACTTCTGACTTGTCATTAGAGATTTAGACATTAGATTTACTAGACTCTCGACTAGAGTTGATTTGTCAGTTGTCTCGAGTCATTTCACTCACCTCTGTTCTTCTTAATGCCTCTTGCTTTTTATCAAAGACACGTTGTCTTCGAACAGCCTCCCAATGAAGTGAAGACATGATGAAGAAAGCGTCGGAAACTCGTTCGTTGTTTACCGGTACGGTAGACTACCCTGTCCGCGTACGATCCGGTACTGAAGATTGCACTGAAGCTCGCACAGGCTCACCGCCAAAGTTAAGGCTTTCTGCTCACGTAGCAACCGCTATCCGCGTCAGACGAGAAGGCCTATCTTACGCCTTGAAAATTGCGTTCACTGCTCAGGTCAGTCAGAAAAAAAATATATGAAGTCCGTTAAATGATTACAAACAAACTCTCTGTGTCAAAATATCAGAAATACAAAGTAGTTTAAAGTTAGAACTTAGTCAGAGTTTAGAAGTTTTGCACCAGCCGCGCTGGGAATGTTGATTCAATGCATATTAGCAATCGATCGCCTGTCGCGAATAGTCTACGTACCGTACCGGTACGCGGTATAATGTTGTTAGTAGGCCCGAAAAGTTTCAATTAGTAGTTAAAACAAAATAATCAGTGGATATAAAACAAGTGGGGGAAGATATGGTATAAATTGGATATTTTTATTGACCAGACTGAGAAACTGCATGCAAGAAATGAGAAACACATACATATTTTTATTTTATTCTTGATGGTTGATTTCTATAATTTGAAAATGTCTATAAAATTAGACTATTAACACGAACATGCAATGCTGAATTATTCGAACATAATGCAACTCTAGAATAGAACGTTACATGGTAAGGTCAAGTGAGCACTCGCAATAAAAATAAAATTGTCGAGACGTATGAAAACAAGGAAAGAATTAATTGGGATATTTTTTCTAAGAATAAATTTCAAAGAGATTTCTTTCATTCAGTTTGGTCGGAGATTAATATGACAATATAATCCATGTTATTGACTTAGAATTGAATGAATTGTAGCTGCAATATTTCGGTCCTTTCAGTGACAAGCCCTTTTTTTTGTAACGTAAATTAGTAGAGGCTCTTGGCGGGTTACCAACATGAACGTAGTTGAATTCAGGTGCCACTCCATCATTACGTCCTAGGCTATAGGTAGGATACAAGCACTACAGATACCGAACAAATGCAATTAATTTTTTAAGTCAACACTATTACTAAGGGGGTCAAGCAATCACCAGGGACTTTGGGATGAAATGATGTATGCCCTCCCTGAAATAATATACTTACTATAGCCAAAAAAAGATGGTTGTTCTGTTTACTTTGGTAGGAGGTAGTATAGCGTATGACTGATATCATGGTTCCCCCAAAGACGCATAATCATTTATGTATGCCTTTGTGGGGCGAATCTAACAGGAGGGGTCCGTTAATTTGACCGAGAAATTTGACAAGCAAAAAATGGCTTTCACTACTAAATGGAGGTCATTTTGGTACCGAGATTTTTTTTTGGCAAGCAAAAAACGGGGTCACTATAATAATAATGAAGGTAATTTTGGGTTGGCTCCAAAATGTAGGTCATTACATTTTTACGTGGCAGGACCACGGGAGGTTCAAACCCCTAACCACCCCCCCCCCCCCCAGTGAGTCCACCACTGTGTGTGGATGTTTATAGCCCCCCAAAAAAATAATAGTAAAAATAATAATGATAACAAATAATAATAATGATAATGATGATGATAATGATAAATAAATAAGTAAAAAAATTAATTAATTAAATAATTAATAAAAATGAATAATTAAATGAATAAAATAGGTAAAAATAAAAATGAAAAATAGATGAATAAATAAATCAATTAATAGATCATTAATCAATAATCAATTAATCAAACTTTGTTACATAAATTAATCAATGAATAACAAATAAATAAATAAGTACGTAAATCATATTAATAAAATGTAAATACAAAATAGAAATCAAATCAACATTTTCGACTTTATTTTATTAATTGCTTTTCATCGTTTTGCTGCACTTTTCATTTACAAAGTCATTGAACTTGACAAGCATGCAGTCGCGTGAATATATAGTGTATATATAGAAGCCCGTCTTTTATCCCATTCTTAAAGGACAAGTCCACCCCGACAAAATGCTGATTTGAATAGAAAGAGAAAATTCAAACAAGCATAACACTGAAAATTTCATCAAAATCGGATGTAAAATAAGAAAGTTATAACATTTTAAAGTTTCGCTTAATTTCACAAAACAGTTATATGCACATCCTGTTCAGTATGCAAATGAGTGTACTGATTACATCACCCACTCACTATTTCTTTTGTATTTTATTATATGAAATATGAAATATTTTGATTTTCTCGTCATTGTCATGTGAAACAAAGTTTCATTCCTTCCTGACCATGTGAAATTCCATTATTTTAACATTTTGTGATTCAAGCAAGGAGATCCTATTTGTCAAATTCGTAAAAATTGAAATATTGTATAATTCAAACAATAAAAAACAAAAGAAATAGTGAGTGAGTGACCTCATCGACTCTCTCATTTGCATATCACTGAGTTGAGCATAGAACTGTTTTGTGGAAAATAAGCGAAACTTTAAATTGTCATAACTTTCTTATTTTACATCCGATTTTGGTGAAGTTTTCAGCGTTATTCATGTTTTATTTTTCTCTATTTTATTAAATCAACTTTATTCTAGGGTGGACTTGACCTTTAACAAGAACGGTGCTGCTGCACTGTTTCCACCCATTTTTCTTTATTTTCAGATATGGCTGTTTCACCATGCACTACGGTGCGCCGTGCAAAAACTTATATCCATCATTTCCAACAAAAACAAAGCAAATATAATAAAGCAATAACCATGGGGCGGGCATGACATATAAACCAGATCAATGAGCTACCCCATTACATCAGATAATTGTTAGCATACTTTACAATGACATGTGGATATGCTATTCCAGATGCAATTAGATAGAGATCATTTCCTATTAAAAGTACTTTCTCACGAAAAGGAATTACTATTGACACTTTCTCTATTTTGATCGTTTAGATCTAGGTTTAACCCAACAAAAAGTTGATTGGAATAAACATGGACCTATAGGTCCATGGAATAAAAAAGAAATTCCAACAAGCATAACACTGAAAATTTCGTCAAAATCGGATGTAAAATAAGAAATTTATATTTTAAAATTTTGCTTAATCCACAAAACAATCCTGGTCGGTATACAAATGAAGAGGCCGATGACGTCATCCACTCACTATTTCTTTTGTATTTTATTGTATAAAATATGAAATATTCTAATACTAGTATTTTCCTCATTATCAAGTGAAACAACGATTAATTCTTCCCTGAACATGTGGAAATAGTATTGTTTAATACCATATGGTTCAGTCAAGTTGGTCTTTATTGTCAAATCTGTATAAAAAAAGAAATATTGCATAATTCAAACAATAAACAACAAAAGAAATAGTGAGTGAGGGCCATCAACAACTGTCTCATTTGCATGTCACTGAGTTGTGCATATCACTGTTTTGTGAAAAATAAGCGAAACTTTATAATGTTATAACTTATAACTCTCTTAATTTATATCCGATTTTGATGAAATTTTTAGCGTTATGCTAATTTGATTTTCTCTATTTATTCAAATCAACCTTTTTTGTGGGATGGACTCGACCATTGATATAATGTTATTGTTCTTCTTTTTGGAATTTTGATGGTTTTTTGGGGGGGAGGAGTGGTCAATGCAATGGTGAAAATAAGATGAGCATCAGCGCAGATGTCCCCATTCCCCCCCCCCCCCTTGAGCTGAATAAAGGATAGTCCCCGGGGATAATTCTTTGTGCTGACGCCTATGCCATGCACAGAGGAACTGATAGGCAGACCTTACAATATGAATTTGTGAACCGATTTGATCACCAAATTGTCTGTTTGACGACACCTTAGTGCCAGTCCTGATATTTTTACAAGTCTATTCAAGTCTCTCACTTCAAATTGTTGACAATCCACGTCAACAGATATCTTTATGTTAAGAGACTAAAGTTAACTATATTAGTTAGATGAGAAGAAATTTTATTTTGATCTGTTGAAAGGAAACGTATTCGAGATGCTGAAGGCTGTGATATTAATTGGAGGGCCGCAAAAAGGTAATCATACTAGACTGTTTCAATGAAGCCAGAAGGTCTACTTTTTGTTCAGTCCCACATGTTTTTCTTGTTGTAGTGTAGGCATACGGTTGTAATTTAGGCCCAACGTTAGACACTCTTCTAAGTTCTAGGCAACACGCCTATTCATAGTCCAAACGGGTGTGGGTTTAAATGAGACCCAAGTCCTCTAAATTACGGCCCAAATTTAGGTCTAACGTCTTTTTTTAATATTAATTATTATTAATGAACACTCCTAGTAGTAGTACCAATTGTCCAATGAGGTCCAAACATTAACATGTATGGACCTCATAGGCGACATTACCCAAATTATGGGTTGGACAATGCTGTTCTGATTTCCAACCAAAGACTTTGGTAAATGTACGCATTAATACAAGTTGCAGTGTTAAGATATAACTTTTATTTGGTCGCATTTAATTGAGAAAGTTCTAAATATACTAGCCTAGGCCCTAGCCTAGTTGAAATTAAAGTGGGGCCGATTGCACGAAAGGGTCTTTCCAAGGACCGTCTTTCGTGTCGCCCATCTTTTATGATGCGCTATAAGCGGGGTGTTTCTGAAATTTATGATAAACAAATAAAATTCGTAAGCTTGCTTTTAAATCAAATTTTATACGATTTCATGAGATATCACATCATTTTATAAACAAATATTTTGTTTATTTTAACGGACAAATAAAATATATTTGCAGATAATTTATTTGAAATGCGTTTCACATGGCGTATCATAAAAGATGGTTGACACGAAAGACGGTCCTTGGAAAGACCCTTTCGTGCAATCGGCCCCTGGATTATTGTTAAACTTACATTTCAGGCCCTTTTTGTTGATTTTCGGTGAGCGTTCCACCTGCGACGAGTGATCAACTCCGAAGTGATACGCGTACTGGTCAGGTGATCGGTTGGTTATCTTTTTGTCAGACGTTCATAATTTATGTTAAGCGTATCAATCTTCAGTATCTTGATTTCAA
Organism: Lytechinus pictus; assembly: GCF_037042905.1. Taxonomy (NCBI): domain Eukaryota; kingdom Metazoa; phylum Echinodermata; class Echinoidea; order Temnopleuroida; family Toxopneustidae; genus Lytechinus; species Lytechinus pictus. Next base: position 10,623,774 of record NC_087245.1, on the reverse strand, counting down.
AGCATTAGTATTGCAGAGAAAAGTCAGTATTGATTGGAATCAGTGGCGGGGGGGGGGGGGAGGGGGGGAGGGGTGAGCATTTCTGCCCGTTCCCCCTTTTGAGATTTATAGTAAACATTTTGGAATTAAATATGTTGTTAATACTAGTTATGTGCCCCCCCCCCTCATGAGAATCACGTACAGCATTATTTGTAATGGGGATATTTCGTTCATATTCTTTTCTCATTTTGGCCTTTTTTTTTTATTGCCAAATTCAAAATTTTACTGGGAACAAATTAACAATATGACTTTCTATACATCACTTATAGGGACAAACTTTTTTATGGGGGTGGGGGTTGGGGGCTTGCCAAATATAATCAATGGTGGAAAAAATTACCTTCTTTTTAGTGACAACTTTATAAAAAAATTGTCAAATTTTACGCGAGACAAAATGACCTTCGATCATTGCTAGGCCTATAGTTAAAACCTTTTTTTTTTTTTTTTTTTTTTTTGGGGGGGGGGGGTTGCCAAATATCACGTGGACAAAATGACTTTCCCTTTTCTTATTTTTGTGGGGGGGGGGCTTGCCGAATATTACGCGGACAAAATGACTTTCACTTTGAGTGACCATTTTTTTTTAACTTGTCAAACTTTACACGAGACAATATAATGACCGTTTTTTTTTTTTTAGTAAGAACCTTTTTTGGGAGTTGTCAAATTTTACTTGAGAAAATTCACCCCGCCCCCCCCCCCTACTTAATTTGGAAAATCTTGGATGCGCCTCTATATAGTTTGAATCATAATGAAGATTAAGATCATGCGTATATATAGCTTACATCCACGGCAGAGGCGTAAACCGCCGGGGGCATGCAGGCTGGCCCTTGATCCCTGGTCCAGTGGATTTCACACAAAAAAAAACGGGATAAGAGAAAAGGAATGAAGGAAGGAAAAGAAAGAAAGAAAGAAAAACAGAAAGAGAAAGGGAAGAGAAATAAAAGGCCATAAAAAAGCAAAAGGAAAGAAAAATGCATGCGAGAATAATTCCGAATGTTATGTCAAAATCTATTGCAAAATTGATATTTGTAATAAAAGTGACAAAGGTTTTGCTCGCTCGCCTCTTCATCTGGTAGGCGCGTAGCTAGGGGCGGTGCCCCCCGAAAAGGTCCCTCCCCCCAAAAAAATATAAGGAGGGAATAGAGAAAATAAAAAGCGAAATGAGAAAAGGGGGATGTATATAACTTAGTTGATAATTGTTTTTCCTTTTTTTGGGGGGAAGGGGTCAAAACATTAACGTTATGTTTTTCTATAAATAGGTCTAATTGCTAAATATCCAGAGTTATCGAGACCCACCTGCTGATATTGCACTGGGGGTACACGATGGAAGGGTTAGGCCTAGGGGCCCCCGAAAGTTCTACAACCAAGATAAAAAAGAAATGAAGGGAATTAATGAAAAGAAAAGGAAAAGTGTAAGTTAAGATATCTATCTCAAATTTAGATTTGCACGAAAAAAAAATTTCTCGCTTGCTTCACTCGCTTGGAACATATAAAGCAACTTTATTCCCACGCGCCATGTATGCCTACATTGGCCCTCTTTCTTTCTTTTATTTTATTTTTTTTTACTCATCACGCTACCGTACTGCCACACACGGGTTTGCCCTAATGATCGTGGACAATCATAAAAAATATCATTTTTATACCATGTGACTGGGAAATTTTTGGCTCCACCCCCCCCCCCCCTCTCGATCCCTGTATCGATATTGACTTGATAGGGGCCTATACCTGATGGAATTTGCTTCATTCAATATAAAATCATAACGGATAGAACGCCTTGAATACAGGCCAAACAGCCTAACGACATTGCCGTGTCACGTGACAACCAGTATTAAACGAGAATGTGCACAACCCTATGGCGACAAAATTTGCCGCAAAAGTTGAGCAAGTTCTGGACAAAGAGGCTTCAATACCCCAAGAAAAGACCAGGCGAGTACTATTTATACATTTTTTTCAATTTAGTAATATCTAGAGTCTAATTTAAGAATAGATTTCGTCATGGAGCTCCATGGTAAGATCTAGTAATTTAAGTCCAACATTTAATTCGCGTGCACTCACTTTTTAAACACAGTAATTAATAGCATTGGTGCTTAGAGTGATTAATGAACAGTGATGAATTAATGTACAAAATACAAATTTTACAATCATGACAATGTCAATGGGCATGAGCCATGACTCACTGGTTCTTTTCTTTCAAAATTTGGTGTTTTCATCCCCTCTTGTGACAGCTGTTGTCACGATAGGATCGTGTACATGCAAATCCAGGGCGAGTCGTCACATGACGTGAGTCTCTAGTCTAGGCTTATTGCCTTTTATTGGCCTTTAATTTATTCAAGGCGTCCTTTTTGTTTTATAAATATAATGATGCTTAGTTACTTATATTATTTATATCGAAATCAATGTAGACGTGTCTGTGCAACCTATGGGTGCATTTAGTGCACAGGAAAACCACTGGCATGGCACATGGAACATTTTCAGGGGAATTTTTTTTAAATTAGTAATAATAGAAGAGAGATTTTAAATCAGATAAGCTTTTGATATGAAACCTCCCAACCTCCCAAACGATTAGACAGGAATAACCATCGTTTCTGGGGTTTTATTTAACAATTTCTGACATTTTACTATCATCCCCATTCACCGACGGTAGTGTGTTAGTGCGAGCCTCCATGTGTATTCATTTCTTCCAATTCGGGCGACCGGGTTTTGTCTAGATTTTTATTTTATTTTTTATTCTAAATGACATATCTTGAACGAATGCCCACTATTTTTGTTAGACTCTAATCTTTCTTTTGCTACTATACATATTGCAAGAAAATATACGTTACCAATGATTTATTCCTTATTTTTGAATTTTTCTGCAGGATAGGAAAAAATGGCAGCCGTGTGTTGCTGCCCTCTACGTTCGACGAGTTGTGCTTTTATCAAGGCTTTTCTATTAGAATTTTCGATATCCTGCCGAATAAATGCGAGCGACAAGTTCTGAACGCACATCTACAAGCGCAAAGCAGCGGCACAAATCGCAAAATATATAGCGACTGGTAAATACATCTGTAATGATGATGACGTCATCCAAGATGACAACTTACGTTGACCAACGATAGGATCGAAGATGACTATGTTTTGATCATCATTTGAAAGGAATTAGCAGTAACTGCGGACTAAGGTATAATATTTCTGAATTTTATATATTTTTTCGTCAATTTGGATGTAATTCCTTTTTTATAATGTGTCATTTTATGTACAAAAAACGATCCGAAAATCGGGTTTCTGCAGAATGTTAGATCTAACGTTACTGCTTATACGTTGTCTGTACGTACGGGCCTCCAAGCTCTTCAGTCTATGTATTGGTGAGTGAGCCAACGCAGTTCAGCGGAACAACCAAAATACAGAGACTGAAGCTTTTGGTCTACCAAACGATATGCACTTGTTCACTGCAACCATCCTGCCTGTGGGGAATCTACAGGTAGGACTATGGTATGCCAATGTTGTACAGAGCACACACTTTAAAAAATCATTAAAATGTCACTTTTGTGACCAAAATTACAAATTTCCATACAGTTACAATTTCTTATTCATTAGTAACTTGGGAATAATTTTTGTATTCACCAGAGCACTCAAAAACTTGATTTTTTGGCATATTTTTGTGGTGGAAAGTAATATGGCAAGAAAATTTTCATTTTTGATCTCTAATTTTAATTAAGAAAAAAATAATTTAAAGAATCAAATTTACTTAAGAGCCAAGTTGTATGACAAATCGGTGTAATGGAAACTGTCAGTATAAAAAAATCAAGCATTTGTCCCAAAGAAAAAGAGAAAATAAGCCAAACATTGCCACCCTTATTTTGCTGCACATGGAGATATAACTGAGAACAAGGTTATATATTCATAACCTTGTTCATTGAATGAGTGACGATATGAAGTCAATTTCATTTCTTCTTTGTCTTTATGGTAATTTATATCGATGATTTTTCTTGAAGTCGAAGAAGGCATGGATTAAATTGCCTGATCCGGAATACGCATAGAGAGGGCGGGCAATATTATTTAATAAACTTGCTTGTTTACGTCGGATCAGCTGTACTGCTGGTTGCGTTCTAGGTGCTCAGCATTTTTTTTCTTTGTCTGTTTTTTTCGCTGTTCAGCGGTATTTTATGATGTAGCGCCATCAGCGCCGACGACTTGAATCGAGAGTGTTCGATAGGAAAATTCGCATTTCAATTGTTGTTTGCGTAATTTCCACCATAGTATTAGGGATCTTCGGACGGCTGAGTTTGGAGGTAAACGTTAAAAAATCATTTTTATAAATAATTTCGACCATATTTTTCAAATTAAGTTAGTTGATAAGATTGAAATTCATGAAGTGAATAGATGTAGAAGATTTTGGCATGTTTTATTCCCTCACATTCGTGTGATGAATGAAAACGTAAAAATTCATTGTCAAATCACATGCGTTGTGCGAGGTTAGTATAGCTAACCTCGAATGCTTGTGTGAGTGAGTCTGTACAGGGCCGTAACTGGGGTTTATAAGAGGGGGCACAGCACATGCCGCGTGTGGAAGATAAAAGTTACGTAATGTAAGTCCCGAGTGAGCAAAGCGAGCGAGAAAAAGACTTCTCATGAAAATCTAACTTTGAGATTTTGACAATGATCTTACATTTTTTCCTTTCCTCCTAGAACATTTCGGCACCATGGGCCAAACCCTTGTTACCCCCGCGCTACATGTATACTGGTAGCCCTGGGACCTCTGGATATTAATTAATCCAATTTAATCCTTACAGATGGCAGATTTTCTAATCAAATCATGGGTGATATAGATTTGAAAAAAATTGTAAAAAGTTGCCAGAGAGCGAAGCGAGCCAGAAAATAATAATTTTTAGATGAAAATTTAATCAAGTAGTAGATTAAATAGTTCTAGATTGAGACCCTCAATACAATGTACCTGGTTTCTTGTCCCATTGCCGCTACCATATACGATGTGAGTTCCAGAGACCCTCATTTTTTTAATGTGTCAGTTCCAGGGCATTTTTAGTTTAAATAGCAATCGTTGATCCAAGAGACCAAGATTTAGTTCCAGACCATCAAGGCCTATTTTCGAATTTGGTGTGGCACATATAGGTAGGGCCAATTATGTTATTATCTGAGTAGCCCCCCTTCCCGGGCCCTTGGTCGTATAAGGACCTTTTGTCCTGGTTGCGACTGTTAATTATTGCATAAAATTTAGCAAGCTTATAATAATAAACACATTTCTATAACGCAATTTATCTTTCTTCTCGTTCTTTATTTTCAATCTTCGGAAACCCGGTTTTGTTATTGAATCCGTCTTTTTCATTGTCTGTTATAAGTTTATTTTCCAATAGCTTTTGGCCCATTCCCTTCTCCCTTCCTTTCTCGCTTCTGTATGCCCCTTCTTTCCATTTCCCGCCATTTTTTGTCATTTCAATATCTTATAATTTCCCTTTCTCATGGTAAAGTATTAGCACTAAGGGTAGTCAGGTGGCGTAACGAGCTAAAAAATTTGAGGGGGCTAGATAGTACGGCGTATTGGGCAAAATTTATCACAAATTTGCTAGTGAGTGAGCAAGCAAGCAAAAATTCGATTTTTTTTTTTTTTTTTTTTTTTTTTTTTTTTTTTTTTTAATATTCACTTATGTAATAGATTTTTACATAAAGCTAATGAGTGAGCTTTATTGACCTTTAATAATGGCCTGAATTATGTAATATCACACTTTGATTTTGTACATGTAGGTTTGTAGTTGTACGTAGAAAAGATTCTTTTCATGAAATCACCTTCAATTTCAGGTACTCGCTTTCGACCTCTGTCCCTAGAGCTTCCAAAACCTTTGTTTCCAGTTGCTGGATTCCCCATCATCTATCATCACATAGAAGCATGCAGCAAGGTAAAATATTTTTTGTGTCTGTTCTAAAGACATTTAGCAATATTTTGTCAATACGTGGTCTAGACCAGTTTTGTGAATAAAGTGATTTCCAACAAATTTTACAATCATGTGCAAGTATGAAATACATGCCTCTGTCAATAAGTGTATATGGAAATCGAAAATGAAAAAAAATAAAGATTGTGTTTATTTGGGTAGTTGCATTTGATCACAAAATGTTGAATACCCAGCCATGCATGTAAGTTAGTAAATAATTGACTTCTTGAGACCCACCAAATAATTTATTTTGAGCATCCATACATTTTCCTTTTTGTTCATAAGCATTATTTCATTCCAAGTTTGAATTGCTCAGGAAATTCCCTTTCTGATATGGATCCTACTGTACCGTAGTTAAAAGGAATCAGTTATTTTCATCATGTCAATTTTGCTCATCCAATCAACATTTTTAATGCCCTACTTTTAATTTATGCAAAGCTACGATTGTTGATAAATCTACAATATGTATAGAGGTGGATACATTTTTTTTTAAGTTGAATAAACAGTTCTGTGATATCTTTCGATTTTTTCCTCTTTTTTGTAGCTTCCAGATATCCAAGATGTTCTGTTGATTGGAACATATCAGCCTAGTGACTCTCTCAACAGATTCATCACATCAACACAGAGAGAGTTCAAGTTTAACATCAGGTAATACTACACTTGTTATTCAGTCCATGTTCAGAAAAGTTGATTGTTATAAAAGAAAGAATGTAATCTTTTCTACTCTGTGATTCACGAAGAATTAGTTCCAACATTAAACCAACATATTATAACAGTAATCTTTTTATCACTGTGGTAACCAGCAAGTATTGAATGCCAAAAATTTGCAAATATCATTCTGTTATCCTCCCTATCATAAAAATCTAATGGGAATACAACCTAACAATTAGGTATGATTAATCGGAGTAGAATACCAGTACCATATTACAGTATGGACATTCTTGATCATCAGATACCTTCAGGAGTATACAGCTCTCGGAACTGCAGGAGGGCTCTACCATTTTAGAGACCAGATACTGAGTGGACAGCCCAAAGGGTTCTTAGTCTTCAATGGTGACGTGTGCTGCAAGTTCCCTCTGGCTGACCTGTGGGACTTCCATGAAAAGGTGTCACAAGATGTTCACTATACAATGCTGTCAACCGAGGTAAGTTTATGAAGACGATAGACGCTCAAATTTGTATGTCAAATGTACACTATTTGAAAGTATTCAACCAGTTGGATAATCTCCCCCTTTCGGATGTAAGCATACTGTACCTGCCAACTGCTATTGGGACATGATTATTCCAAGAGGTGATGGCGTAAAGTTCGAAGGGGGTGCAATGAAAAATGAGTATATTTTTACAAGGGCATTCTCTCATATGCCCTCCCCAAACCTTGCATGTTTTTTCCCAATTTCATATCTTTCATGGTTGACAGGTCTAGATTTGTATTCGATCATTGTCTGTTTGAAAGCCATTTCAGTGTTAGAAGTTCAGTTTCATGGACTTTTTTTTTCTTTTCTTTTTCTCCATAGGCAACAAGGGATCAAAGTCTTTCATATGGATGTTTGGTGGAGAATGAGAATACACATGAGGTTTGTGAAAGTATTTCCATTATCCAACATTTACTTCACAATTGTAGACTAGATCTTAGATTTATAATGGATTTTAGTGCTAATATTCTGTAAGATTCAATAATATTTTTTAGACCCTTTGTCAGATTACATTACAAATCTTATTATTTTAATTAAGACAGCCCTCAAAATTATTTGTTTATTTTCTTTCCTTTATGGTTTGTGTGGCCTTGTGGTATAGATTTTGATTTCAATGTCAGCTGTGAAAAGAGTACATGTATATGATTCGACTTGCATTCCTTAAGTTTCTAATCTGTTCTATGTCCAAGAGACATGCAAGAGGCACCAGTGAATGTGGAATAAACAGTAATCTCTTGTGTGTTTGAACTTTATTTACCGGTATGTGATTATCCCATTACGGGATTGAATCAGAGCGCTTATTGCCCAAGTCTAATAATGAACAATATAAATATCAATTATAGCGGATCTGTACTAAGTTTTATAAAGTGATACATTTATGTAAATGATTCTTATTCTAAGGATCACATATTCCTTTCCATGTTTTTCTAGGTCATGCATTATGTGGAGAAGCCCCAGACGTTTGTTAGCACTGTGATCAATTGTGGACTATACGTCTTTCCTCCAGAGATCTTTCAGCATATTGGAAAAGCTTTCCAGCAAAACCAGGATGAAGTACTCAAGTAGGTTCATCTTAGTTCCAATAATGAGATAGCATACCTACCACATTTTGGGAAAAAGAAAACAGACATCTCAGCGTGGTTGTCTAGACTAGTGTAAAGAAAATTTTAAGAATAAATCGTGTGCATCTTTAAAGTTTGAATCTGTGACATCCAGGTTCTTTGTTCTAAAGTAATACATCAATTTATGCTTGCAAGTTAGGTGAATGAATGCTCAAAAATTTAATTTTAAGTGCAAATTCTATACATACCTTGTTGTGGGCGTAAAGTTTTACCTACAAAACTTGTTTTCTATGCAAAATGTACATCCAATGTAGAGTCTAAAATCAATTTCTTGGCTCTTTGATTCATGACATGATATACAATTTAGAATCTCATTTAAATGGTAATTTCTATATTTCAAATTGATTGATTTCTAAAGTGTATGAGTAAAAACCTGATTTAACCCTAAGTTTTGATGACATATAAGATGAGTCACTTGTTTGATCTTTTGAGTGAACTTCATCTCATATTTGGGTGGAATTCATCTTGAGATTGTTCTTACTCCAGCTCTCATTCTCAAGTTATTTTTTTTTAATGCTTTTCTTTGATGTCCTGAAAATATTTTTTCTGATTGGTGAATGGATTTTGTGAAAAAATTCTTTTCACACAAGAATTATGTATATTTGTACCAAGCATCAATATATTTTACTATCAGCAATATTTGTTTTACAATTGCTCCCAATGCCATAAAGAATATTTCTTCGAAAATATGTTACCCATACCTGCTTTGATTATGGTTCTTTAATTTCTTTGTCTTTCGTTAACAGTGGAGACCCATTATTCCCATCAAAGGACACGATACGCCTTGAACAAGACATCTTAGCACCGCTAGCAAGCACAGGAAAACTCTTCACATTCAAGACAAATAACTTCTGGAGCCAAATTAAATCTGCAGGGTAAGAAACAAATTTAATTGAGATCTCTAAATGATACATGATTTGTTTGTTGTGGCCAGGGAGACTACTGCAATTATATTTTGAAAATGATATGATGCATCGTAGTTTACTGAATCTGAAGTCAAATAGGTAACCAGGCATGGCAAACCAGTCACCAGGAAAAAGGAGATCTCAGGTTTAAAACGATATATAACTTGCCTACAGAATATTGGAAAATCCTAACCCTTATATAAGGTCAGGTTCAACCCAGAAAAATATTAATTTTAATCAATAGAGAAAAGTCAAACAAGCATAACGCTGAAAATTTCATCAAAATCGGACGTAAAATAAGAAAGTTACGACAATTTAAAGTTTCGCTTATTTTTCACAAAACAGTTATATGCACAACTCAGTGACATGGAAATGAGAGAGTCGATGATGTCACTCACTCACTATTTCTTTTGCTTTTTACTGTTTGAATTATACAATATTTCAATTTTTACAGACTTGACAATAAGGACCAACTCAACTGAACCATAAAATGTTAAAACAATGGTAATACCACATGTTCAGGGAGGAATGAAACTTTGTTTCATAGGACAACAGGGAGAAAATTGTAATATTTCATATTTCATATAATAAAATAGAAAAGAAATAGTGAGTGAGTGATATCATCAGTCCCTTCATTTGCATACCAACCGGGATGTGAATGTAACTGTTTTGTGAAATTAAGCGAAACTTACAAATGTCATAACTTTCTTATTTCACATCCGATTTAGATGAAATTTTCAGTGTTATGCTAGTTGGATTTTTCTCTTTTTATTCAAGTCAACTTTGTGTTGGGGGTGGACTTGTCTTTCAAATAGATAGGAATGTTTTCTTTTTCCACCATAGAATCCTACTTTTTAGAAATAAGGGATTAAAGTTTACCAGTCTATTGACATGCCTTTATTTACCCTCCCACTATTGGGTGAAGGTGAAAAGAGAGGATTAAAAGTCTTTAAAGCTATCCTAGAAGGGATAATCGAATTAGCTCCAAAGTTGAACACACTATGTAGGCATATCCTGTTCATGAATATAGAGTATCAAGTATTAACACAAGAGTTTATCCAGTTTTTAATTGATCTGAATTCAAAATAAGGGAATATTTTGGTTTTCAGGAAGAACACATTTCAATGTAATAAAGAAAAAAATAGGTTGAATTTACACTATCAAAACAATCTTTTCTTTTGTTGGTACATCCATTTTTATGTACAGCTATTTTTATAGTGTATTCAAAAGTATTCTCTTTAAAAAACACTTACAAAAAATTGCCATTCTGACTAACTAATTCTGACCAATACCACTTGAATCATTTTTAAAATGAAAAATCACACAATGCAAGTTTTACTAGTATCACTTTAAAAGGCAAGTCAAAATTAAATTAAGTATTATTATTGAACTCATGTTTAAACACATATACAGTACTGAAAATGCTGATAAATTCCATATTCATTGTTACAGATTATTTGACATTGGCTTGCCACAGCTAGATCACTGGTTTTGACGTTGGTCTAACTCACTGCGCCTATGTACCATTGTATTCTTATCTTTTATGCTATAGGTCAGCAATCTATGCTAACAGGTTATATCTTAGTCTGTACCATGAAACACATCCAGATAGATTATCTAATCCTAAATCAGAAAGAGGGCCATCGATTAGAGGAGATGTCTACATACATCCTACTGCTACCGTTGATCCAACAGCTACAGTAAGGTTATTTCTCTTCTTCTGTTAGATTTTCTGCTATTGTGGGGTATATTTTAATCTGATACACCATCTTCTATGTTCTCCTCAATAAAAATTATGATCAACACTTTTGAATGTGCTTTTGATTCAATTAATATTTCTGAGGCACCAGGGGTCAGGGTTATGGTTGTTCCTCCTCTTTTTTTCCGTGTGTCCGTCCTTTTCCTCCTCCTCCTCCTTGTTCATTTTTTTTGTTCTTGGTGCTCTTTCATTTATCTTCTCTTTTTCTTCTCTTTGTTATTTATTTTTTTATTTTGCTTTTTATACATGTATATAAATTTATGAATAATTGGGAAATAGAACTTAACTTACATATACTCTAATATAGTCAATATTATATGGTAATATGATTGGAATTTATGAATTATTATTGCATATTTTTCTGTTACATTTGTATTTTTTTAGCTTGGTCCAAACGTAACAATAGGAGCTAATGCAACGATTGGAGCTGGGGTCAGAGTCAGAGAATCTATTGTTCTAGAAGGTGCTACACTACAAGTGAGTCAAATCAAAGCAGTTAAGATCAAAACCGATATTTGGTATGAATCTACTACACACACTGAATCAGTATGTTTGTTGTTAAAGAAAGGAAGTCACAAATACCGTTTATTTTCATATTCTCTGGCACCACTTTACAAATTTTTATGGTTTTCAAATTTGCTTGAAATCTAATAAGTGGTCAGTATTCAAGAACATCCAACATAGCAGTGCGATGAAATTGATGTTTAGAATAAGAAAGAAAATGAGAAGCAATAGAATTTCATGAAATTTGCATACACTGTATATGCATGAGTGTATAAATTATGAAAGATTTTAAACAATATAGCTATGTCAAGGCATTCTCATAGATTGTAGATACATGGAGGCTGTATGTGTACCAACTTGATTGATTTTAGGTATTGAATTACCAAGGTCTGGGTAGATTAAATCACTGGGTAGACTGAGTCAACACCCCCCCCCCCCCCCGCCTACTTTGTCACTTTTTAGTTGTCAAAATGGCCCTGTCCAATTCTGGAGGCTTTATGAAACCACTAAACCATTATACGTGATGTCTATGCACTACAAGGAAAGTTTGAATTTATTAAGTGGACTTAATTTAAGATATGAGATCATCATGTGTATCTTATTTGTTATATGATTAGGATCACTGCTGCATCCTGCATAGTATCATTGGATGGAACAGCATGGTTGGGGCGTGGTCAAGAGTTGAGGGTACACCCAATGACCCTAACCCCAACTTAGACCATGCCAAGATTGATAGTGGTACACTCTTCAATGGAGAAGGAAGACTCAACCCATCTATTACTATCTTGGGTAAGATTAAGTGTTCATATTTTTATGCCCCTCCAATGTCCATAGTACATCTAATTGCTATAAACACATGGTAAGATTCGAAATCATCTTATACATGTATATTATTTTCATTAGCTTTTTTGTGTTTCATTTATCAAGGTTCCATCAAATTGTGGGTTTAATCACAATTGCAAGCATTTCATTAAAAAAAATCTTTGTATTGTAAATGCATGGAAGTTCAAATTAGTTCAAATAAAGAACTCTATTTAATTATTAAACATTACCCATTTTTCTTACTTCATTTCATTGTAAGTGCATGAAAAGTGATAATCATTTCAAGAGGTCAATCCATTTTGCTAATGCAGCATACTTTCATGAAGAAAATGGCTCATTTTACCCTGCATATACATGTATTACGATCATCATTCGTATCATGTTCCTGGCAAGGAATAAAATGTGCATACATTTTTGGGCTTTATAGGTAATTTCATTATAGGGCCATGCAAGTCATTGCATGATGTATTTATTCAAGATTTTTTTTTTGTTGCTACAATGTAAATGACTGCTAATTCGTCCTATAAGTTTTGATTTGTCTTATTCTAAAAATCATATCAATTTTTCAATAAATCTTAATCCTTAAAAATTGAATACCTATTATGGTAAATAGAATACTTTTCCTGTATGTTTTTATCACATTGTGTGTGATTAATAATTCACTTCATACTCACATTGGTTTCAAAGCTCAACCAATATGTACATTTTGATTGTGTAGGCCTATTAGAATCCTCATATTTTTCAGTGAAAGTTTTAACAAGTTGATATAATACATACTAAAATCTTTTCTCTTTCTCATAATATAATAAATTGTTTCTATCTAATTTTCTTTTGATTAATTCTTTTTTTTCTACAGTACCGCCATTCCTGTATCATAATTGTTGATTTATTCTGTAGTCTGCTTTATAATGCTGTAGCTAAGAATTTGTGAAATAAATTCGAAAGGGACTAAATCATTATACTTTCAAATATTTTTCAAGTTTCAAAATGCTGCTTCTTGTGTCCTCCTCAGTAGAACATATTGCCTCTCCATGACAAAGAAGTATTTTAGATGTATTACCTTCATTGGAAGTAATTTACCAGTGAATTGGTATGCCGTTATATGAGATTTCAATATCTCATTCTTGTATTTCTAACAATTCCAGTCTTGTGCACCAATCCACATTCTCATTTGTTATTTTTACTCATGTGCCGCAAAATAAAATAGTTTTAGAAAGACAGTGCTATGTAAATATACTATGCTTTGAGAAAGTACAGTAAGGAATTATTCATCTGTGGTTGGTTTTGCAAGTACTATTTTATATGTGAATATTGCTACTAATATTATCAAAAGAAACACTGGGTATAATTGTATAATATTGACTGGCCTTGAGGGGAACACCAAATATATTGCTCGCAATAGAATCATATTGGCCTGAGTCTTTAGACAAGGGCAATATGGCTCTTTTTAAGGGCAATATATTTGATGTTTCCCGAAAGAAGAGCCAGTCAATATTTTTATGATTATCCATATCAGACATCTAGAGCAGAATCATGAAAATTTAGATATTTTACCCTGTAAGAATGTGATTCTATTTTTTCATGTTGAGCAGGCTGTGCCTCTAAGCTTTACCATTGTGATGTATTTGAAATGTCGAAGTATCCAGCGTTTGTTAATCTTGATTGTCATTATGACGTGTATTGTGCTGCGCAGATCAATATGACGCGTTACGCGTATCTCTTTCTACCCACCCGGATGTGAGACCAGGGAAAATACAAAGGTATATTTTGCGTCGTCTCTGCATGCAATGTCAATACGCGCACAGAGACCGAGCAAAATACAAATACCCCTGGTAATATACCTAGTCCTTCCCGATATTCAGAAAATCTAGGGCAATACGGTTTTGTAAATGACCAGCTTAGATGTCTGATACGGTTAATAATTTTTTTTATATCCCTTTAAGTTTGAACCATAAACCTTGGTAATTTTGTCCTACGCAAAATCTGATCATTTTCTGCGCAGCTACATTGCAAGGGCTGTCCATGAAACAACCCGCTGTTTGATGTGCCTGAGGCTCGGCGAGAGCACTAAATAGTTTTTTTGGGGGGCAAAGCTGAGCATGCTATAGAATATATTAAACTTATCTTGGATCACAAAAGTACCAAATGTCCAATTATTTATTTAAAATACTCATGGATATTTATAGAAGGGATATAAAAGTCGATATTATTATTACCACTACTCTCAATGTCTTGAATGACTTGATGCATTCAGAAGATATGATAATAAAGCAATATTGACTGGCCTCGGGGCGATACGACATATATCGCCCAAACTCTATTTATATCGCCCGAGTCGTAGACGAGGGTGATATCAATTTAGTGAGGGCGATATATGTCCTTTCGCCCCCAGGCCAGTCAATATTGCTATTATTAACCAAATCAGACATCTAGAGCAAAAATCGTGAAAATTTAGATATTTATTAGAGTTTAAGAATGGGAATCTATTTTGTCACGTTGAGCAGACTGGGCCTCTGAACTTAACCATTGTGACGTAATTGAAATGACGCGTCCCTGGCCTGGGGACGCAGTATCCAGCGTTGTCTCAACTTGATGAACATTGTGACGTGAGCACTGCGCGGTTCAAGGACGCGTAGAATACCCGGATGTTAGCGCTGCCTTTTATTGCCCACTGCATTTCCACGCATTTTCTCATTGACTTTTCTGAGCGGGCAATAAATTGGGCCCGTAGATAAACAATTGGAAATTTATTGACCGGCCATTCGCTCCCAGTCTTTAGCAGGCAACAATGTATCAAAGTTGCCCTGCTCAGATGTCTGATACGGTTAATAATACTTTGTAGCTATTTTTACCTTACTCACTCTACTACCGATATTATCTAGGTGGAAAGGTTGTGATCCCACCAGAGGTTATCATCCTCAACTCCATAGTCCTGCCTCATAAAGAGCTAGGATACAGCATCAAAAACCAGATCCTTCTCTAGCATACATTTACATGTAGGTATGCTGTCAAAGCTCTGCACTATTACAATCTGGATGTATCGGTCATTATAGTCTTTATTATGGTTTTGAGCTCGTATATCACCAGGTTTTCATTGTTTAGTTATTGTTTTATTTTTATGATGAAGTATGAATTTATTTGTTATATGTTATTGAATGTATAATTAGATTTTTAGTTGCGACGAGGAGCTTACCTGAAGCGCCAGAGCGTCGGGAACAAAATTATCATGTCCAGAAACGCTACTAAAAATTTCAAACTCTATTCACAATGCTCAAAAATCATCTTTGAAGAGCAATTTGTGGTTGTTACTTTATCTGACTAGGATAGAGAATCCACATTGTGATGCTGCATGATGGAATGTAAACATTTAGGAAAATCTGATGACACAGTAGCTTTCTTTGTTTTCTTCTGTATTTTTGAATAATTCTCAAAGGAATATAAATTCTATCTAATAATACTCCAAATTCATGTAGCTTAAACTTTAATAGTAATGCTGTATTCATAATCAGAATTCTTCAAGTAAAATGGAAGACTTGCTTTGCTTGCTTTAGTTAGAAAATGCTGTTTTTGCATATTGTTTTATTGCTTTTTTATTGTGTTGTGCTTTTTTTCTTGAATTTTGTATTATGTGGCAAAGCATGCATCATTGAGAGTTTGTATTAATAAAATGAGTGAATTACTTTTTTGTTCTCAGATTTTGTTTTTCAGTTTTAGTTACATGTAACAGCAGAAGAGCTTTAATATTGTCCAATCTTTAAAATCTTTATCTTAAATCACTCTCAAAGGAATAAGATACCTAATTAAGGTGCTTAACATTATTAAACTAAACACTAAATTACAAGGGCAAAGTGTATTTTTTAAAAATAAATCTTAACTAAAACTACTTTAACTTTACTGATTCTGTTTACATGTCAGGAAAAAAATTGTGCTTACATTTCAGCACTTCATAATTTAGTCCAGGGTAACTTTGTGAACATTGTTATGAAATCAGCCTTTGTAGTATCAGATTGATATATTGGTATTACTGTAGTTTACTATTCTGTGTACAACACCAGTGTCCAATATTATCATCCACCCCTGGTCATTTCAGGGGCTGTGAAACAGTTTTCAAAGTGGAGGGGGGCTGACCATGCAAAAAATCACAATCATAATTTGTGTTCACGGTTTTGGAAAAACCGCAATCACCACGACGACACTTTCTTTAACGCAGAAAATCTTTTGTCAAAAGCCATCCCAACACCCCCACCCCCCGCTTTCGCGGCCCCAGCATTTTATGTTTGATGTCACTAATTGAATGAATTGTTCATTGTGTTGAAAGTTATTTTTTGTAAAATTGTTAAATTCTTCTGTGTATGTACCTTTTCATATTGTAAGGTCTTTAATAATTGTCAAATGTTGTGCATCTCTTCTGCACCTCCCGAAGGTGCATTATAATAATAATAATAATACAGGTATATTTACCCAGGGAAGCCGCTTCAGTTCCGAAAACTGTTCTCCCAGCGGGCCCTGCTATTATTATTACCCCGGCTTTAGCTGGGCTGCCTAGGCGCTCAAAGCATTCAAGGAATTTCTTCCTACCGGGTACCCATTCATCTCACCTGCATTGATCCCAGCTTATCTTTGTAGTAAATCCCATTCCTCTTTGCTTGCCTTAACATTTTTCTTTTAATATAATAAACTATGTACATTATTGTACACTTTATTTTTTGTTCTGAGCCACTCTACTTACACAACTGACATGTTCAAATTCTTTTCCTGTGTTCATTTATGGTAACACTATTTTTTAAATATTTGATGTTAACCTCATTGGACATTATCCCATTATCACATGCATGCATAAACCAGCTTTCACTTTTTGCATGATTCATTACAATCAGCTGTATCCTGATGTATGTATACTAGTTCTCCAAAAAGAAACAGTTTAACCCAATGCAAATTTGCATACATGTATGTACAGTTCATTCTGCTTTAGAAGTAAATTTTCTCTTTTAGTTACAAGAATTCCAGGACTTATTGTGCAAAAACATGTGTTATTTACTGCCTCTGAGTCAAACTTTGGTTTGGTGAGACTGATTTCTCTTGCCTAAGAGATTTGACATGACCAAGTTCATTAGTACATGTATTATAACATGGCCTACATTCCCATACACTACATTCAAACACCTCCAAATTCTTTACTAGACACTTGCAAAGCTTTATAACCAATCAAAATTATTGTTGGATAAACTTAGGATGTCAGGTACATGAACTCATCAGAATCTTCTAATAGCTTGCATAGATATGTTCTGGTGATTTTTTTATGTGGAGATGTAAATATCAGTATGTCAGTTTCAATAAAATCATTTGAATGATCTTGAATGTGTATGAACATTAGATGATACATGATGATGATGCTATGTTTTCTTTGATGTCATGAAATTTGGCATGCAATCTGAATTCATCTTTTTGCCAACTTAGCAAAAGTTACCTTATTTCATTTATTGTTGTTTCTTTTCAGAGTCAATTAAGAAAATGTACAAATAATCTTGTAGAATATTTGTTTTCTCCAGAAAAGAAAGAAGAATAAGCTCCTTTGCTGTTTTATGATTTGCCATGTAAAAATGCAGAATGATATCATTAATTCTCTGTTTATACAGCATACCAGAGCTAATATACTTTATAAACTTTTTTTGTCTATGTCTAGGTACCAATGTGAGCATTCCTCCAGAAGTAGTGGTGCTGAATGCAATTTTGCTACCAGATAAACAACTCTCGTCCAGCTTCAAGAACCAGATATTGCTCTAAAGTACAGATTTAGCACTCCCAAAGTGGAAAATCATGGGAGGTGGTGATCAAATATGGTAATAAGGTAAAATATTTAAGTACCAGATAAGTGCATTAATTGTAATGAGGATAATATGAATGAATTTGTAGTGTCAAGATACACAAAGTAAATGTTTTCAGAACTTACAAACGTTGAAAAATAGGAATGTTATTGACATGGATAAATGCAACCATTCTCCTGTGTATTCATATTGAGAATGATATGTTTGAGTTTTAAGAGGTATGATACAGTGCTTGTCTGTATTTGATTACTTACAATCACCTCTTGGGATAATAAGGTATATCCAATATATTTAGATACATTGTTCTAATGTATTAAGTGCCATATAAACATGTACCTGTAGTTATCAAATAAATGTTTGCATTTATTTACCCTCAAAATCAATTCTATGTTCAAAGCATTAACTGTCATTAGAACTCGAGTTTATCCTCCTTTTTTAACTTGTTGATAGATGGACAGAATAGATTAAAATGAATAAGAAGTTTGAAGAAGAGAATGCAACATAAGTATGATATTTGTCATTTATTTGTATAAATTAACGGCTTTAAAAATAAAACAGTCATAATCAGTCTAATCATGTTGTATTCAGAACTTGCATGTATACCATAGTTTGAGATTATATTTGTTAAAATGAAAAATAAAAGATCAAATGCCCTATGTATTTCCTACTACCGACCTAAGTATAATTAAATCTCTTAATATGTTCTCCCAGCGGGCCCTGCATAACATAACATTATTATTACTTCTCCATTCTATACATATCGTGCACCTGATAAGAAGGCAGAAGGTCCTTTGTGTCTGGTATCACTCGGCCTTGCATCAAACCCGCCACCTGTT
Source organism: Lytechinus pictus (assembly GCF_037042905.1). Lineage (NCBI taxonomy): Eukaryota > Metazoa > Echinodermata > Echinoidea > Temnopleuroida > Toxopneustidae > Lytechinus > Lytechinus pictus. Next base: position 10,604,852 of record NC_087245.1, on the reverse strand, counting down.
CAAGCGGCGGGTGCTCTACTACTGCATCCGGTTTAACATTTTGTATTAGATCTCAGTCCATTCAAGAAATCTCGATGTTGAAATCAAAGAAAAGCGCACAGATACATTACATGGTGTAAATTGCACCGTTTTTATTGATTTCTTGTATTGATAATTTGTAGGGCTAATGATATTTTCAAAAATGAAGAAGTATATGTTCAATCATATAAAAGTCAATCATACTTAGAAGTACTTGTAGGGAGCATAAGATGTAGATTGATATCGTCAATATTAATTTATTATAAAGTCAAAAAGGGGCCTAAGCTTTCGATCCTAGCAGAATCTTCGTCGGAGGCAAAAATATTAATTTATGTGCAGGAATTAAAATATTAATTTATGTGCAGGAGATATTTGTTTTATTTCATATTAGGTTTGAATAGTTTGGATAAGTCTTGTGTAATAGATCTGTATATTATGAATTAAGGCATGAATATTGGTCTGATATAGGACTGATCTATTTTGTATTTATTGTATGGAATGTATAAAGATTATTCATGTGGTAATATTGTGCATAATAAAAATTATTACTTTATACAATTATCATTTTTCAAAGTGCAATGTTTCTTTTTACTTAAGAAATCCCACTAAATTTGAACAGTATCTTTTTCAGCAATGACCTCATGTCCAGGCCTGTTGCAGAAATAGATGCAATCAAACACAACTCCCAAACATCAATCACATCTTGATTTTCAACCAATCAGAAGCACATCTTTAGGACTTGCGATCCAATGTTTAGTTGAATTCAACTCTGCAACAGGCCCCAGAATGGAGCAAGGTACATTTCATAGCATTGGTGCAAGAACGCCCTTTATGACACCGCACTTTTGCGCATCGCATGCACGCAAAAACGCCCTAGTTATAGCGGCAGGATTGAAGGCATTGCGTAAGGGCATTTCTGCACCGATGGGGTGCGTGAAAATGTTCTGCTAAGCACGTTCTTGCACCGACACAGACTTCATGTTCATTGAGGAAGAGAATAAAGAAGGTGAGAGAATAATATAGGGAATCAGAGAAAGAGTTTATAGTTCAAACTTTGGGGAGTTTAATTGTGTAAGTAGGGAGGTTGAAAATTACATTCGAGGAGAGAAAGTTTAAGTTGAACAGGAGGAGAACTGAAGAAGACTGGTCTGAGGGTTGGGTTTGACAAAGAGTCCAGTCAGACTGAAAGTCAAAAACAAGATTTTAATAGTGTCCCTCTATCCAACGATTTTCCTGATTTTGTATGCATAATTTTCATCTCCCATCCTATCACACAACAAAATATAAAAAACTTGAAAATTTGTATTTATTTCATTACAAAATTTATTTGAAAATTTCAGTGTATTATACAATATGATATACATGTACATCACATGTTATATGAACTTTTTTTCTTTGTACAATGTGCAATCACTTCATACACTCATTCTAACCCTATTTCAAAACAATTAGTAAACCAGTACAAAAGATTATAATGGCTTGTTCAGAGCTAGTTTACATATATGTATAATACATGACTGTATATATAACTCTGAAACAAAGCTCAACAACACAATTGGTATTTAGAATGAGATTGACCGTAATATAATGAACACAGATTATAGAAGAAAGACAAGAGATTTGTCTGAAGATGCCATGCAAAATTTATGAGAGTTATATATATAACACTGAGTTTCATTGATCAATGGCTTTCTCTGCCTCGGTCTACTTCATACCATTCAAAAGGAAACCAAAACCCAAGAGAATCAATTTTATTGGAAAGAGTAAAATGAGAAGAACAATTTAAAACAAGTTTCATCAAAATTGGACATGTGAAAAGTTTTCTTGTATTTTCTATGGGGATCCTCAAATTGGCAAACATGCTTCAAAATGGCTAATTTTGTGGATAACTCTCCATTTGTTTTGTAAACAAATTTTCAGATTTTCCCCATCATCTTAGAAATTGCATCTTGCCTCCTGATGAGCATAAACTAATGTCATGGGAAGATATAATTCACACCACATATGTCAAGGTTAGGAGATAATGTGAAATATGTAAAATAAAGGGGAAATCTGAAAATTTGTGTTAAAAAAATTGTGAGTTGTCCACAAAATCAGCCACTATGAAGCATGTTTGTCAATTTGAGGATCCTAAAAGAAAGTACAAAAAGACCTTTCAAACTTCCATAACTCTCTCATTCTATAACTGATTTTGATGAAACAAGTTTTAGATTGCTCCTCTCATTTTATTCTTTCTGATAAGATTCTCTCCTTGTATTTTGGTTTCCTTTGAGAGTATAAACTGACATGAAATAAAATGTTGTTGAGCTTTGATACAGCAGTCTGTAGAGCCATGTCTGAACAAGCCTTCAAACAGAGATACAACCATGATTGTCAAATGTAGCTTACAAATGTGTTTTGTAATGCCGATTAATCCATGAAAATGAATAGAACATGGAAAATAAGATAAGATTATGTCATTGCAATAAAAGTTAGGATATACATGTACCAATGTTTATGTTCAGGCAGTAAAAAAAATCAATATGATTTTCTCATACAACAGAATACTGAATACTAAATATTGTGCAGTGACAAGAATACAACCACATGTATGGTCAGAGTATGGTCTTGACTTTTAAATGTTTTAAATAAAATTCTAGATCATCCTCAGGAACCAATGCATAAACATGACAATGTTTAAGTACCATTGGATATCATTTCATTTGATGTACAACTTTTTCAACTACATGTACATTTAAAAATTTCTGTAGCCTATACTTAATACTTGAAGATGATCTAAATAAGGGTGCAAAAATCACCACTCAGAATGTTATGAGAAGGTTGGAGGTTATGATTGTCAATAATATTCAGATTATTCATTAAAAAATAAATTGCAATGCATAAAAAGCTCTATGTTACAATTAAAAAATCAACAACAAGAATTCTTCCAAATTATACAAAGACCTTAATATAGGACTTATATACATGTACAGGAAATTAATTTGCAAATAATATTGACAAGAGTGTAGTGAAATGAAGTGTCAGAGTAATATTCCAGATTGTGCAGATTGATTTAGCAAAGAATGATTTACCAAAGTATAATTTAGCAGGTGTCAAAAATGTATTGTGCATAAGAATTAAGAGTGAAGGATAAACAATTATGGCATGTTTTGGCAAGAATACTTTTAACAAGTATAATTTATCTTCAAATGATTATACAATTGTCTGATTATAATTTCAAAATTGTCACATGACAAAATATTTCAAAACATTTTTTAATGATCTGATAATTTCAGGGCCAGAACACATGGGCAATAAAAATAAATAGAGAAGCATGCAGATTTCAATTAACAGAGGGCAATGTTTAAGAATGAAAATAAATCGGAGTATACCAGACATATTAAAGGACGAAAAAAAATAAGTCACTCAATAAAATTTAAATAAAAAGCTATACATGTTCCAATATGTAATTTATCAAAGAGATCTTTGTGTGAATAATACCCATCCTTCATATGAAACTCACAAATGAGTCTTCACGTAACCATGTTAACCTAAATAATTATAATTGAGGTAAATATGGATACCTGTAGAGACTAATTTTTAAGTTTCATATGGAGGACAGGTATATACTAATGTTGCACAGAACATTTGACTTGTAGTTTCGTTAACGCTTTGAACTCTGGGATACACTACTAGTGGCATCAAAATGTTCTAATTATCACACCAAAGATTGCAAGGACAAGCAATTAACAATGGGTCATCACTTAGATCATAATGTTACGGCACCACCGCTGAGGTACACAAACATTTATGTTCATTAAACTTCACCTTATAGTCCAATTAACTGGTAAACGAATTGCATGTCAGAAGATTTGAGAGATTATTTTCATATTACAGACTGCAACATGCAATACATTCATGCTCCTCTATAAAAAAAAATGAACATAACAAGTACTGTTTGAAAGTATTTTCAAAGGACTCTAAAATACTGTATGATAATAATAAATATTATGAGTGTCCTGGGAAAGTTAATATCATTTAAACTAAATTATAGGGTCACATATTCATCATTAAATCTCAACCTTTATTTTCAAGACATACTACACATATTTCATGAGGTAAATATTGTTTATAAAAATACTTCTTGGAATATATAAAAATAGTGAATACCCTGCTTACTCTAGGCAATAGTGGGCATTTTTACTTTATATTTCATGCACATTCATGAAAGGTTTATTTTCTTATGGCAACAATTCAATGTACACATATCTAGGTCTCATTAAACCAATAACCACATTTCTATTACATAAAAAGGCAAAAACCAGCTATAAAATAGATCTCAAATGATCTAGATATGAAAGACACAATAATATACTTTCAACCACCCTTAAATCAGAATTTAGGTTTAAAAGTACTAAAAACATTCCACAGAATACATGTTTATTTGATCTATTTGTGTGTTCTTATTACATTATGGCATCGTCTTTTAGCAAGTCAATCAACAATTTGATATTCCCAACCTAGTTATTAGAAGAGGTACCCAGCAGTCATTGGCCCAAATTCACAAAGGTGGTTTTGAAAACCATCGGTTGACCCTACTTTTTATGCAGATTTCCTGTATAATTTATGCTTAATTTGCAGCGTATCTTGAAAATGACCAATACTGATGAGCGCTTTGTCACAGTGCACCAAATTGACATTTGTTGATGTGGTTATTTATGCTATTTTTATCCACTGTTCAAAACAGTGGACTCATGAATAAAATTGTGTACATACCATGGCAACAAGCATCAATTTGGCACACAGTGACAGAAGCGCGCATTTGCATTGGACATTTTTTCATTCTATTCGAGAAATCTACATAAAGCAAGGGTTCAACCGATGGTTTTCGAAACCACCTTTGTGAATTCGGGGCTTTCTGCTCACACTATGCCTGGGTATGGAATACTCCCTAAGGAGTGGAGATTGTACTCTTGCAAGATAAATTGAATCTGATAAACGGGTAATCATTGTAATAATACATGTATGTCAGTGTATTGACACTGTGTGAAGCACCTCATTGACAGGATTATTGGCTAAAGTACTTCTGTGAACAAACTTCTGTGTATCAAATTAGAGTATTTTCTACCTTCTGTGGGGGTTTTCCCAGCATACAAAGCTTATGGAATTGTTCAATCAGCCTAAACTCTGCTAAAGCAATACCACTTCCAACAGCTTGAGTTCTGTAAATATAGTTTAAGCTATTTGTATTTTGCCTGCCTCGAAACACAATAAACCAATCACGTACTGTAGATCAAACATGTAGAAACAACCTTGCATATCAGCAAGCTTTTCCTCAAATAAGTCTGGGGTGGCTTAGTTTCAAGAAATATAACATGTATTTCAGAAATTAGATCACTATCACTATTCAGACTAATTCCCTAATGCATGAAGGTTATTATCAAACATAAGTGACTGTGAATGGCAACAAGAGAGAAATTCTTGGAATACATCCCAATCATATAAATCACATTGAAAAGAATGAAATTCGCTGATTGATAACAAGATTGCATTGTAGTGTTGGTGCGACTGTCTGTGTTTCTGATTGTCACGTCAGAGTGGTCTTGCTGCGTCTTAACTTCATATGGAGCCAGGATTTGGGTGCAGAACAGTGTATGACAAACTTACGGGAGTAAGGCCCAGAGTTTGATGTCACAGCCTGTTAATGGAGATACCAGAACAATCATTGAGAGGCATGTTCAATTAAATAATTCTTATAACAAGAACTAAAAAAAAAACAAGTGGAACGCCTCTGGCAGTCTCGCCTGCATTACGCGATTTAATATAGCAGCAGTGCTAACTTTGAAAACTACTATAAAATAATCATTCACAAAAACACCATTCATATAATGACATAATACCACGTTCATTGACCATAGATGACATTTGAACGGTGACTTAAGACTTGTCAACTACACCCATGTCCACATTTCATTCACTCTATCCATAAACTTTCAAAGTTATGATTGCAATTCAACAATTACCCCAACATGGCCTAATTTCATTGACCTTAACTGACCTTTGACCTTGGTTTTGTGACCTGAAACTCACAGGGGATGTTCAGTGATACTTGATTACTCTTATATCCCAAGTTTTATGAAATAGATCCATAAACTTCAGAGTTAGGATGGTAATTCAACAAATACCCCCAACACGGCCAAAGTTCATTGACCTTAACTGACCTTTGACCTTGGTTTTGTGACCTGAAACTCACAGGGGATGTTCAGTGATACTTGATTACTCTTATATCCCAAGTTTTATGAAATAGATCCATAAACCTTCAGAGTTAGGATGGTAATTTAACAAAGACCCCCAACACGACCAAAGTTCATTGACCTTAAATGACCATTGACCATGATCATGTGACCTGAAACTTGCACAGGATATTCAGTGGTACTTGATTAACCTAATGTCCAAGTTTCATGAACTAGATCCATAAACCTTCAGAGTTAGGATGGTAATTTAACAAAGACCCCCAACATGGCCAAAGTTCATTAACCTTAAATGACCATTGACCATGGTCATGTGACCTGAAACTCGCACAGGATATTTAGTGGTACTTGATTAACCTAATGTCAAAGTTTCATGAACTAGATCCATAAATTTTCAAAGTTATGAAGGTAATTCAACAAATACCCCCAACTTGGCCAAAGTTCATTGACACTAAATGACCTTTGACCTTGGTCATGTGACCTGAAACTCAGGAAGGATGTTCACTAATACTTGATTAACCCTATGTCCAAGTTTCATGAACTAGATCCATAACTTTTCAAAGTTATAATAGTAATTCAACAAATACCCCCAACTTGACCAAAGTTCATTGACCCTAAATGACCTTTGACCTTGGTCATGTGACCTGAAACTCAAGCAGGATGTTCACTAATACTTGATTAATCTTATGCCCAAGTTTCATGAACTAGGTCCATATACTTTCTAAGTTATGATGTCATTTCAAAAACTTAACCTTCGGTTAAGATTTTGAAAATAATTCTCCCAACATGGTCTGAGTTCATTGACCCTAAATGACCTTTGACCTTAGTCATGTGACCTGAAACTCAGGCAGGATGTTTAGTAATACTTGATTAACCTTATGTCCAAGTTTCATGAACTAGGTCCATATACTTTCTAAGTTATGATGTCATTTCAAAAACTTAACCTTAGGTTAAGATTTGATGTTGACGCCGCCGCCGCCGCCGTCGGAAAAGCGGCGCCTATAGTCTCGCTCTGTTAGCAGGCGAGACAAAAAATTGTTCATTGAAAACTCATCACAAGTATAACAAAAAGTGATAATAAATTGACAAAAAATATAAATAATTAAATAGTTAAATGGAAAAATATGCATAATAATAATAAATACATTCTAAAAAAATTCATATGATGATTTATGAGTTAGAAAATGCAATTTCCATTTCTATTAATTTTAGATTGAAGATTATAACCATGAAAAAAAAATGTATAATGTGATACTTTGTGGCATTCCCATCCTTTTGTTATCTTTGCTTGTCATATTCACTGTTTAAATTAATCAAATTCTCAAAGATACCTACCTTCACAATAAAATAAAAAATCAATAAATCTGAGTAACGGAAAAATATTCTGTCAGATTACAGTGTTTAAGGCTAATGGGTATAACTCTCAAAGAATATCAGTTTTGATTATTAAAACTTAAACGTACCTGATTGTCATAGTTTTTATGTCTATGAGGCGACAGTCTCCATTCAGCCTTTTGGTCGGGAGGTGGATGGGAGTAATCAGTACCACTGGCCATGGGAATGGTCATAGAAACAGCAGCACTACGAGGTCCATATGTAGTTCTACTTGCACTGTTGATTAGGAGAGACAGTCATTCAAATTATGATTTATAATATACATATTACATCAAGTCTGAATTAAATGTTCTGTCAAAACAAGGTGGTCAAAATAATTTCTCCACTTTGCACCCCCCCCCTAACTTTGACTGCATACATGTACATCATGTGTATGGCAATTCTTCATATTTAATTCATATACAGTATCTTTCAATGTGCATGTACTTTACTTCTTCACTTATACTTCAACTTTCAACTAGAGTGATAAGAGAAAGATTATGACTATGAAATTGTATTGATCCCAATATAAAACAAGTAGAATTGTTACTGATATCATTACTGCTATATCTGCATGAATATTATCAATGTTAATTATGGACAAATTCATTGACAAAATGTAGATTCTTTTCAGAGGATCTGAACATTAGCATACTGTACATTTACATACATGTATGTACATGTAGCAATACAAAGGACACATAAAAGCACAACAAAACGATAAGACCAACAGACCAACATTAAAGGACAAGTCCACCCCAAAATGTAAATGTAAAATAAGAAAGTTATGACATTTTAAATTTTTGCTTAATTTCACAAAACAGTTATATGCACATCCTGGCTGGTATGCAAATGAGGAGGCTGACGTCATCCACTCACTATTTCTTTTGTATTTTATTATATGAAATATGAAATATTCTAATTTCCTCCTCCCTAAACATGCGGAATTAGCATTGTTTAATATGGTTCAGTCAAGTTGGCCCTTATTGTCAAATCTATAAAAAATTAAATATTGTATAATTCAAACAATAAAAACCAAAAGAAATAGTAAGTGATGGACATCGACTGACTCACCTAGTTGTGCATATCATTGTTTTGTGAAAAATAAGCGAAAATTTAAAATGTCAATACTTTCTTATTTTACATCCGATTTTGATGAAATTTTCAGCACTATGCTAGTTTGATTTTTCTCTATTTATTCAAGTCAGCATTTTCCTGGGGTGGACTTGACCTTTAAATACCAGAAATTAAACAAGCCTATTTGAAAGAGGACCTTGCAGGTGTTTCCAAATCAATACAGGGAAGTGCCTCAACACTACAATCAAAATCGTAAACAAGATATGCTTTTTACAGACATACAACACTACGCATCTAAAGGAAGACTCAACAATGAGTTTATTTGTGGGCAAACATTGCAGTTTAGCCTCTTTTCATCAATTAAATAAACTTTGCACTGGGGAAGAGGGATTTTGATTTCCAATCTGAACCTTTAAAGACAGCAATTTCACAAATCCAAGCACAAACAGAATGTGGGTTGATTTAACACCACACATACAAAAAGAGTTGTGCCATATGTGATGTACAGTGTATCAAACAAGTACATGTATACTTATAAATGCATCCTTCAGATTCACTTTTTTCAGTATTTGTTTCATCCATAATCGTTCTTCAATTTCAACTGTATATTTTGTTTTACATTCTCAACAAATACTACCAATGACTTCAAAAACTCCATTATAAATGTAAGTCTAGCTATTGATCCCCACACATGTACGTGTGTACAAGTAAAAAAAAAAAAGACTCTGTCACTAGGCTACAATAGACTCCATTAAGGAAATCATCTCTGATCACTTTCTTACACAACAAGATTTCTTTTGTGCATATAGCCTGAGGACACATTGACCAAGGAGTATAAATCAATACTATTTCACTATATATTGATTTTCTGATAATGAAGTAGAAAAGCTTTTGTGCTATAAAAAGACTATGCAACTCACTCTTACTCTTATAATTGTAGAAATGCCTTATAAAACATTTGAAAGGCGGTTAGATCTCTCCACGCCTCTGGCAGTTGACATAAAGGAAACAAATAAGTATATCTGTCAAGGACTTTGCAAGAATAACACTTGGCAACTGCTAACATGAGGTTCTTGTACACCAACAAAAACAATTAAATACTATAAAACAGGGAAAGAGAGAAGGGTGGGGGACACCAATAAAACATGGAACCCATATTTTCAGCAGAACTTTGCATGTATGTAGTCTGTTATGTAAGATGACTTGCTACAAGTAAAAAAAATCACTTTGTCAAAATGTTCACATCAGGGTAGCATTTCATAAAGAATATCATCATAGATTTTGATGTACAACAGCTGCTGAAAACCCTTCCATCTGATTGGCTGGTGAAAAAGTTACTGATAAAACTCTCATGAGGGCCGTCTGCACCATCCCGAGTTTTCAAATTAGCGCGCTATTTCTGATCCGGCAAATTATCCCGATCTGAAAAATCTCGAGATAGTTTGCAGTGCAGACGCAATTATCGCGCTAGTTCGTAGGATTAATCTCGAGATTGCAATCCCAAGTCAACTCGGGTTTATTTGCAAAATAGCGCGCTATTTTACGAATTATCCCGCTAATTCGTAGGTGCAGACGCACTCGAGATTGGACTCGGGGTAATTTATTCATGACGTCAGTCCATAATGCAATTCGCGTTCCACTTCCGCCTTGGTCAAAACATAAACACGTGCGAAAGTCAACTTTATGCATGCGAATATCGCGAATAGCGTTCATCAATTGCCTAATCAGCAACGATGGTGTCCGACCAGTGAATGGATTTTGGAAGAGACCAGACCGAAGGGGGAGGCGCTCATCGACGATGGTCATATTCAATAACAACACTGACAGCAGTGTCGTCTTATTCCTTCGCAAAATGTGAGCAAATAGCATTTCTTTCCTCCTTCTCTCCCTCTCTCTCTCTCTCTGTCGTTGCCTCCTACTCCGCCATCATATTTAACGAAGAATACATCACTTCTTCACTCGCTGAGAGGATTGTTGCATAACACCGGTCGAATTCGGCGAAAGTGCTAGTGAAAGGAGTACATTGCTTGCATATCGCGGGAAGTTATTCAAAAGCGCGGGCCGTTGAAACTCCAAGATCCGAAAGTGCGCATGCTCGGAATATCGGGCTTGTTGCCTCGCTCGAGCAGGAATCGCTCTTCTTGCGATGGTGGAGACGGGGTTTCTTGAATCTCGAGATTAATCGCGAAGTAGGCCGATCGGGCTAAAATCTCGAGATTGAGCAAACTCGGGATGGTGCAGCACCGCCTAAATAAGGAAGAATTGCTTTTATTCCAACATCTAATCCAAATTATTTACATGAAAATCTCTCAAATATCTGAATCTATCAATACCTTCCAATTCCATCAACTTTGTAATTCACTTGCTGCACTTTGAAAGAGGCTGTAATATTTCCATGAAATGTACTTTTTATCTACATCTTTTATGTATTTCTTCTAAAAATATGCTACTTTGATTTCCTATCTTCACTCCCATTTCATGTATCATTTTCTTTCTATCTGACTTACTGTGAATATCTAGTAGTTGCTCTTGTTGTTTCTGGCTCTGCCCGGACATGTATCTCCTGTTCAACTCTGGTCCTATCATGCACTTCAGTCCTATCTGTCTTACTGTCTTCTTCTATGACTGCTTTCCGAGCAGGACTAGAGACAAGAGGGGCAAACTGTGCCTTCTTAAAGGATGGCACATGGATGTTTTGCGCCCGTCGGAGTTGTGCTATGGTGTAGGGAGGGATGGGAAGGCGATTGCTAGATCGAGTACTCCTACTGGACACCTTGGACAGGCTATGAATAATAACAATACAAAATAGTGTGTCAGGATATACATGTAATCCATCCTCCGCAAAAGAAGTAACACAGAAAAAAATATCCAGCATATGAAATGACAATCGTTACTCGTATCTTCATTGTACCACAATTCAAACAATTATAGTCCACATGCTTAAAATGTTTTTTCTAGTACAAGAAAATCTGTCAATAAACGATACATGTAGACTTGCCCATCAAACAGACGGTGGTATTAACAGCCTGATATAGATTCTCAATGAAAATTATTATCTGAAGCATGAACAAAGTTATTAATGTATAATGCAGTATCTAAAGTCTACATGCATGTTTCGTGAAAGATTTTTGCAATGTGTACTTATCTTAAATCTAATCCATAGGATGCTCTACTAGTTTAAACAAGCATACATTACAATATGCAGGCAATTGAAGCAAACAAATGATTGCCAGTTTTAAATGCTGAAAAATACATGTTATTTGTTGTTCTATGTAGGTGTAATATACAATTTTTTTGCACTACAATAATTCTTATTTCTGTACGTTATCAGTGTTTGAAAAACTGAATTATAACACAGTGCATATATGTAGTATGATACTGCAACTTATAACTAGACTTATTACTTATACAGCCTTTCAGGGGTAAACTTACTTGGATTTGATGCTCTGTTGACTGCGTGGGCTGAGACCATCCGTCGATGACTGTCCATTGCGTAGGGTACCCTCTAAGGGATCACTACCTGATGTACATGTTGAAGAGACCGACCCTGTAGAACTGAGCTTAGGAAGACGGTATGGAGCACTAGAGCTAGGAGAAGCTGGGGTCAGGGATTCCAACAGGGATTTGTTCAACAGTTCATCTTCAGGAGAGGCAAGCTTGATGTGTGGGAATGAACGTTCAAGTGGATCGTCGCTTCTATGGATGATACAAAGAGAAACAGCAAATTGGGATACAATTTAATTGAAAAGAAAATTGACAATCTCAAGTCCCTGGATACCAATAAATATTGTACACATGCACTTACTGTAGGAAAAAAATGAAGGGACTATGACAGGGTGGAATTCAAATGGACTTCTTGCTTATAAGAAAATGTTTAAAATGTTTAAATCAATTGTTCACATTCACTTCTAAAAACAAGCAACAGCAAATGATCTACAAAAATTCATTTTCTACTCAAAAACTTCAACTGTACTACAAAACAGATATATACTTAAATCTACTTTTAAAGCAGAAGTGATGGGATGAAATTGATATTTAAATACAGGTACTATAGTTTCCTGTAATTTCCTACAGGATGACAGCTTGGCAGTGCTGACAAGTGATAACTTTCATGAAATGGTCCCCCCCCCAAAAAAAAAAAATAATAATAATAATAAATAATAATAATAATAATAATTAAAAAAAATAAAAACTCAAAAACTCTATCCTTTTTATGCCAATTGATTAAACAATAAACAGTATTGAGTACCGTATTAAACTTCTCTCCCATCACAAAAAGAGTGAGTCTTTCCTTTTTGGCTATTAATTAACAGAAAAGTTGGCTGCCAAACATACATGCATAGTACACTCCTTTTCAGAACATCATATTCTCAGTTTGCAATGTTTCATGTGATAACGCAAATGCCAACTTGATTTTTTTTACTAGACACAGAGAATACTATTTTGGGAACAGACCCAATTCTATCCTAGAAAAGAGATGATAAATGCACATACTACATATAGGCCTTCATGTACTATACACACATTTACTGAGCCAATACCCATGGCAATGTGAGAGTGTAGGCCTACATGTACTACACGTACAATCAAGCAAATCCAGGAATTCATTACTCATTACAGAGGGGAGGGGACATCAGTCAGTGACAACTCATATTTTTATTGGGCTTTTTTTGACAAAACAGTGAAACAACAGATAGTTAAAAGTCAAAATAAGAATCTTTGGTGAAAATTTCATTTTCTCACTCTTGTCTCCGAAGAAGAGATGCATGTATACATGTAGAGCCCCATGAACTCTTCTTTGTCTTCTTCTCCTCCTCTTCTAGTCTCCTTCTTCTTTTCCTTCTTGCTTGCCACTCTTTTCCTTCCTCCTTTATCTTTTCTTCAAGTTCAATCTTTCTATCTCCTCTCTACAGGTGTATGCTCATAATGCTCTCTCCATTTCAGTTGTAAAGATGTGCTTAATCTACTATTTCAATTTTCTTTTCTGCAATCACCATAAAAATTGCTTTATGTAACTTGTATTGTCATATTGCTTGTTTTATATTTAAATTTCTTGTCATATTGTTCATTTTTTAACATTAGTTCTGTACATGTACTTTGTTGTAAAAAGAAGAGTAACCTGGGGTTCGTAACACAAAGCTTAGCAATGATCAGAGAACATTGATTGCAGTGGCTACAATGTACATGTACAATCAATCGTGAAAATCAAGCATACAATTAATCGCTAACCTTTGTGTTACAGAGCCCTGGGGGCCGTTTCATAAAGCTGTTCGTAAGTTAAGAGTGACTTTAAGAGCGACTGGTGAACCCTTCTTACGCGCTAAACCATCGCCAATTCAATATACCATTTACCACAAGAAAGGTTCACCAGTCGTTCTTAAAGTCGCTCTTAACTTATGAACAGCTTTATGAAACACCCACCTGGACTTATTTACATTGATTTGCATGTAGATCTACTTCCCTTTGTTTTCATATTGAATAAACAGGGTTTTGCATCTCTAACCTGCCAGATCATATCAGAATTGCATACCGGTATCAGAAATGTAGGACAAAAGTGGACAATTGTTTGGACTGTATACAGCATGCATTTGGCAAATATGTAAATTCAAGTGACAGGGTGACCATAATTTGTGCACACTTTATAAATTACCATAAAGTTGATATTCAATCATAATAAGATGTTAGGAAATATATGTTCTATATCTTTACTTTTACTTAATATCTAGACAAGAGCAGGGAGACTGAATTGAATCAATTTTTAAACTCATTAAGAATTTTTAAAGTCATAAAAAAAAGAAGTTCATTAAAAATAATTTAAAAATATTATTGGTGAAATTGAGGGAATCCATCGGATTGGCATCGGATCGAAGTTATGCATGTAGACTCTAGATCTATTTGAATTTCTTTTTTGTTAATTTGTGACGTTATATGCGATCAGCTTCCCATGTGATGTATCGTGAATTTAAAGATCAATGAAATTTCATTGTCTAAAATAATTGGCAATGGTTTTTATTGTACCTTCAGGCTTCAGTATATCAACAAAAAAGTTTCACTGCCACTTCTAAAAGAAGAATTTGTTTAGTCATCATGTCTTCATGAAGTAGAAATTCTAATGATTTTCTTAATCTTCATTGCATTTTCCTCAAACCTTCAATATTTTTAATGTTACTTATGTTAGTAGGCCTATAGGCCTAACAAAGACTATCTAACTTAATAGGCCTATTAATTATTTTTCTGGATTTTTTTTTATAAATTCATATAGCCTATACTATAGCTTTAGGCTGGTAGACCCTAGACTCTAGATCTACAGTGCGTCCCAAAAAAACTACACACTTTTGAAATGGCTGCCAAATAAGAAAATATATCACTTTGGGGGAAAACACTTACATATATATGGAAGCCAATAAAGTCAACTTTTAAATGACAGTTTGACACCAAAAAGTTGGAAAACTATTCATGCTTGAGTGTGCAATGCCCACTGAAAAAAAGAGTATGAAAATAAGGGTGGGCAGGAATTAGCCTTCCAATTTCTTTCAGTTTTTGAGATGCGAGTCCCTTGGAACTTGCAAAGTTGAGGGTGTTTTGATAAATAAATGATCAAGCATTATCAATTTAGGTTTTTAGAGCAAATTTCAAGAATTCTTAAATTGAAATTTAATGCATGAGTGAACATGAAATACAATTTTTCACTTTTTCAAGTGGATCTCAGCAATGTGTTCATGGAAGTCAGAATAGGGATAGGACTTACATGTAGGTGGGGGAAGTAGGTTGGCAGGATATGGGTCAACAGAACACTTAAGTTAACACCACCCCCCCCCCCTCTCTCTCTCTCTCTCTCTCTCTACCCCTTTCACCCCTCCTGAGAGACTAGCCTTTGCTAGGGTGAGCAGGAATTAGCCTCCCAGTTTTTTTTAGAGGCGAGTCCTTTGGAACTTGCAAAGTTAAGGGTGTTATGCTAAATTACTGATGAATTGAGATCAGTTTGGGTTTCTAAAGCAAATTTCATGAGTTACTAAATTGAAATGTAAATATATGTAATGCATGAGTAAACAGGAATTGTAATCTGAGTATAGCATTTTTAGTGTATTATGTGGATCTTAGCAAGTGTGCTTATGAGAGTCAGAGTAATGTGATGGTACCTGTTACATTCAAGGGGGTGAGATAGGGTAAGACTGGGTTAAAGGGGCATTCTTCTTTGAGTTCTCTTACAAATTACATGTCATGTACTCACCCCCGCACTCCACCCCCTTTCTTTCTCCTGGATGGTATATAAAACTTAAATGCCAAGTAACTAATATGGTTGACGGGTCTTTCTTTTCCATTTAATGATTATTAGGAACTTGACTAATTATGATGATTTATGAAATAATTTTTTGGAAAAGCTGAATGTTTGATTGATGATTTATTGAAAAAGGTGAATATTTGATTGATCACATTGATTGAGTTGATTTACTAGCAGATTGTTGATTGAATGATTGATAGGTAAAAGTTGATGACCTAATTTTAGAATTTATTATCAAATTGACAGTCCGCTCTGCACTTAATGCGTACATGTAATAGCAATCAGTCTCGATCTCAACAGGAGGGGGGGAGAGACAGATCGACCTGTAGGAGGGAGGCTAAACGTTCTGTTGACCCTTTTCCCATCAGCTTACTTCACCCACTGAAGTCGTTTCTTACCCCTATTCTCCCGACTCAAATGAACACACTGCTGAGACCCACATTTTAAAGTTAAAATGCTGCACTAAAGATTGCAATTCACGCTCACTCATGCATGGAATTTCAAATTGATAATTCATGAATTTGCTCTAACAATTTAAATTGATAATGAATGACCATCAATTCATCACAACACCCTCAAGTTTGCAAGTTCCAAGGGACTTGCCTCTCAAAAACTGAAAGAAACCGAAAGGCATATTCCTGCCCACCCTAATTTTCATACCGGCTTTGTTTAAGTGGGTAGTGCTCACTCAAGCATAAATAGTTTTCCAACATTTTGGTGTCATTTGAAAGATGACTTTATTGGCTTTCAATATGTATAAGTCTTCCCCCCAAAGTGATATACCTTTTATTTGGCAGCCATTTCAAAAGTGTATAGTTTTTTTTGGGATGCACTGTATATGAATTTAGTTTTTTGTTGTTGCATTTTTGCCTTTTTTGGGTTTTCTCAGGCCAGAACTTGCCTAGAATTTAATAGAATATATGTATGGCAGTGAGTCCAAACTTCGCGTGTGTCCATACTTCGCGGACGGTCATTATCTCAAAAACTAGCCAATATCCTTAAAATCTGACATCATCAACGTGAAAAGCGACCTAAAATTAGCCTTTGGTGTAAGTTTCTTCAGGATGAGTTCAGTATTCATGAAAATATTGACAAAAGATCGGCAAATTTGTCACCGTTAGTGCCCGTTCCGAAGAAATCTGATATCCTTAACAAGCATCACGATATCATCATTTTGCAAGCAGATATAAAAAATGTGAGTTCAATGTGGTATTGACTAATTCTATAGCATTTTGTCGTCAATCTGATATAAATATCTCACCTTTTGAGCTTGAGTTTTTGTTTAAATCTCCTCAAAATCTTTGGTCCGCGAAGTTAGGTCACACTTTTTCAGAACGGTTTTCCTGCACAGCGCGCATTCGTCGATCAGGATAGAATTTTGAGATCGCGATACCGGCGAAATCCCTTGACCAACTTCACATTTTTGTCAATGATTTTATAGTTTACGATCTTGCCGTCAATGTGGTAACTATTTCTTAAAGGAAAATGAAACCTTTGGAACAAGTTGGCTTGTTTCGAAACAGAAAAATCAAAGAATAAGAACAAAGAAAGTTTGAGAAAAATCAGACAAATATTAATAATGAGAAAGTTATGAGCATTTGAAATGCAATCATTAATGCTATGGAGATCCTCCTATTGGCAATGCGACAAGGATGTGTGATGTCACTTGTGAACAACTTTCTCTTTGATTGACTATAAAATACCCCAAAAATTTATCTTTTTCCTTTTTCTTCATCCATGATGTTTTCTTTAAAAATCTGTATTACATGCTCTCCTATAAAAAGAATGCATGATCTACTGATAGATGTGATAAAAGAGGCAGTTTAAGTGAAATATATACTAAAATGGGGAGAGTTGTTCACAAGTGACATCACACATCTTTGTCACATTGCCAAAGGGAGGATCTCCATTAGACTCCATAGCATTAGTGTCTAGTGATCGCAATATCCAAATGCTCATAACTTTCTCATTAATCGTCTGATTTTTCTCAAACTATCGTTGATCTGTTTCTTTGATTTTTTTATTTTCACACAAGCTATTTTGTTCCAAAGGTTTCATTCTCCTTTAAATTGGTTTTGCATAAATTGTGAACAAATTTTAGCCTGAAGAATATTTTTGAAAAGTCCGCAAACGGCAAAGTTTGGACACCCCATCATAAATTTAAACTATCAGTAACTAACATTTGACCACTTTGCTGAGAGATCGCTCCCGTGAAATTAACGAAACGCCTATAAAATAAAGGTCAAGTATAATCTAACTAAAGTAAACTTTATTAAAAAATTGAAGTTCGGGCTCGCGTACTGAATGTCAAGACGGAGTCCCAACAGAACTTAGGCGGTCCCGCCAGCGAGCCTGATCAACGCGAAACCGGAGAGGAAGAAGGGGTAACTAACAAAACACAACGGGTAAAAAAGTCGGAAAAGATCAAAGCTTTTGACAAAAATAAAATATTTAACTCAGTCTTTATCATACGTTGAACTCACCTTCCTCCTGATAAATTCGGCTGCATACCTCCAGATCAAAAGTCACATGTCTTAGCACGAAGAAAAGGACCAGTAAACGGGAAAAGCGTTTTCTTCGCTGTCAGATTCGATTCCCAGTCTCGTCGCCATACTTTGTTGTCAATGGTAACCACGTGACCCAATCAATTATGCAAATAAGATAACGGTCCCGAGGAAGGCCCCATCGATATCCCCCGCTCCCGTATAGATCGCGCAGATTGAGACTTTTTATTGATTATTATTGATCATTAAGTCATTGAACGCGCAAGAGCGTGCACTCTTACTGAAGACAACCTTGGCGCTCAGCTTGGAATCATAATTATTTTGAATTCTCATCAACCAAGCGAGGACGTAGATATCTAAAGTTATTGATTTCGGTGTAATCGCAAAAACCTCATTTCCTTTTGTTGTAGATTAATTATTGTGCCCGGAGGTCTTCTTTCATATTTGTTTTTTTTTTTCTTTCTTTCTCATTATCGCCTTACTTCTTTTTCTTTCATATTATTCAAGTCCCACCCCCCTAAGTTCTGTTCCAAGCATTTTCTTCTGTTCCTTTTTTTTTTCAGTTTCTTCATCTTCTCGTTTAAACCTCGATCGTCATTCTCCTCCGCGCGATCCTTCTCCCCTTCTTCTTCTTCTTCTTCGTCTTCTTTTTCGTCTTCTTCTTAATAATAATAATAATACATAAGATTTATATAGCGCCATTATCCACTTTGTTGAAATGCTCAAGGCGCTTGAAAAAGAGGAGCTAGAATTCTTGTTCTTCTTCTTTCTTCTTCTTCACCTTTATTTTCTTTCATTATCATTCATAATTGCATTCTACGTGCGTATCAAATAAAGTTTACACTTAGAAGAAATCCTGTAAAGTTATACATTATTTTGTAATATCCTGAAGATTTTCCACATTTTGACATTGGTACAGATCAATTTAAGCAAATTACGATTTAACTGTCGAAAAATATTTCCGCTTGGGTGAACACCACTTACTTTTGAAAAGTTAGTGAAAAATGATTTGCGCAGAACTATGAAATAATTATGCGAATAAAAGTAGACCTTAATTAATCATGAAGAACACATGGATTTGATTTGAAGATATCTTTTACCTTTTTTTAAATTGTTTTCTTGTCCAAAACCCGTTCGAAGAGTGCCATTGCGCCCCACCCCACTCCCCCATGCACACACCGAGGCCATCGTGACGATATTTGCTTTACACTGAGCTGTGATTTACATGAAATAGCTTAGACTTGATTTTCATTTTGTTAATCATTGTCGATCTTGGGAAAAGTGTGGAGAGACAAGTATTAAATATAAAATGAAATGTAAACCCACTCTTAAAAAAAACTTAGTGAAAAAATTGCTGGAGATGTTTGATCTATACACTTTTGTTTAGATTCAGTTATGTCCTCAGATCCAGCTGGCACAAAAAAGGGTAAAAGTTGTGGTTAATTTGGGTGGCAAAATTGTTAGAAAATGCTTGAATGTATCCGTTTTATTTCAATTGACTAAAATTGCAAGGAAATGTATAAGAAATGTTTCCCTGTTTCGCAAGGGAAGTTTTATTTCGCCTTTTCCCGTTGACACAGCGTGAAAACGAGCATTTCAGCGCAAAGAGATTTCTGCGAGCTTTACAAAAATGGACAGTGCTCACTCAAGTGTAACATTCTGTCAGAACTTTTACTTTCATTGGATAGATGAGACCCAAACCCAAGAATATATGTGAAAAATAATACCCACATGTTGTATATTTTCTAATTCCCAGGGTTTTTTTTTCAAAGTGTAAACCTTTTTTATACACACTGTATATTATTTGGTAACACAATTTTATTCTATTTAGAGCGTGATGCTCGATTAAAATATGGTTTTAATACAAAGTCATATTAAGAATACAAAGAGAATTCCATTCTCTTCACAAATATGTATAATCGAATGCATCCTTCAAAACCGTGTACAAAAACGTAAAAATGACCCGATTGTGATTTTTTGCAGGTTCAGCCCCCCCCCCCCTTGAAAACCGTTCCGCGGCCCCTGGTCTCTGATATAGATCTATTTTTTTTTTTTTTTTTTTTTTTCTCGTTTTTGCAGCGTCAAATTAACTACCGAAGCAAAGTGAATTACTATATCTTTCAATAGACATAGATGGCGGTAGACCATAATCATCCCATGTCCCTATATTGATTTTCATTTTTATCCCACTGCATTTTGTTCGCACAGCTCATTTTGCACATTTTGCCAGACCGGCAGGCCCCTTCCTGTTTTTCGTAAAATCATGGTCCATGGTAAAATTAAGCAGCCTAACTGCATGCATGCGCTTCATTTCAAATATCTAAAACATAAATTCGAAATGGGGATAAAATTTTGCACATTGGGGTGCACGTACCATGCTACCGTGCACACCAGTTTTGACTTTTAGTATTAGTTGTAGTTGTGTCATTCCCCCCCACCCCCCCTAAGTATAAACCATAAACAGAATACATGTGCGCTTAGTATAACGCCTGTATAGTATAAGCGCCTTATAAACCTAGGCGGATCCAGGGGGCGAAGGCCCCCTCCCCCTAATGTCAGAGCAAGATACATATCTTGCTCAATAGGCTGATATGAAGCTTAAACTTTCAAGTTTTGAAGTCAATATACAAAACATATTTCATTATTTTGTTTGATTTATGAATTCATTTTAAAAATTGCTCTGTAAAACGTCCACTTTTTTGGTTAACATTTTCTGCTTGCGCTGCGCGCTCGAAATTTTTTTTTTTGTGTATTACATAGGCCTAAAGTTCTCAAAATATCCCTTTTCAGTTCTGATTGTCAAACATTATTAGCTAGCACTGCATGCACGCTCGCATTTTGTTCGGTGATTTATGTATACTTTAATATTAAAGGGATGCTCCAGGCTGAAGATATGCATATTTCAATAAATGAAGTAAAATTCACAAAGCAAAATTATGAAAATTTGATCAAAATCGGAAAACAAATAACGAAGTTATTGAATTTTAAAGTTTAGCAATATTTGTTGTGAAAACAATTATAAGCACATCGTCATGAATATTCATAAGGTGGGCTGATGATGTCATATCCCCACTTGTTCTTTTGCATTTTATTATATGAAATTAGGTTTATTCGAAATTTGACTACCAAGAAATAAAATAATTGGATCGACAACTGAATAAGTGCTTTAGTTATTTATTGCATCATAATGGAGACACATCATTTACACATGCATATATGAGAAATGAAATAAATATGATTTCATGTGATGACATAAGAAAAGGGAATGTGGGGATGTGACATTATCAATCCACCTAATGAATATTTGACGATGTGCATATATTATAACTGTTTTCATGAAATATTGCTAAATTTAAAATTCAATAACTTCGTTATTTATTATCCGATTTTGATGACATTTTTAGCATTTTGCTTTGTTAATTTTACTCTATTAATTTACATATAAATATTTTCAGCTAATGGGGGGGGGGGCAAAATTTTTTTCACCCATATTTTCCCTGATCTGCCGCTCGAACTTTTTTTTGAAGGGGTATTTCTAATAGTCACTCCTTAGCTTTATTCTGATAAAACAGCATAATATACATGTATAATAATCTCATATGCCTCAAAGGTCAAGTCCACCCCAGAAAATTGTTGAATTGAATCGACATAGAGAAAAATCAAACAAACACAACGCTGCAAATTTCATCGAAATAATAATAAGAAGGTTATGACATTTTTAAATTTCGCTTATTTTTCACAAAACAGTTAATGCTCAACTCAGCGATATGCAAATGAGAGAGTCGATGATGTCCTTCATTCACTATTTCTTTTGTTTTTTATTGTTTGAATTATACAATATTTCCTTTTTTACAGATTTAACAATAAGGTTCAACAGGCTTAACCATAAACTGTTACAATAATGGTTATTCCACATGTTCTGGGAGGAATACAATTTTGTTTCACATGACAATGAGGAGAATATTAGAATTTTTCATTTCATATTAGAAAATACAAAAGAAGTATAGTGACTTGTGAGTGGGTGAGGTCAGTGTGCGAATTTGCATACCGACCAGGATGTGCATGTATAACTGCTTTGTGAAATCATGGACCTAGGTCCATGGTGAAATTAAGCGAAACTTTAAAATGTCATAACTTTATTTTACATTCGATTTTGATGAAATTTTCAGTGTTTTGCTTGTTGGATTTTTCTCCTTTTATTCAAATAAACTTTTTGCTGGGGTGGACTTGTCCTTTAAATAGTGCCTGCATGCGCGAATCGCGAGCTAAAATTTGGGGAAACTTTATGCATTTAGTCCTGAAATTTGAACATTCTGGGCAATGTTTGTGATCCTGAACAATTTGTGTATGCAACTATATAAATGATTAACGGGAATTTTTAAAGGGGGGGGTTCACACTGAATGAAATGTTGACAACCACAAATTTTACGTCGTTTCGTACGTCAAAAAAGTTGACAAGCAAAAAAAAAAAGGTCTTAAATTTTTTTAGGGGGGTGAATTCTTAGGGGGTGTGGGTATCAAAATCATTTAAGACGGGTTGAACCCCTGTAAACCAACCCCCACTGCCTACGCCACTGGCGAGCGCAAAGCGCGAGCAGAAATATAGTTTTGGTCTGATCGAAAAGGGATTTGTTGAGGACTGTTTGTGGTTAGCAATGGAGACGACATACATTTTAACAATCAAATAATGCGAGCGCAATGCGCAAGCTGAAAATTGTTGACATTTCGACCTATAGAATGGACATTCTAAGGACTTTTTGTAATCATGAACAGAATATGTATATAACTTAACAATTGGAAAAATTCGAGATTTAGACCTAAAAAACGGGACACTATATCCGAATGTACTTTCAATTCAAAGCTTGAATGAAATATCGCTTTCGCTACCAGCCCTCCTGAATACAGCTAAAATCCGTAGACCAATTAAAAAAAACTGTATGTTGAAGGCCTAATAATGAACTATATATTTTCATTACTCAAATGTGTGGTCTCTTACTAAATGTTATCGGCAAACATGAATATCTGAGCAAATTGTGAAGTGCTTTAAAACTGCTAAAAGGCGCTATACCAAATGCTCAATGGATTGGATTGGATGGGGTCCCTGTCGTACACCGGGGGCGTTCAGACCCCGGGCCAGGGCTACAGACGTTGGGCTTGGGGGCCAGGGACCATCCATAAATTTTCACGATAAAAAAAAAGAAAAAGGTAGAAAAGAAAGGACAGGAAAGGGGGTGAAATATGGTATATAATTTTTCTATGTAATAGGCCTACGTCAAAATCTATCACCGTCAAACTAGATTTTTTAAAACATGTTTATAGGTAAAAATATTTCGCTTTCAAGCTCACTCGCACCCTTTTTGACGTCCCATACGCCATAGCTGTCCTCCTCAATGTTTTATTTGATTCGTTCATTATTGTTGTGTGTGGGTGTGTGTGTGTGTGCTAATTTAGCTCCTGGATTAATGTATGTTCACCCTCAGCGGCGTACCCAGGATTTTCCAAAAGGGGGGCAAATTTTTGGAGGATATTTCGTCCGCGAAAAAATTTGACAAAGCAAAAAAAAAAAAAGGTCTTCGACCACAAATAAAGGATTTCGTACCCGGGTTTCGTACCAGAAAAAATTGCACCCCCACCCCCGACACTACAGGGCCGACTAGATAGATCACTGTTATTTGGGGGTTCCCCCCGAAACTTAACCGCGTCGTGCGTCAAGTCATGGACCCATGGTACAAGTCGAGTCGACGAACGCATGTGATAGATGTACAGTACAGCTGCGCTGCAGACCGACCGAGTACGGTGCCGCCCGTGTACGATTCACAACATCGTCTGCTGAGCTGAGCTGAGGAGAGTCTTGACTTAGCCTTAGGGTGACGCCCATGGCTGTAATTTAACCAGTTTGGAACTTATACTACCAATAAATCCAATGGATGCCAAACCAAAGAGATTGACAAGTAAGTAGTTCATTCCTATTAGAATATTATAATCAGCTTTTCGCATGGTTTGTAGAGAAATTGTTCCATATAACGGTAATTTGGATTACCGGTATCTTCCTTCGCAGCTCGCCTGTTCTCCGGGCTGTTATTACTAGCCATACCAGGGGAGCGTTTCATGAAAGGACTTGTCAGACGTTTTATCCGACAAGTCCCATTCTATCCGACAGTTGCCGTAGTAACAGTGCTTCTTAGCCAATCAACATCAAGGAAAGATGTCAGATCTGACAACTTGTCGGACAAAAATGTTGATGAAACACTAGCTCCCCCGTTCTTTTCTGGAATCTTCAGGCTCCGCGGTCAGTGCAGCAGTGGCAGTGCTGACGTTTACTTTCAGCACACTGGCCAATTTTTCATTTAGGCATGGATATTAACTTAAGTGTTAGACTTGATTTTCTATGTTATTACCATTAAGAACAATAAGATCTAGATCTAAAGTGATTTCTTTTAAATTAGATTTAGAGACAGGATTTCAAATATTGAAAAGTGTGAGTGCATTGATTTTTAATGAGCTTTTTAGAGTCTTCATATTTGGTTCAGACATGTAACCCTCATGGATATGAATGGAGAATATGATGAAGTGAAGGTCAAACAAAAGTAACCATATACACTAGACAGGAGTCAAAGATATAACTTGACAGGAATAATTGTTTCTGGGGATTTAATTAACTTAATTAACAATTTCTGACATTTTACTATCAGAGCCAATGTAGTTCAGCGGAAAAACCAATGTACAGAGAATAAAGATTTTGGTCTAATAATACACATGCCAATTTTTGTACAAGGCATGCCGTATAACAATAATATGCAACCACTTTTCCTACATGTATTTAATAATTTGTATTACCTTGTTTCAAATTGATTTGGTTGCTCGGTTCTCTGGGTCGGGTCAAACACACTTCTTTGAAATGTATGCCAACTCATGTCTTTTATACTAAAAACTTGGTATTTTATATTTTGTTATTATTGTTTTTGTAAATGTTGGTAACAGTGTGATTTGTTTTCCCTTTAATAATTTACCTTTGTTGCCCTACATGTAATTTATTAGTTCATGACTTGGGCTATTTTCTTACTATACTGGTACGTACACCTATGTTCCTTTGTTTGATATTGAATACTGAATAAAGTGACGATGGAAAAAAAATTCAGACAACAATCCTCTCATTTACCTTTGCTTGATAGCCACTGAATGCATATGCTAGGGACATATTACATGTTAAGCCCCCTCCCTGATCCCCATCCATTTTTCCCCTGTCAATTGTTTGCCTCTGGATTAGGCCTACCTCTGATGGTAACATTTTTTTTTTTTTTTTTTGGGGGGGGGGGCTTTTTAGATTTTTTGTTGGGGGGGGGGTACAGAACTCACCATCCACCAACACTGTGCACCCCCTTCAATCCTGGATCCATGGACAAACTTTAACCTGGCATATAAAATTTATTTTAGAATAATACCCCTTTCATAAAACCAATTAGCCACCTAAGAGTAATGCGGATAATTCAATAAAAATTGCGTTCACAAACTCCGAAAATTATCCGCATTATTTTTACGAGCGCCCGTCCTGACAAAGGCGGATAATCGTCATGACAACTGGACACGCCCCCTCCGATGCAGTTGTGTTGCAAAAGGGTGACCTTGTGACCGCATGTCAATCTTGTCCCGATGCCGCTATTATGCGGATAATAGCAGCATCAGAATAATGCGGATAACTCTTGTCCTCCTCTGATTTTACGACCAAATTATGCTGCTATTAGCCGCATAATTGGGTTTTATTGCGTTTATGAAAGGGGTATGAGCAGATAAGGGGGTTTCCTTCAGGCTTAATGATCATTGATGAATCAATTTTACATCTGTAGAAGTCATAAACTTGTCATCACACTCATACAGGCTTTTTACACGTGTCAAAGTCATAGGAGTTCTCACATTACCACATTGGAAATCCCTCAACCATTGGTAGTAAAACCTAGAATGTTTCTCCTGTCTGGAAACATCCAAGCCTGTTGATGGTTCTGGTATGGCTTTTGATTGTGTGTGTGTGGGGGGGTGTGATAAAAATGTGCTGTGGGGGAGATCTCTATCCTACAATTGCTGTGATAGATTTTTATTGAGGATGGTTCATAAAGCTGAAATGTCAGAAAGTTTATATTTAAAAAAATCATTTATATAGCGGGTGGGCAGTTAAATATCTTGCAAAGTGGCGAAATGGCAGTCACCTTGTTTTTTGCTGAAGAAAAACCAAAAAGATATAAAAGATTGTCCCTCACTGCTTGATAGGTTACGTAGGCCTTCCATGTGTAACACTCTTTTTAACACAATATGCTGCATGCCTTTTCCCATAGTGCAGAGAGCAAATGGCAATGTGTATAGGAATAGAGCTCTCCAGTCTGAAGAAGACCAAATTAAAGCACATGATGTTTGACAGAGGCTTATCTGGGCAGTAGAGTAATTAATTAGTTCTCATGTGTTTTAGATCGTATCTAATCTAAACACTTGATTGCAAGGTGTTTTGTGACAGTCAGTGAGAACCAGACCCCATATTTTTCTCTCTGCTGATCAATACCGGTAGGCCTACATGTTGTTGTTCCCAAGACCCAGTATTTTAAACCTAGAAGCCAGTTTCTTCGACCCCCAATTTGAGGTCTTGTGAGGCACACCAACACCATCTGTCAAATTATAATTCTGAATTTGAGTGCCCCCCCCCCCCCGGTCTACTATCCTCTCCAGTCTCCCCTTTGGTAAATGTTTTAAAATATATTATATTTTTTCATACAATGTGGAAAGGGTACTCTTGTACAATGTACATGTACACATACCAAAAATACAAAAATAATTTTTTTTCCTATTTTCACAGCTGATAACTTTTGTTCCAGTTAGACAGATTTTGTATGAGCCTACACTGTGTCTCTATTCGTATAATCGTATCAACTTAAATTGATTAGGAAGCTGATCATTGTCTGGCTTTTGATGGCAGTACGTCAATGGCCTCCTGCTGTGAATGCAAGCATGGTTACTGAGGTTTTTCTTGTTAATGTTAGGCATCAGCTCACCTTACACTCAAAGAAAAGGGCACAACTATTGTGAAAGTTCAATTGAAATTGGTTTGGGTGCTGAATGGATTTCATTCAACCTATTTTCCAGTGACTGAATGATACGGAAGAAAGGAGAGAGAGATCGAGATATCGAGATATAGGTCTATAGAGAGAGAAAGGGAGGGAGGGATGTAACATGACATAAAAATTGTAAGATTGTTAAGAATAGACAAAATTTTGGGAAAATTTATAAAAAAAGACATTAAGGAGAAGGAGGATGAAGAGGAGAAGTAGATCGATGGAGGAGGAGAAGACGAAGAAGGAGGAAGAGGAGAAGAAGGAGGAGGAGGAGGAGGAGGACGGAGAAGAAGTAGAAGAAGAAGAAGAAGAAGGAGGAGAAGAAGAAAAAGGAGAAGAAGAAGAAGAAGAAGTAGAAAAAGAAGAAGAAGAAAAAGGAGAAGAAGAAGAAGAAAAAGGAGAAGAAGAAGAAAAAGAAAAAGAAAGGAGGAGGAAGGAGGAAGAGGAAAAGAAGAAGAATGAGATATCCTGAAAGTACATATACCCCAAACTAGACAACAAAGTTCTTATTTAAAGGAGATAAAGTTATGGCATAAACCAAAATGCAGATCGATACATATTAGGTGGTTTCAGACCGCCTCGAAGTTCGTCAGTTCCAGGTATTCTCTGATCGGGAAATTTATCCCGATCAGAAAATACCAGGTATTTGGTAATGTGAAAGCAAACTACGCGTAATTTCCCAGAAAGAAAATACCCGCTAAATAGTAGGTACTTGGTGAAATTACGAGAACTGTCGCTGGGATTTTTCCAAGTTGGCAGGTATTTTGGCAATGTGAAAGCAATTTACGGGAACTTTTAGCCCAGCGTGTCGTTGGGCGCGGGGCCGTGGGTGGCTGCTGGGCTAGTGGTTTTGAATCTCGCGCCTTGCCTGCTTATTAGACCATACTGCGCATGCTCCTAACTTCGGGAATTTATCCCGAAGGGTATGTTTCGGGGCGGTGTGAATGCAGGAATAATCAATGGGTATTTTTTAGCCTAAGAATGTTCTCGTAATTTAACGGGGATTCTTGTGATCGAGGCGGTTTGAAACCACCTTATGTTTCTTTCGTAAAAAAAGAAAAGGTAAATTGAGATTACTGGTGTTTACTCAAACCCGTTTTTAATCCTATTTTGCATGAATGGGTGTGATGTAGAATCAATAGTTTGCAATGTGAGTGATAGGTGACTCATACACCTGTAGATTAGCCTCTATAGCAGACCTTTTTATAATTTAAAATGACAAGGTGGGAAATACATTTCTTGCCAAAAACTAAGGTACACTGGTTGTCCACATTAAACCAAGTGCAAAATTGTAGCGATCATATTCGTCCCCATTTTATTTCTCTTGAGCAAGCATATTCACATTTAGAACATTAAAAACATCAAAGTGAGTGAACAAAGTAACCGAGCTAGTTTGTTGTTGCATATATCTAGATTAAATTGAAAGATCTGATATAGAGTTGCAGACTTTAAATGGAGTTTTGTGAGAATTTGTATTCACAGAAATTTTAAAACTGTTTTCGGTCCCCTTGTCAAAATGTTTACAGAGCAATTAGGTGTGCACCTAATTCAGTCCCGGGTTTTGTCAGTTGTACATGTACATGTAGATATTGGTGATTTTGGTGAGCCTGTCTTGATGGGGAAGGTATATTATAGTGACCGAATTAAGTTGACCTGCTACCTTGTACATGTCTCGCCTTCCCTGCACCTGAGTAAGAGTTATAGCTCCTAATTGGGACATTGGCAGTGCTACTTGGCAACAAGTGAATTTCAGTCTATATTAAGGTCTGTATTTTGAGTCTATTCCAATGACCCTCTGGAGGAGGGCACTACCAGAAGAATGTGTCATGCAACATGAATTACCTTCTCTGTCAGGCAAACCACATACATGTAGGGTGTCCATGACCTGTGACTCTGTTACAGTGGTACAGAAACTCAAAGATAATCAACAGAGATTGAACCATGATCTCAATGACCAGTATGTAGTATCACAGACCAAGATTTATTTTTATTCAGACCTTCTTTTTCTTTAAGTATGTCTAGCACTTCCATTGACGAGTGGATACCATGCGCGACCATGGGGTCTCGAAAAGCACCCTAAACACGTATTTTCCATACTCTGAAAATGCACCCCTTAACAAGTATTGGCGTGCGAAACCCTACCCTTAATAAGTAAATAAGGAGTATTAAACAAAACGACACTCTTGCCAAGTATTCCCTGAATTGACCCCCTAAACAAGTACAGTGATATTTTATTGTTATGTCACGGACGCCGGATTTACCTTTTTACCTACATCATTGGATTTAGTACAGCCCCACCTACACCTACATCTCGCGCAAATCGTACCCTAAACACGTAGTGTTGACCATTGGGGCAAAAAGTACATCCTTTATAAAACATTTTAGTCTTAATTTTTTACACCCTCGCAAATTTGACCCTAAACACGTAGCTCTCCTAGCGAAAATAGATACCCTTTTTTCATTATTTTAGTGTTTTTGACACCCTTATTACATTACGTACGTAACATGCCCTATCTTGAAAAAGACATCCTTTTACATGTTTTTGTGGTCGTGAATGGTATCCACTCGCCAATGTAAGTGGCCCCCCCCCCCCCCAGGGAAGGTCCATATTGAAAGAATGCCTAGTTACATTATTTGCTGCTTGGTACATGTGTAGGCCTATCCTATAGTGTCTGCCAAGCTCAACATCCACATTAAAGCTAGATGAAAGTAGATGCAGTAAAACACTGATTTCGTGAGAAAGTCTGTAAAACCAAGGTTAAGTATTACTAAATCATCGTTGATCTAGATCTGGTACAGTTACATAAACTGAATTTTGTGAAATCATAAAATCTAAGCTGAAAAACGATCACACTGAAGATCGCCAACACAGATAGTCACTCATGGGACAATGTATATTATTATTGCTGGAATAAAAATCAGACGGAAGTGCCCAAATCCACGCTTATTTTGCTTATTTCTCAGCAACAATTTCTTCCAGAATCCTTTGGCACACATTTTTTATTCATAATACAAACAGACACTTGGGTGGTCATTATATTGGATTCTGTAAAAAGTCATTTTGAGATCGTTACCACAGCTGGCGTTTATCTTTAAAGGTAAAAGACAGTAGTGCCAGCAAACAATTTTTTCATGAGTCTTTTAAATCAAGGTTATGTCAAAATATTATCATACATGTACCGTACATCTAGATCCGGTATATTAATGTACCCTTATCTTTGTAAAATCATGAAATCTTAGCTCATTCTGATGTTCACTAGCACATAAAAGCATGTGTGGGATAGTGTATTGAAATTGCTTTAAAAAATATCAGAAATTTGATGGAATTTTGTGCTTTTCCTTGTTTCTCCAGATTTTCTTCCAGAGCTATTTGGCACATATTTTTTATTTATACACTACATACATGTACAAACACTTTTGTGGTAATTTCATTGGATTCTGTTCGAACTCATTTTGAGAATGATACCACAACTGGTATTTATCTTTAAGTCACAAGAAAAGATGTTAGTCTGTGGCAGTTCAAAACAGTCTATTGGACTTTAACTAGCTTGATATTTTATTGGAAGAATGACTTTTTAATATGAAAATGGTTAGCTCTGTTATTCTACCTTCTATCGTTATAAAGTTATATGATTCACATAAAAGCAAGATACAAAAAACAATTTTTTTTTTAATTTCAGTCAAACATCTTTTTCAGAGTTTCCACAGATCTTCCATAAGTATTAGGCATGCACATCTCATGTTTGAGTTAACATCAACTTCAAACTCCCTTTCTCCTTATTCCTTTATTATTTTTGGACATGTGTAGTCAAGTAGTTATTACAATTGGTCAACTTTGAAAAGTAATACATTTTTTACATTGTACATCAACATTGTGTTTGAATATACCTGTAAAGGCCTAATCATAATAGATTATGATATAAAAAATACTGGTTCTATTAAAGTGGTTATGTAAAAATAACCAGTCAGTCTTTCCATTTGCATAAAATAATCCAATTACAATCAAATAATTCAAGAGACAGTTTTTATGAAAGGACAAGGAAAATCAGGCTCATCAAATTAAATGATCTGAAGTGTACACTTCTCACTGAGCATAATTTGATAATCTTGTTAAATATGAACAACTCCCGAACACCTGCAGCTGGCAGAATTGGGGCAGAAGATATTCACTTTATATGTGGATGAATGATATTTTGACCAATAACAAAGTCCCATTAACTCCTAACATGCCAGATATATTGCAACTCTATGACGTTTATGTGCAGGCCCTATTATTATTTGGTGAAATTGTTTGCAGCAGCATGTTAAAAGTTAAACTGCAGTGAGAATTGTATAGTTAAGGGAAGGGGAAATTCCCTTGCCGGCTTTAATGTCACCATTACAAATTTGAAAGGGAGTCAAAATCATTCGCAATTTAAAGAAGATCCTTGCAGCAACATGTTTATAGTACCAGGGAGATGTATCTTTCATCCCCCTGTATGTTGCTGTATTCTCTTAAAAGAATTACAAATAAGAAAAACTTTTTGCTGTAATATATAATAAATTATAAGCCTCACACTTCACCAGCTTTAATTCTTATTATTCTAATGACACTTTTCAAAATTCATTGTGCTGCCGGATGTCTGATTTTATATTAATAGACATAAAAAGTATGCAGAAGGTTTTGACTGTCTTTAATATACATAAAATGCAATTTTTCCATCGTAACTATGTCAATCACCTGACAATGAATTCCATTTGCAGAGCTGATCTTTCTTAATGATAGAGACTTTCTAAAGGTCACTAGTGATGTGGAAATAAGATTGTCAATTGACATGGTTATTATCATCTTGATTGATCAAAAGACAATATTACGAGTAGGTGTGCACATGCAATTAGACATTTCAACTGATAATTGTATCCCCCGAACAGAGCTTGGAGGATACTATGGATTTGGCCTCGTTGCGCCGCCGCCGCCGCCGCGTACGCTGCAGAGATTTCCTTGTGAGCGCTCTATCAGCTGCATTTCTTCTCCGATCATCTTCAAATGTGGCATGAAGGTTGAGTATGGTATAGCGAAGAAGCCTATCGATTTTGGTGTGGGCGGAGACATCGTTGCCATGGTAACAAGAGTTTTTGTGGAAATAGCAGAGATGTCCTTGTGAGCACTCTACCAGCTGCATTTCTTCTCTGATCATCTTCAGATGTGGCATGAAGGTTGAGTGTGTTATAGCAAAGCCGCCTATCGATTTTGGTGTAGGTGGAGACATCGTTGCCATGGTAACAAGTTTTTGTTGAAATAGCAGAGATGTCCTTGTGAGCGCTCTACCAGCTGCATTTCTTCTCCGATCATCTTCAAATGTGGCATGAAGGTCCATTATGGTAAAGCAAAGCCGCCTATTGATTTTGGTGTGGGTGGAGACATCGTTGCCATGGTCACAAGAGTTTTTGTGGAAATAGCAGAGATTTCCTTGTGAGCGCTCTACTGGCTGCATTTCTTCTCCAATTATCTTCTGATTTGTCCTGAAGGTCCATTATGGTAAAGCAAAGCCGCCTAATGATTTTGGAGTGGGTGGAGACATTGTTGCCATGGTAACCACATTTTTGTGGAAAATTTGGTAAAACCTGTAACATCTGCTTTTTTCCAGTTTGTCATAACAGTTGGCACACAGAAGCAATATTAGAAGGTGAAGCGAAGATGCCTATCATTTTTGTCGGGGGGTCTTAGGGTCAGGTTTATATTACTCTATAATTGTATTCCCCAACAGGTGATACTGGACAATATTTTAGGTTATGCAGAGTCATGCTGCTACGTCATATTAGACCCCTGTTACATCTGAGAGATTCCCTACCTCGGGCCGGCCCGGGGCCTACTTCGGGTCGGAAAGAAATCAGATGTAAACATCCCAAACCTACCTCGGGCCACCTTTTAGCGAACCTACCCGAGACCACATCCAGAGGTAGTCTCAAGTAGGTATCGGCCGGCCCCGGTCCACCGATTCGTAGATGTAAACGCACACAAGCTTTCAAACCTATCTCGGTCCGTTCGCCAGCTGTCAAATTACGTCATAGCGCGCTATCCCCTCCCCAGCCCCGTCGTTCTTTGAATGTTTTGCGGCATGCGACATGTGAATTGTGAGTCTTTGATTTGAGTTGAGTGAAAGTCGATCATAATCTTCAACGACTGCTGGGATCATCAGCATTCTTCCAGAATCTCGGGTAAAGAGTCGTTTGACTCTCTCAGGAAATGATCGGCACATGTCCCACCATTTCTGTGTACCAGCCGACGAGTGTAACGAAATGGAAACAACTTCAATTAGCGCGCGCAAATTATTCAGAGCCTAGATCGAGAGCACCCTTTGGTGTCAGCAATCGGATACTGTCGAAACCGTACCGATAGGGGAGGGAAAGAACGCTGTGATGTAAACAGACCACATTTCGGACTTGGTCCGTTCGCGAAGCTAATCCACCAATAATCCAGTCAAGGTTGCAAGTGGACTCGGTCGGGTCTCGGGTAGGAAACTTTCAGATGTAACAGGGGTCTTATTGTCATCAAATTTGGTACCCACAGGCAAAATGTTGGCAGGGTCATTGTCGCCATGACAATTGTATTTATTTTGTCAAATATCTGTGTGAGCTCTATATATCGCAATGACGGATGACGCGGTGGGTTTGAAGGATACATGTGCTCGGCCGCGCGACCCGCCGAGCATCTCTAGTTCGAAATAATTTGACTTGCAGTCATTGTTTCAGAATAGGCAGGAAGTGATACTGAAATCTACTAGTAGGAAACAGTTTACCTTTATGTTTGAATGAAAAATAATAATTTCAAAGGGAAGAATTCTTTATAGAATCAGCTTTATAATGAGATCATGAATAGATAGATGGTTTGGAAAATACAATTTGTCTTGTCATTTGATACAACGGTTTCTGTTGATTTACACTTGCTTAATCAGATTTGAACAGGAGAAATTATGATGTAGGCAAAACATCTATGAATTTACATACTTCTGTAAATTTCTTTAATTGTGACTCATACGCACAGTAGAGATGTACTGTATCAAGCAACATTTGTGTTCTCCCTGAATTCCTACTATACATGTAGGCAGGAAACTCAGCTTTTCATGTTCCCCTCTACTAGGGTCATTTTTTTTAGACAGATGCAGGGTTGAGACTGGAGAGTGCACCTGTGTGCGATATGATCTGGTAGTTTGATAGATAGATACAGGCGCGTAGCCAGGGGGGGGCGGTGGGGGCGGTCGCCCCCCCAAAAACGTCCCCAAAAAGAAAAAAAAAGAAGGGGAAAAAGAGAGGAGAAGAGGAAAAGCGAAGAGAGGAAAGGGAAGAAAGGTAGCTTTGTGGGTTTTTCTTTTTATTCTTTTTTTTTTTTCTCAAAAAAGAAACTCTGAGACTCTTGCTCTGAATTTAATATATGAATCTTGCTTCCGCGCTGTGCGCGGTTAAATTACAATATTGCAGTTCTCCTTTGTTTCCCTCACCCTTTCTCTAACCCTGTTTTTCCACCTCAGCTATATGTGTTTCTTTCCCGTTAAAATTCAATAGGTCCATGATTAGAGTAAGGTTAGGCCGAAGTATATGAATTATCTTTTTTTTTAATTGATCGCGCAACTTCTGGTCGGGTCGGCTCCGGGCGGGTAAAATCTTTATCTCAATTTCTGCCGTCACCTCCATATAGGCAACTTCTCCCGCTTTTCAGCTCATTACTAAACAACCATAATTTGGGGGCAAATAGGTTCCTAATTTAAAAAGAGGAAGGTATAAAATTCGTGTCGTATTAAATAAAAAAGTGCAATATTTTTTTTATCAAATTCTATTCAACTTCATGTCATTTCCCTGCACATTCATCTCCTGTCCTGTTTTGCGCCCTCAGTTTGAAATTTTGAATGACACTTAAGTTTCTTTATCATTCAAAGTGAAGCGCATCAGGATAAGTGAAATAAATTATATATCATCGTGTTTTATATAATTTCAATAATCACAGAAGTTTCAACTTTTTGCGCACTATTTTCCTTGTAATGAAGTTCAATAATCTTAGAAAATTAATTGAATCAGAGATATCTGCATTTGATGAAACGTCCGCCCGTTAGAAATTTCAGAGTTTCATTGCTCTGAGCGGGGAGGAATATCTTCCTCCCGGCATATATCCTTCTTCTCCTCTGTTTTGCGAGTTAAGATATGCACTGTCGCTAAATTGTTTGTAATCAAATCTGATCTTTCCAAGGGAAGTATTTAATATAACTTAGAAAATAACCTTTTTATGCTTTAAGGGGTTAATATTATTTTAATTTCTTCCATTTTATCCCTTTTTTGTTCGTTTTACAATCACTTTTGAAAACAAGGTTCAAAATCACATTATAGTCAAATGAATTGGAGCTGATATAGGTAATAGAGACAAGGGAGGCGGCTCCTTTTTATTTCAATTTATGAAACACCGAAAGCTTCGCGCTTCGCGCGGGAGGGGGTAACTCCCCCTCCCTGCACCCACCCCCTAGGGAGCGCGCTTCTCGCGCTCTGTAAGTGTTGGCACGCTTCGCGTGCATATACCGCCCCCTCCAAAATGAAATCCTGGCTACGCGGTTGGATAGATACACAGGTGTGTATTATGGTCTATTTTACCTCCCTGTTAGGGGCCTTTTATGTGAAATATTATAATTCAATGGCATACATGTACATACACTGGTCTACTGGTAATATTTTAAAAGCATATTTTTGTAATTGGTATCATGCTAACACATTGCATTTGTGTTTTTATTGTAATGTAAAAGATGTTTCTGAAATGTCATGGTTTCAGCTATTAACAGGTTACCCAATCTCTTCAGTAACAGATAGAGATAAACCATTCAGACTACTTCTCCAAGGAGAGGAGAATATTCCATCCCATCCACATCATCTATTCTCAAGCTGCCTTGATCGAGCAAGTCTTCACGAGACAAAATTTGGAGAGAAAGCGACATCGGGTTCGTAACCGGTGGCACTCAGTTTTCACCGAATGCGCAAGCATGAACTACCAAGTAAAACATCTCCAAGGATTGACTCCAGAGATCGGTAACAACCGTGGACGGTCAGTCCTAATATGTATATCCCTAATGGTGATTGCCACTTGGTCTACACCCATATTATCTACTTTATGTATGGTCTATTCTCCCATGATCTAATCCTGGTTCATCTGCAAAAATAATCTACTAGCCATTTGGTCTAGTGCCATTAAGCCCATTTACCATTTTATCAAAGAGCAAGGAGCAAGGAGCTTCAAACAGAATTTGTCTGTTTGAAGCTCCTTGGTTATCCATTTTGTCATATCCACTTGGTGTACCACCAATTTGATATAGGATACCAACCAATTTTCATTTGACAAAGTGCAAAATATTAGAGCAGATGAAGTGGAATTAAGACTATCTAAATTACAGCTAGACCAAGTGATGATTGTAACCGATTTTACTTAGAATGTATTATGATAGACCAAGTGGATTTTTAGCCATGATGGTATTCAATTGAACCATTTGCTAAATTGCTATAGTAGTTTATTAAAGTGGATATCTTGTGACTACTCCTTCTTTGGAGGATGATTTGAACGTTGAATTTGTAGGATGTGGGAATTCTGAAAAGAATATTAGATTTGTCACACATTCTTGGTGAATCATGGATAGTGTTTTCGTAAAGGGGTAAAGGTATTCCAAATGTAGCCTAGGGTAGAGCTAGGGAAGGAAGAAGATAGCCCGGAACCATTCAAATTTCAATCAGGAAATTGTTACCTCAAAAGGAAATAATATAAAGTCTGCTATCACAGTGATTAAGATTGAGCTATCTATATTCAATCACATCAATATGTGGTTTCAGACCGCCTCGAAGTTTGGCAGTTCCAGGTATTTTCTGATTGGGAAATTTACCCCGATTAGAAAATACCAAGTAATTTTGGCAGTGTGAAAGCAAATCACGCGTAATCTCCCCAAAAGAAAATATCCACTAAATAGTAGGTACATGTACTTGTCAAAATTATGACAACGCTCGCGGACATTTTTCCAAGGTCGCAGTTATTTTGGCAGTGTGAAAGCCAATTACAGGAACTTTTAGCCCAGGGTGTAATTGGGCGCGGGTGACCGCCGTGGGTGGCTGTTGAGCTAGCAATTTTGAATCTCGCGCCGTGGGTGGCTGCTGAGCTAGCGATTTTGAATCTCGTGCCTTGCTTGCTTATCAGACCTTTGTGCGCATGCTCAAAACTTCAGGAACTTTTCCCGAAGGGTATGTTTCGGGGCAGTGTGAATGTGGGATTAATTAACATGTATTTTCTAGCCTGAAAAAAGATCTTGTAATTTAACAGGGATTCTTGTAATCAAGGCAGTTTGAAACCACCTAGAGAGGTACACGTAGATCTTCTCAAAGCTATGAAAGAAGACTATGAAAGAAGACTATATAAAAAAATTATATAGAATGAAACAAATCTCTCTTTCCTTTTGAAAAAAAAACAAATTGTACTTTTGAAAATTACCTGAATACCTGAAAGTCAGTAACTAATTTCACTAGTTGGAGGTAATTTTGGATAAAAAATGTTAGAAAATTTGAATAAATTTGTAATGAACCTGCCATACTGTACAAGTTTTTTATTCTTGTGGGATGTAAAAAATGTCACGATTTTGACTGATTCTGCAATTTGTCAGTTAAATCACCTCTTCATTTGGCATATATATATCCATTTGCAACTTGCGAGCATTTCATTGTAGAAGGTAGAAATGGTTTGACATTACTGTTGACTGTTGATTTGTTCAAATGTGCTCCAACATAGATATCCCCAAGGAATTATGAATAAAAGTAAAAGTTGGCATTTGCTGCAAAGGACACATTGCACAGATATGGAAGTGAATCACATGATGGTGATGTATGTATATAGTAGATTTCAGATTGTTGTTTTTATGATGATTAAATATCTAGTATATTCTAACATGTGATTCCCTGTAATATAAACCCTGCTTCAATCATGAATAAGACTTATCATTAATATACTGCATAAGCATGCTTTGTAATTATTAACTGATAAATAAAATTGGGTTTGACATTAGTTTTACTTTTAGTTTCTGAAACACCCATAAAGGGGGAGGGTCCTCCTTGATATACTTGTATATTGTGATTTTACACTGCAAAAACACCAATGCTGATTTAACACCAATCTGATATCTATATCGGTCCACACCAGAGGTGTTGAAACAACAGCGGTTTGGCATTAGGCAAACACCAATAGGTGGTTTCAGACCGCCTCGAAGTTCGTCAGTTCCAGGTATTCTCTGATCGGGAAATTTACCCCGATCAGAAAATACCAGGTATTTTGGTAATGTGAAAGCAAACTACGCGTAATTTCCCCGAAAGAAAATACCCGCTAAATAGTAGGTACTTGGCGAAATTACGAGAACTTTCGCTGGGATTTTTCCAAGGTCGCAGGTATTTTGGCGATGTGAAAGCAAATTACGGGAACTTTTAGCCCAGCGTGTCGTTGGGTGCGGCGCCGTGGGTGGCTGCTGGGCTAGTGATTTTGAATCTCGCGCCTTGCCTGCTTATCAGACCATACTGCGCATGCTCGTAACTTTAGGAACTTATCCCGAAGGGTATGTTTCGGGGCGGTGTGAATGCAGGAATAATTTATGGGTATTTTTTAGCCTAAAAA
Source organism: Lytechinus pictus (assembly GCF_037042905.1). Classification (NCBI taxonomy): domain Eukaryota; kingdom Metazoa; phylum Echinodermata; class Echinoidea; order Temnopleuroida; family Toxopneustidae; genus Lytechinus; species Lytechinus pictus. Next base: position 10,565,619 of record NC_087245.1, on the reverse strand, counting down.
TGTTCTCGTAATTTAACGGGGATTCTTGTGATCGAGGCGGTTTGAAACCGCCTACTGAGGCATTTAAGCAATGCCAATTAGTGTTAAACCAATATCAGTTTGATTCTTAACTGGTCTTGTTACAACACCTCTCTGGTGTGGACGATATAGATACCAAGCTGGTGTTAAATTAAACCAGCGTTTTTGCAGTGTAGAGATTCAGGAAAATGCAGGAAAGCAAGTGAGAAAGACATATTGTCGCATCAGTGCAACAACGCCCTTAACACCACACTTTCGCGCTTAATAATAAAAGGGCATTGCATTAAAGGGTGTTTCTGCACCGATGCTATGCTTGAAGTTGAAAATGTTTTGCTCTGGGCGTTCTTGCACTGACACAACGATATAGGCTTTATATCGCGTTTGTTTCCCGTTATAAAGGTGTTACGAGTGGCTGGTCTTTCACTGTGGCTTTCCTGCATTTTCCAATGTATTGTCTATGATCAATGTTAGGGTTGGGTCAGGATTCTTGCTTGTCTGATTTATTAAAATAACCAATTTATCAAAAATAATTGCTTGCAATGACAGATATGCTGAAAGAAATATTGTAAACTGTGTTTTTCACTTTTAAATTTCCTTCTCTCTTCCTTCCTGATAGCATAGTAAAAATTACAAATCAGTTATTGAATTTCAAAGGAAGTTAAGGTCCTGGAATGGACATTGATTGTTATTCTCATAGCCAGTGGCGTATCTAGGATCATTTTTCTCCAGGGCAAGGACTAAATAATGGTTCCATGTCATTTGCTCCTGCAACAAAAGCTGGACAATCTCCACATTCAGCCAAACATGAAACCTTACGTCCAAAATTAAGGTTAATACTTGTCTTTACATTATTCTGAACCATAAACTCTCTTACAAATACAATCCTAACTCTAACCCTATGCCCTGTGATATATTAAGACTGGAGAATTATTGCAGGAGCAAATGTCGTGTCACCTATGAAAACCTTCTATGCCTTTGGTTGTTCATCAGATTCAACTATCTAGGTTTAATATTCCTTTCTTTTCTCCCACTTTTATTCTTGTTCCCCTGCATTTTTCATTTTCTACACCCCCATTATCCCCCTTGATATTCAGACATAAAGCTTCGAACAGTAGAAGAAAGAGGAAGAGCAGATAGGGAAAAATAGAACAAAATGAGAAAAGATGACTGTAGTAACACCCCCCCCCCAAAAAAAAACCCAGCTGTGGCTGGTCCCTCAGTTAAAGTATACTGTACAAGTACATGTAATATTAAGTTTTCTAGTATCATTGATTTGTTTCCACAATTAGGCCATTTACTTTCTGAATGCAAAGACTTATGGTCTTTTGGTTTAACATGGTTCTAGCATCCTTCTATTTCCACTTTATAAATGTCTCAAATTAGCTTCTAAGTGGATTAGATCACTTTCGCCTCCTTTCCGCCTTTCTTAACATGAGATACTTCCTCTTTGCTGGATTGAAAAGGAAATTATGACTGATTGATTACCTTTTAATGCCTTTAAACGAAAGTGCTTGCAGTTATTTGATAAAAATCAAAATAGCCATGGCTGCAGACAGTTTAGCAACAGTTATTATGGAAGTAGTTGTTAAGATGAAACTTGAATGTGGAATGCCCTTGGTTTTTGTCTCGCCTGCATAGCAGAGCGAGACTATAGGCGCCGCTTTTCCGACGCCGGCGGCGGCGTCAACATCAAATCTTAACCTAAGGTTAAGTTTTTGAAATGACATCATAACTTAAAAAGTATATGGACCTAGTTCATGAAACTTGGACATAAGGGCATTTTCACGGTAACTGACATTACACGGCACAATGTTTTCACACCTTTCATTGTGTGTATCTCTAAAACAACAAATGATGGGAGTTTGCTTTTGATAGGGTTAATAAAGTGAACCTTGCTGTATACTCTGATACTAAGTTTTCCTATGTAACCACATTTTTTTACGCATCAGCAAGCAAAAATGTGTCGGTAACTGACATTACGCAAAAGGACATGCAATTTCAGGGTGTTCATTAAAATTGAAATATCTCATGTCCCTGAGTAGATAGAGTAATAATTTGAATATGTAAATATACCTCCGTTACTAGGTTAAGATGTGTCAAAATATTAAAAAATTCGTTTTTGTCTTTTGGGGACTATGATAATTTTTCCACAACCATGCTGGTAACTGACATTACGGTAACTGACATTACACTTAATTTGCCATAGAGATAACACATGGAAGTCAAATGTGTGGAATCATTGCATTGTATCTTCTGTGCAGGGCTTCACATGAAAGTGAGCTTGATGTGGAAGTATACCCGAGTTTTTAGGAACATTTCAATGAAAAACTTTTTTCTTTTTCTTAATTCCTTTCTTTGATTTGAACATTTTTATTATTACTTGTCGGTAACTGACAATACACATTAACATTTACCAGTGCTATATGATTTTCAAAGGCATAATTTTCTTGGTACTTATATGTAAGGCTTTTTAAAATCATAAAAGTTTCATAATACTTCACATTTCTAATTATCAAAAGATAAGAAATGTATGTTTTACTTACTCGGGGGGGGGGGGGGGGGTCATAGCAGCTACATGTTTTCCTACAGTAATTTAATATTGCATTGACTGTACACATGGATTTTTCTGACTATACACCCATAATATATTCATCAGTTTTATATTGACTTTTTAAACCTTTTCCTTCTCCAACCTCCCCCTCCCCTCAAAAAAGGCAAAAATGAATAAGGGTCTCCTCCCCTAGGCTACATGTACCCCTTCCCCGAATCTCATGCAGCCATGTAGTTTTATTGATTTCTATTCTGGTCAGTGCAAGCAATGCTTGTTCATATCTGTCGGATTTCAATTCTCTTCATAATTTGTTTAATCATTTTCTTTGCTAATTTCTTTTATAAGCTGTCAACAAAAAATAAACTCCAGCTTCTAAACTGAAACTGAACTATTTGTAAATTAGAACACCACAGTTTTAGTAGATCCATGCAACATTGATCAGAACTGTCAAATTTCACTTTTCATCTATACTTGTAAACCAAAAACAAAATTGTATCACACATCCACACTACTAACAGGTATAAAAACCAGGAATTTACTTTTAGCGAGGCAATGCTCAAAAGAATCCTAGAAACTAAAAAGGGACCCTGGAAATCCCCTTCATCACAATGTTAAGCTTTAAAAATGTTGCAGATTTAGGCAATAGGTTGGGAAAAGTACCCCCTACCCCCCCCCCCCCGAAAACCAAACAAAAAATTTTCTGATACAAACAATTAGGTACTTGGTAAGTGCATGTACAAAACAATTTCATAGTAATTTTTTTTTGCACGATGGGAATGCAACTTCCTTCATAATTTCATATAGTATTCCTTGTGAACCATACCTTTTAAAAGTCAATATCAAGCTCCTTCTGGTGTGACTTGACTTAAATAACAAGTATACAATATTTCTTCACCATAAAATTGACCACATATTTGCATTTCAATATTGGTAACCAACGTTTTATCATGGTAACTGACATTACATCTCGGTAACTGACATTACATTTTCCACTTGGTAACTGACATTACATATATTTAATGGTACCCTATGGCTTCATTGTTAATTGGTAATCTTTAATTTTGGTGTAGAAGGGAGGGGTGTTACCTAGAGAGGAAATCTACCAAGTTTCATATAATATATCCTCTTTTCCAGGAAATGAGAAAAAAAAGTTCATGTTTTCGGTAACTGACATTACATACCATATCACATACTTCATCAATATTTTTTTATCAGATGAATGAATTACTGGTGTTTCTTTCTGTGGGATTTTAAAAAGTGTTATAATAGCAAGCTAAATCACAGGCGAAAACATCATGATCAAACCTGTTCTTTAAAAATCTGTCAAAACAAAATATGTATCAATATACTATTTTCAACACTAATTTGTATCCATACTTTGGCAGCCATTTTGAAATAAAAAATGGCTGCCAGAGTCGGAAAAAAAATTAGTCTCAGAAACTTCAGGTCTTGTTTTATTAAAAAACATAAAGCATTTTACATGAATATCAACTTGATTTTTTTGCCTCTGTGTCCATCTGTGGTGAAAATGCCCATAAGGTTAATCAAGTATTACTGAACATCCTGCCTGAGTTTCAGGTCACATGACTAAGGTCAAAGGTCATTTAGGGTCAATGAACTTAGACCATGTTGGGAGAATTATTTTCAAAATCTTAACCGAAGGTTAAGTTTTTGAAATGACATCTAAATAAAAAGTATGTGGACCTAGTTCATGAAACTTGGGCATAAGGTTAATGAAGTATTAGTGAACATCCTGCACCAGTTTCAGGTCACATGACCAAGGTCAAAGGTCATTTAGGGTCAATGAACTTTGGTCAAGTTGGGGGTATTTTTTGAATTACTATCATAAAAATTTATGGATCTAGTTCATGAAACTTGGACATAAGGTTAATCAAGTATTAGTGAACATCCTTCCTGAGTTTGAGGTCACATGACCAAGGTCAAAGGTCATTTAGGGTCAATGAACTTCGGCCAAGTTGGGGGTATTTTTTTAATTACCTTCATAACTTTGAAAATTTATGGATCTAGTTCATGAAACTTGGACATTAGGTTAATCAAGTCCCACTGGATATTCTGTGCGAGTTTCAGGTCACATGACCATGGTCAATGGTCATTTAAGGTCAATGAACTTTGGCCGTGTTGGGGGTCTTTGTTAAATTACCATCCTAACTCTGAAGTTTATGGATCTATTTCATAAAACTTGGGATATAAGAGTAATCAAGTATCACTGAACATCCCCTGTGAGTTTCAGGTCACAAAACCAAGGTAAAAGGTCAGTTAAGGTCAATAAACGTAGGCCATGTTGGGGTAATTGTTGAATTGCCATCATAACTTTGAAAGTTTATGGATAGAGTGAATGAAATGTGGACATGGGTGTAGTTGACAAGTCTTAAGTCACTGTTCAAATGTCATCTATGGTCAATGAACATGGTATTATGTCATTATATGAATGGTGTTTTTGTGAATGATTATTTTATAGTAGTTTTCAAAGTTAGCACTGCTGCTATATTAAATCGCGTAATGCAGGCGAGACTGCCAGAGGCGTTCCACTTGTTATAATGAGTTATCCCTAAGAGTTGATTTTGACTTAAAAAGAAAGTACATGTATTCTATGTTTGATGTTCAGTGTATAATCTTTCTATTTCATGTACCTGTATATGTGAATCTGTAGTTCTTTTTAGTAATAATTAATGATTAACAGAATTAGAGACTGGAATCACAAATATATGAAGACTCTATGTCTTGCCCAAAGTTTGATGCAATGTTTTTTTTTTTGGGGGGGGGTCCTCATTCAACATAAAAAAGGCTGAAATTATACTAGTGTGTACAATCAATGGCTCACAAGATTAATATAAATGAAAAGTAATTCCAGCATACATCTGTGCTGTCCATACTTGTACATTTTTTGGGGAAATGATTATTGTCATTCCATTACAGCCTTGTTCATGTTTCAAAGGTGTCAATATTTTTTTTTCAGTCAAGAAATTAACAAATTATCTGACACTTTATACATGTCATTGGTTGATTTTTTGATACTGTTTCATATACATGTGTTATAAACAGTATGCAATTTTATTCAAAATATTTTTGTTCATAAAGAGCCATAATGATAATACTGGTAATCATAAAATCTATGGCTGAATTATTCTCACTAGGAATGAATGCATAATATCAAACAACAACAGAAAGTTAAATTGAAATACACTGTAGTTGAAATAAGTCATTGACACTTAAAATAATGCTAAAAGGGTACTCCGGTGAAATAAAGTAAACATCACTGAGCTGAAAATTTTATCAACATCTGAAAACAAATAAGGAAGTTATTGAATTTTAAAGTTACACCATGTACATGTAAGCTATATTTTGTGAAAACAGTTATATGGATGCCATAATTAATATGCAATAGGTGGACTGATGATATAATATCTACGTTTTTTCTCATGTTATTTACAAAGTATTGTTTTTTTATTTCTTTATATAACATGTCACTCTTGTAACAAAATAGGTTGCAGCAAAACACATTTATTCAGTTGTCTAATTGACATTTCTCAATCTTTGAATGTCAAGCAAGACATGCTTAGAATTGTTTCAATGAAATAATGCAAAAAATTTTAAATGTCTAAACTTTGTTCTTCCTTGTCCAAATTTGACGACTATTTTCAGTGTTTGGTTTGTCTGATTTTACTTTATCTCTTCAAATCATATCATTTTAAGCTTTGGGTACCCCTTTAATTGAAACACAAGAACCCTTATAAGAAGGAATAACAAGTATGTACATGTATGTCCTTCCGTAATGGCTTCATATTCAATTTCCACAATGAGATACTTATACCTCACATTTGCCTCACATTTGCTCTATGATGGCCATCATACGGCGAGTCAAAAACGGCTGTAAAATTAACTTTTTTGTACCAGCTACATATAGATGGTTTGAATAAAAATGAATAAAACTGCTTTATTCGACTTGCAAATGTGACTGAGGACTGAGGTATTATTTACTAAAAATGCATTTACATGTATATGCGGGCCACAATACTAAATTAGCAAATGAATTACGGTCATATAATCAGTGTCATTTTCTGCTATGTAAAACTTGTGTTACTATAATTAACTATGCAAAGAAGAAGCACCATTTTAATCACCAAATTGATTTGGATCTACTACCAAAACTTGACTTGATCATTAATGATATGACTGTAGCTTACAATGGGTCTATTGCGTACATTAACAGGTATCTCTAAACAACATGTTTTAATGTTGATATGGATGATAGTTGATAGGGCTTGAACATTTTTTTTTACATGTAGCATAAAGTCATTGTGTTAAATATGAGGGTACATATGCTTGAAAAGTTCAAAGCATTGCTGTTCTTTATTGCTTGGCCTTGCACAAAATTGTTAAATTTGAATAGTATTACAACTTGATATAGAATCCATTACACAGTGAAATAAAGTATGGTCACTAGTCACATTCTCCATAATTTTTCTTTGGTTTTATAATTGTTTGTTTTTCTGTTGTTTGTCGAGGTAAATTTTCATTGCATTTTGCTTCTTTTTTCTTCTTGGGGGGGGGGGGGGATTTTTGCATGTTTTTATACCAAACTTTAGAAACTAAGTCTGCATTCATAAATGAGGAGAGCAGCATAACATGTCAACTGTACATGACTGCCTGATACATGTACATTGTATCCTTGGCACTACAACATGGGTCCATAATTAGATAGATAGATAAATGGTATTTATTATGATAAAAATTCAATTAGCAGCCAAAGGCTGAATTACATGAATTTGTACAGAGTAAAATTTCAGTAAACAAACAAGCAAAACAGTAAAAAACAAACAAACAACAAAGTATACCAATGTTTAATATTGGAAAGGGGATACGAAAAGAAATGTATACAGAGGGAGAAGTAATGTGAAAAGGAGGAATGGGGAAAGGTTAGGAGTAGACTAAACCTTTAACATAATGAACATTTTAACATAAACATATATTTAACCAATTTTGAATGAGTAACAATAGATTAAAGAGTGGATTGTATGAAATAATACTTGCTTTTTTTTTAGAAAAGAAACAAAAGAAAGCTATTAATTATAGGGTCAAATTGAAGGAGGAAAAAATGTATTCCATACAAAGGATTTCTAAATTACCATTTCATCTTCAATTTCAACCGGCAAATTTACCTCCCTAGATTCGTTCAAGGAAGCAATTTCCACCATAAGTGGAGTAATATAGTATCAATAAATCATTGTTGCAAATACACGTAGGTTATTGAATCTAATAGTAGAATACAGGACCCATGAGAAACATAAATGGAATGAAGACGCGGGTAATCAGTTTTGTTTCAATGTGAATTTTGACTGGCTTATGTATTTACATGTAATCTTCATAATATTCACAAGTTTATTTTCTCTTTTAGTTGTAATGCATATTTGTTCATGACTGCACATTTGAGGTGTAAAACATACACTGAAGTTATCATGAATGAAGTTGGAATAATAGGTCTACTTTACAAAGTTTGGTTGTTAGAGGACATAGAGTTTAATCCAGTAATGTTACATATTAGCAACATGTGTTATTTTATGGATGTAAATTATAGAGATTATTAATTGTAACAATGTTTTAAAGTGCTTTACAGATTGATTATTAACAGAGTTATCATATTTTTACTTACCCTCATATGATATTTTAAAACACTTTCTCCTCCCTGGGGAGTATTACACCCCATGACACTTTTGAAGTGCATCTTAAGACCTTTTATTACTTTGTTTACATGTATAATATTGTTTGTAAATATATCCAAAAGAACTTGCTGGGCCAGAGCCATGAGCGTCTCTGGACAGTGTGTGCACTCAAGAAGATATCACAATTATTATTATTTTATCATAACAAACAAGCATCCTCTTGACACAACCAGATACTCTAATCGGAAAAAGAAATGAAATCATACTGTAAATGGTTAAGTCATGTGACCTGTTGTTTCTGTCACAGCTTAAAGGTCAAGTCCACCCCAGTAAAATGTTGATTTGAATAAATAGAGAAAAATCAAACTAGCATAACACTGAAAATTTCATCAAAATCGGATGTAAAATAAGAAAGTTATGACATTTCAAAGTTTCGCTTATTTTCACAAAACAGTGATATGCACAACTCAGTGACATGCGAATGAGACGGTCGATGATGTCCTTCACTCACTATTTCTTTTGTTTTCTATTGTTTGAATTATACAATATTTCATTTTTTACAGATTTGACAATAAGGACCAACTTGACTGAACCATATAGTATTAAACAATGCTAATTCCACATGTTCATGGAGGAAATACCCGTTGTTTAACTTGACATTTGACAATGAGGAGAAAATTAGAATACTTCATATTTCATATAATAAGATACAAAAGAAATAGTGAGTGGATGACGTCATAAGTCTCCTCATTTGCATACCGACCAGGATGTGAATATAACTGTTTTGTGAAATTAAGCGAAACTTTAAAATGTCATAACTTTCTTATTTCAAATCCGATTTTGATGAAATTTTCAGTGTTATGCTTGTTGGATTTTTCTCTTCTTATTCAAATCAAGTTTTTGTCGGGGTGGACTTGTCCTTTAAGCAGTCCTTAGCTTAAGTATACCTTGTTCTATCTAAGAAAAAAAAATGGTCATTCTAATATGATAAAAATTTGTTTAAAACATAGAGGGGCTTGATATATGTATGCACGCAGATTATTTTATCAATGTACACGTAAACGTGTGATATTTTCACAGTGGTATTTTACAAATTTTCAACAACAAAAATCACCCTAAATCATTTCCTGCTTTACCAATAAAGTTGAAAGATAATCATAGATTCACACTATCCTGTCTTGTGTTACTAATATGTTGTATAATGTCTACTTTAACAAATCTTATCTTGTGATGAAAATCTGACTGTGTATGCTGTGTAGTGTGAAAACTTAAAATGATTTGGTTGTTCGTAATTGCATTACTTTCTCTTTCACCTAGCCCCCTTTGTCTGTTTTATTCTTTCTAGATGGAGAAACAAACGTGAACGGAATGGATGGATCAGTGAACCGAGTGCGGCAGCTCCGTAAGAGGCTCTCTCTGAAGAACTTCAAGAGATGTAAGTTTCTATGAGCTTTAATTTTTGCCTCTTTATAACAATAGACAAAGTCTATGAATTTAATGATGAGAACACTAAGAGAATTAGCAAGAAAACAAAACTTTTTGTTTCTTTTAATTCATTTTTCATTGAATACAAAATGCATATTATTCTTCAATTTCCCTCATATTCTTTTCCTCTCCATGATCTGTACTCTTTAATTGTTCTCTTCTACGTTTCTTTACTATTACTATTTGTCTTGCAACTCTTGTGTCACTTTTACCATCATTATTTTTATTCCAATTCCTCTTTGTCTCCCTTTTTGCTTTTTACCTTCCCCTCTCTCTCTAATTTTTTTTCTTTCCTTCCAAGGCATCAACCTATCTTTATTTCTCTCACTTTCCTGCTGACCTTCTAATGATGCGTGTCCTAACCCATTGGTTTGGGAAACCATAGCAACATTAGCCTGTCCATCACTTGAAATTAGACTCTTACAAAATGTAAATTTCCTATATCGTTCAGCGACCAGTCAGCCACCAAGAATTATACCCACTACCCTTTTTTCCTCATATCATTGCCCTCAGCCTGTCTCATCTGTGTCATGTGGTTATTTGTTGACAAGGTCTACTTTAACATCTTCTCTAGATCTCTGCTATAAAACTCATTGAAGATAATAGGAACCATCCTCTGTGTTTTTAATGCTTCTCCATACATGTTTTCTCTGTGATAATGTTGGTTCAACTTTAATGACTTGAAATTTCATTTTCTTCTGAATAAATTTACCAAATCCCTTGTTGTATTATTTCCAATATACTATTCCAAAATATTATATTTTTCCAAAGTTAAACAGATCCTAACACTGTATGTATTATTTTAATATTTTGAATTCATGTATGTATACCACGGTATGTTTATAACTACTGGAAGTGGGGCAGAAGGTGTATTGTCACAGTTATTTAGTTAACTCTCCCCCCCCCTGGCTTTCCATTGGTTAATCTCTATTTCTATTATTCATTCTTTGATATTGGAATTATTTGTATTGTTTATGTAATTTTCATTTTGCCAAATAAATAATAGTAATAATAATATTGCGTATAGTATTGCTCAGGAAAGAAGTAAATTGATAAGCCTGGAATTTTTTATGTGCTTCGCTGCTTAACACAGTAAAAGGGCTGTATAAGATTTTTATACAACACTGTTCACTTTATGTACCTTATTACAGTACTTGTTTAAAATATTAAACACTGATTTTTTTTTTATACGTGATCTTCAATTATTTAACCATGGCTCTTTAAACTCTCAAATAACTACTGTAAGGTTTGTAATATTAAAATCATTTACTGTTAACTCTTCCTTAGATTTTATTTGTGGATTCATGCTACTTCTTGTCTTATTGCAGGATTCTTTTATTTATTAGTGGTGTGACAGACAAACCTATCTTTGAGTTTGAGGCTTTCCTGATTTAGCATTAACAAAATAAAAGGAAATAGCTTTTATTTTGTATTAAAGGTGGCTGGCAGGTGGGAGGTGGGAAGCGCTGTTGGCCAATGCAATGCATGACTCCCTTTATCGATCTTGATTTTGAGATTGGCTCTCTTGTGATCTAATATTATCTGCTACTCAGGGTTGAAGGGATTTCTTCCCTATTAACCTTATGTACAGTGCAGGTAAGTTGAGAAGGAGATAAGAAATTGGTTTGAATCTTTCAAGAGAAAAGGGAGCGAGCGTATACTGTTCTGACCTTTGCCAGGCACAATGCGGGCTTATGTTTCTTGCTGGTACTTTCCTCACACCCATAGTGAGTTAATTAACTATGACTTTCAATGGTATCATGTATACAATTTTCCACATGATTTTGTCATTAAAGAGACACAGCAAGGTACTTTTCAGAATTCACATCATAAGTTAATATAAAATGAATGATCAAAATATGTTTAAACTCTGATCTGTGCATACATGTACCTTGTATACAAGAGGTGTACAATTTTCAATTCATTTCATATTGTTTTTATAATTATAATGATCATGATAATAGCTGGATTTATATACCGCTTTTTGCCTGATGATACAAAGCGCTGCTATTATTACCCTGGCTTAAGCTGTGCTGCCTATAGGTGCTCAAGCATTCAAGGAATTTCTTTCTACTTAACCTGGGTTGAGTGCAGCACAGTTTCGGTAAATTTCTTGCTCATACATGTATGTGCTCAAGTGCATAAAAAATGTATTGGTATACAAATTCATATATTTAATATTTAGGTATCCCCATTGAAATGGTATGTTTGACAAGTTGTACATTCTGAAATTTGGTTTATCTTTTTTGGGTGAATTCTAAGAATACATATTGAAAGGGCTTTATGGCCACCGCACACATTATGACAGGTCCTCAATCCAATATGAAGCAAATAAGATTTTACGCATTTTCGGAAAATGTGAATGAAATTTTTTTTAGATTCCAAATTAAAAAGAACACTTATATAACAGTTTTGAATTTATTACAAGCCTTTATTTTGGAGTAAAGTACAAATTGGTTTCAAATCATAGCCAATCATACAACTGCTATGACTTCATTACGACTAGATTTCAAATTTGCTTTTTAAAAAGGATGATATCATAGTCAGATTTGAATATAGTTATTTGTATGATGATTCAGAACATTACACAGTAAGATTATCAATTTGTCAATTTTTTTTTATCAAATTCTACTGCGTTTTATTTCAAAATTGGGTCGCAGACCAGACGCAAGGTGTGTGGAGGGCTTTATATAGATAATTGTTTTTAAATAAATTCTAATAACAAAGTAATTTTATTCAACACTTTCTCATCCACACAAGAAGATATTGAATGAAATATTATTAAGAATACATAACAAGTATATGTAGTTTCCAAAGCATTGATATTCATGGGAGTAATGGGGATATGGCACAATTAATCCCCTGGCTTTCTTTTAAAGCTTATGAATTAAAGATGGATTGAAAGCTGATATCAGTATCTAGGCTGGTATCACATTAATCATACATCCTAGAGAATGATGAATAGTTGGCTCCTCTGTGGCAAGCAAAAATGAATGGTCCTCACAGAATCAAATTATGTTTGAACTGGATGATGGTAGTAGCCATCTCTTTATCTTGGGAATGAAATCAGACATGAATCAAATTATCATTTTCTTAGTATTTTTTGCAGTTATGTATCCTGTAAGTTTTTTCAGGTTGTTTAAATTTGAATAAACATAATTTCATGTAACAAAATAAAACATAATAAGTGGGGATATGACATCATCAGTTTGCTCATTGAATATTCCTAAAGATACATGCATAGAACTGTTCTACTGAAATAATGCAAATCTTTAAAATGTCATAACTTTGTTTTTCCTTGACTGACTCATACCAACTGTCCAGTTGTCCATGTATGCACACCATCCTTCACCATATAACGATGGACATTAATTACGAAAACCCCATTATTCTCAACCTCTTTCTTTTTTTTAGTTTAGAATGGTTTAATTCAGTAAAAAAGAAATTGAGAGTAGAAAAACCAAATGCTCTGCTAAACATGAAACTATGGCTGATTGTTTTTTTAGAATTCTTGCCAATTTTTTTTTTAAATCACCTATATCATGGAGGCTAACACAAGCCAAAGCATCCTATTTTTTCTTTGGGGAAATACATCATTGCACAATGACAAGGTTTTTTTTTTAATTATTCAAAGTGTGTTTAAAGTGAAACTAACCAGTTGAAATAGTTCTTAAAAGAATTCAAGTTTTAGTTTGGACCTTTCTATTCCAGCCTTTGATTAGCTGCGCAGAATTCTGGCCAATTTAATGAATATAGTTACTTTGGGTTAAAGAGCAGATTGGAAAGAGAACGTCTCCTGATTGGTGAGACTGCTGTTATGTAAAACAATGGTTTTAGTTGCTTCTTAAACTCCCTGGAAGGTATCTCAAATGTGATTTGAATCTTACAGTATTTTGTTCTTCAAAATTATAATAAAAAAATCAATTTCACAAATTTTAACCCAAAATTAGAGACAAAATTTCTGTAAATTAATTTTTCTGTCTGCAATAATTAAAACTTCACTTCAAATGTTTTAAATAAACCCTTTCTCTTTCTCTTAATGTAGTTTAATCAGGTAATGGTAATGAGAAATGATGGTATTACTATTAATGGTGTGATTAAGCATTTCTCCTCCTCATTGAACTCCTGCAGGCATAAAGCTGTTGAATGCTGGCAATGACATGAGAAATGCTCAGAAAAATGTACCCCGAGGGAAACCAATCAAAATGAATGACTCATTTAATATAGTCATAAGCATCTTGGATTGGAGTGAATATTTTCTCCTGGGCCAGTTATATGTGTGGAATAAAGCAGACTTGAAGTTTCTTGGCCATCAATCCAAATATGTTTTCTAGTCCTACAGCAAATACAAATGTGTTCATGTTATATTTGTTTCATTCTATATTCACTTCATTTTGTAATCAGCAATTTGCAATCTACAATTTTCAATATAGGCCTAATCTTCAACTTGTAATCTTCGATTTGGTCTACCATGTAAAATGTATAGAAATTAAGAGATACACTGTAGCCTGTTCATTTATAAATGCTAATACCAAAAGATTATGGTAATATATATTACTTATGCACATAAAATCCTAGATGTCTCAGTGACTTGGTCTCTCAGAATACCACAAAATTGTGGTATTTTGAACAGTGGTTCACAAGAATAATATGCATCATCTGCCAAAAGCAGAACATTGTTCAATCTACATCACAAAAAATATTTCCATAAAAATGAGCTCACTTAAGGATGTATTTTAGCAAATCCATTAAAGTTGCAACAATATGAGATTTATGAGCTCTTTTAACCATTTAATATTATGGTAATATTGTCATTTTTTGCTAGGGTTGTATAATACAGCAATAAAAGGAGTGTTATTCAAGGAGGAATAATAAAAAAATTGACGCTTTTTGTTTATACAGGCATTCAATAAAACTGCTGTAATATTTCCAATATTCTTTATGGATAGCTGCCATGGTATGAAGAGAGAGTAGATCTATCAGAAGGGAAGAATGAAAAATAAATTATTGATTTGTCACTTTTTTAATATTTTCCAGCAAATTTGATAAAAGTTTGGTTTCTTTTATATGCTTAGTCTTGTAGATGTGACAGTAATTGCCTGTGACTCAAATGAGGCCTGCCTGATTCTTAGTATTATGTTATAAATATTTATTGGCATTAGCTGCAATATTAACAAAAAAATCATTTCTGAATGAATAAATGGTGCATCTGTATTTACCTGTAAATAATGAGAATTCAAAGATTAACTTTGCAATAAGTCAGATTCTCATTTTCTCCTCATCTGTAGATGGGCTTATTTTGAATGTCAAATGGTCTCCTCTTTTAACTGAGCTTGGAAAATGCACTGAATATTTTATTTTCCAATCTTAGCACTGAAATTCATCTATAGTGGATGCACAACTATTTTTTCATCTCATTCTGTTCATATGTACTCTGTCCTTGCAACAATGTCATTCTTTCCATAGTTTTTTTATATATATTTTTTTTTCTTCAAGTTTGTCTTCAAGTTCATTTATTATTATTCTTGATTATATATCATAATTCTTTATTATTGTAATTATGCATGGCTTAATTGTATTCTCTTCACTGATTGACTGCATCAAAGGCATGTACATTGTACAATAATACAAATTTGTACACTAATTCAACAAAGTACTTTATAGATTTAGCACTATTAAAGGATTTTTGGGCTTAATTCTATTCAGTTATTCGGGGAGAATGAACATTAAATGATGCAATGCATTAGAAGTATTAATAGATCATTATTACATGAAAATGTACTATCCTGTACTTGAAGTAGTCCATGAACAGAATACAAAAGCTTTGCATTTTCAGATTTGTGAGGTATTTGAGGCATTGCACTGATTATATGGGATTGATTGATTAATCTGATAGATTGTCATGAGCAGAAATCATTGATATTATGATAAAAGGCCTTGCACTTTTATACAGCACTTCTACATGAAAAAAATATATTAATGTTATCTATTTCACATGTATTATTGAATATTACTGAAAGAAAATGGGTTTATTATAAAAATATATTTTCAGGGAATTTCATAATCCTGAGCCGAAGTGTAGTTATCGGTGACTTTGAAACTCATCAGATAGTGCACAATCATCCAATCAAATATAATATACCATGGAAATTGATTACTCATGAGAGAGGATGGCACAACGTAATCACCAAAAACGATAGATCATAGAAGCCAAGCTAGTGTATGATGTATGGCATGAGAAGAGCACATGGCGGTCAATTATTCAATGCATCCCAAACATGTATTCAACACTTAATGCAGCATGGCCGTCTCATCTAAATCCAATGGTCCGTCAGATAGGTTAACATCTAAAGTAGATGGGAGGTGGGGTATTGTTGACTGCTAATGTTTAAACTGCAAAGGGCACTCAGATCGCATTACTCATGCTTTGTCGGATTTCTCTTATCTGTTAACTTTTATTTTTTACCCTTTTTTGTCTGTTTCCCCATTTCTCCTTCCCCTTCTCTCTTTCCTTTTCTATTTCTTTCTCACTCTTTCACCCCCTCTCTCTCATTATCTCACTTCCTATGTTTCATCTCTGTACATCTCCATTTCTAAATCTTCTTGCTTCATGTATGTCTTTTTGTTTACTCCCACCAAATCTTCTTCATTCACCATCCCTTTTCCTTACTTTTGATAATCTTCTTCTTTTACATATAATTGTGATTGATAACACAGTCCCAATATTGATACCTTCCTTTTTTGCCATTCTCTTTCCTCTCCATTATTCCTTGTCATTTTCACTCCATTCAACCAGAAAATTGGATATTTACAATTAGAGAATATTGGTAGCGTATCATCACCAAAATTATCTCCATCTGATCCCCTCAAAAAAGTTTGGAAATCTGTGTTTGGCCATTAATTTCTCCCAGCTCCCAATTTTACACAATGCATATTTTACATCATTCTGAAGATCATTTAATTTTCTTTAAAATGAAACCATGCTTGTTATGATCATGCCATCACGAAAAGAGCAGGATTCAAAAGTGTTGGATGAGGTCTGAATAGAAAAGCTGCAAAACGAGCAAAAAAAGTTTGGAAATCTGAGTTTGGCCATTAATTTCTCCCAACTCCCAATTTTAGACAATGCATATTTGATATCATTCAAAAGATCATTTAATTTTCTTTAAAATGAAACCATGCTTGTTATGATCATGCCATCATGAAAAGAGCAGGATTCAAAAGTGTTGGATGAGGTCTGAATAGGAAAGCTGCAAAACGAGCAAAAAAAGTTTGGAAATCTGAGTTTGGCCATTAATTTCTCCCAACTCCCAATTTTAGACAATGCATATTTGATATCATTCAAAAGATCATTTAATTTTCTTTAAAATTAAACCATGCTTGTTATGATCATGCCATCACGAAAAGAGCAGGATTCAAAAGTGTTGGATGAGGTCTGAATTGAAAAGCTGCAAAAAGATCAGAAATAGCCATGAAGGGTCAATACAGAACATGATTCTTTTGTCTGTGTCAATAGAGATGAAAATCCATTCAAATCAAGCCCCTGCTTCTGTAGTGATGGTTCTGTGAGATAACATGGTTTGAGTCGTGGTTTGAAATACCCATGCATGTTTGTTATGTGTTTGCTTGTGCAGAGGTGTGTTTGATTCCATGTTAATGATGATGAAACCAATGAAAACAAACTGCTGAGAAACTCACTCATCACCACTGAAAAAAGAACAGTGACTTTCAATATTGTGTCATTTTGCAACTTTTGAATTTTGACCTTGCCCCACATTTCAAGGCACTGCACCTCCATGTGAACCATAATCATATCATGTAGGGTATCATTTAAAACAAAAATAAATGATCTATTCATTGATATTAATTACACATTGATATTTACTAAAACCGAGGAGGGATTATCGATAAAATTCAGATTCAGAGTTTACATGTAGTATGATACATGTCTTTATGATTTTAATCAAGACATGTACTTCTCACCCCAGCTAAACCTGAGTAATTTAATAATAGATGCCCTTTTTATGTTCTGACAAAAAGCAGTACATAAATCTAATTATTCATTCTGTAAGAATATTCAGTGATTTTCTTACTTGTGAAATTACTGTACAGCTTCAATACCATGTATTATGCATTGATCTGTATGATAAACCTAAATACTGCTAGAGATCTAATGCCTCAAGCGGGTCGCTCAATGCTCGAATCACGTGAAATACAGCAAGAAATGTGATCATTTCCTACATTGAAATGGTAGAATCCACTATATTTCATCCATACTACACATTCACTTTGATCTCCTCAGATCTACCGAGATCTACTGGTAGGCCTATAGATTACCATCATCCAGCAGAGCTTTTGAATTGTCCCTTAGCTGAATACCATTATGTTTTGCATGTGGCAATGTTCTGACTTAAAGATAAAATTTAGGAATTTCATGAGGATATTGGAAAGGGTTGATAGTTTGGCCATGTGATTTATGAAATGGATTATGTTTAGAAATTAAGTTTTAAGCATAATTATATGAATGTAATTTTTGTACATGAATCTTTTATAATTTGCATTGCACCTGCCTCCATCTAATTTGTTTATTCAATTTTTATTTTAAAGAGGGCTCTCATTCCTACCTGTCCTTAGAAAAATATGGGTATGTAAAGGTATGTGGTCAGATAAGATTTAGTTTTGGCCCCTACATTAATTGCTGGTCCTCATTGTTATTGACTTGTATTTTGAGCTCAGAAATTTGTTTTGCAATCTCCCATATGAAGGTTTTGAATTATTGAAAACTTGCGACCTTGTCATACAGTCAATTTCATTCAAATCATGAACTTTACAGAGTGATATCTGACATTATATTTACAGTAGGGGTAGATATGGCATCATGAAGTTTAAAAGTGATTGGTTGGTATTTTAGTTTTTTAATGTTTGTCACAATCTCCATCAGAAGGTTGTAGCATCAGTAAAGCTTTATAATTGTCACAGATTAGATATGAACATAAAAGTTTTCAATCATCAGGGGTAGATGAGAAATCATATAGTATCAGGAACAGAGTGATTCCCTTGTATGTCGGCTTGGTAATGTTTGTCACAATCTTCATTTGTGAGTTTGAATTCCTTGTTGAGCATGTTGAGAAACGAGGAAGCATTTTGAACTTAAAGTATATGGCATGGCTAGTGTCATTTTTTGAACAGTCACTTGATAGAGGATCCATGGTAAGATGAAAGCTTACTTTGTAAAGAGGAAAGTGATTATCCCATCTTTCCATGGTGATGTTTGGTCAGTCATCACCACAGTGACAAACAAGGAATGACTATGATCTAAACCGCCTCTTCACATGGCTTCCTTTTCTGAGAATATGAATTCGAAGATCAAAAGCGATGTGTAGTAAATATGAAAGTTTGCTTTGGAAAGGGCAAAGTGATTGGCTTACATTTTTCATTATTACTCTCATGTTGTCTCACTTCATCGTTTCTGGGTCATCCTTGAGGGAAGTTTAATCAAGTTCTTGACAATCACACATCTTTCGGAGTTTGGAAGAGATTGGGAAAAGGAGAGAGAGATAGAGAATGGTATAGATGAGGAGAGATGGGAAGAATCAGAGAGAAAGAGGTGTATTGCATTTTCTTTTTATACTTTTATACATTCTAAATTTGATCAGGTTGCTTATGTAAATTCTGTTCTATGAGCATATTGGGTGATCAGTGCAGCATAGGCACGGGGGGGGGGGGGGTGGGTAGAAAAATCCTAGCATGATTTGTATCTTGAATGTAATGTGTACTGGAAAACGTATTTCAAGCTATATTCAGGGTAGCAGTAGTGATGCACCTCAAATAGATTATTCCTAGATACATTGAGTAATAAATGCCTGTTTATATGAGTATTGTTACTCTTTGAATATTCATATTGCCTCATTAATTATTTAGGGGTGAAAACTGTCAGCTTCTCTTAGTACCAGTTTTGATTTAAAATTGTGAAGAGTTAAAAATAATGTGAACCAGAATTACTTTGCAAGCAAGTATCATGAAGCAATATGTATTCACCTCTACTGCAATCCATTGACTAGAATGTCAGTGGTGACATAATTTACTCCTTTCCCTTGAAGATAATAATGTGAGGAATCTTGCTTGTATACATCTGCAGGAATGGGAAGATGTAAGATTGCTATCTATGGGGTGTTAGGCTGTCATCAATCTTGTCACGTCCACGTAAGACAGAGAGGATATTGGGATGTAATGAAGATAGATTCCGTTGTACATCGGTGCTTCATGTTGAGATATGGATTCCTCCTTGTACCGATGGGTTTTGTGACATCATGGTTGGGAAATGGTTGTAAATTTATTTAAAAGGAAATTGGTGATTCACATAACTTTTTCTTGTAAAATTTAGAAGTATCTAAAATTTATTTAAAAAGATTGCAGACCTAGCCCAAACCTGCAGAGGTATTTTGACCAGAAGAACTGTTAATGAAAAGATAGAAATAGTTTCAGCTATTTTTGATAGTTTTTGTTTTCTTTTCAAACTCATGATGTTATGTTTTCTTTAATACCGAACTTCTCATGATTTTCCTTTTTTTTTATATATCATTCGATATCCATAACTCTTGTTTTATGTTCACTTAGCTGGGGTTTTCTCTTTCTGTCTTTGAATGGTACACCCTCCCCCTTCTTTGTCTGAGGCTTATTTTAATCAGCATTGATTCCAGCTCAGACTTGGGAGATGGATGGATGCGATGGTATCCACTGGAAAAAACAAACAAAATAGGTTCCCTGTTCCCTAAATGTCAAACCTGACAGAATAATCAACAGGGCTTGAGAATTCTGTCCATTTTAGGAGATAAGAATCCCTGAAGACAACAAAATAATGTTGAAAGAATCCCCTCTTTCTCATCCCCTTTGCGGTCCTTCAGCACTGGATTAGGGCTGGAAGACTTGTCATTTCATAAATTAACCCAGATAACATATTGATTAGTAGAAGTCTGTTGGGAAGGGCTTGTATGTTTAAAGGTCAAGTCCACCCCAGAAAATAGTTGATTTGAATCGATAGAGAAAAATCAAACAAACATAACGCTGCAAATTTCATCGAAATCGGATGTAAAATAAGAAAGTTATGACATTTTTAAGTTTCACTTATTTTTCACAAAACAGTTCAATGCACAACTCAGCAATATGCAAATGAGAGAGTCGATGATGTCCATCACTCACTATTTCTTTTGTTTTTTATTATTTGAATAATACAATATTTCAATTTTTACAGATTTGACAATAAGGAACAACTTAACTTAACCATAAACTGTTGAAATAATTGTAATTCCACATGTTCAGGGAGAAATAAAACTTTGTTTCACTTGACAAGGAACAGAAAATTAGAATATTTCATATTTAATATAATAAAATACAAAAGAAATAGTGAGTGGGTGACGTCATCAGTCTGCCAATTTGCATACCGACCAGGATGTGAATACAACTGTTTTGTGAAACTTTAAAATGTCATAACTTTCTTATTTTACATCCAATTTTGATGAAATTTTCAGTGTTTTGCTTGTTGGATTTTTCTCCTTTTTTCAAATCAACTTTTTGTTGGGGTGGACTTGTCCTTTAAGATTCTGTGTAATTTTTCTCAAAGCAGAAAGAAAATAGTAAACTAATTGTTGATTTAATGTGAAAGGATGGAGAGAGACACTTCTGCCTGTCCAAACATAAATGCTAAATGATACAATATGGATTAAATATGAAATGTTTTAGACACATTTCAAATGATTTTGGCCGACTTTGGTATAGATTGACTGGGGATTATGTGGGTGATATTGTAGGAGGCAGACAATCTTTGTACGTACCTGTATAACTTCAGGTGCTTATGGTGAGGACATGAAAGATCAATAAGTATTGTTAGATTACATTTATTTGCTACTTCACATTTCAGTTGGGTTTAATTTGTTGTAATTTTGTTAATATTGTGGATGCCATGATTTTATATACATTAAGGAAAAAATTCAGTACTCTCTCTAACATAATTTTTTTTCTACCCTGGAAATGACATTCATGACATTTCATGCTTCACAGTGAATATCAATCAACAGATTATTAGTTTTCTTGAAGGGACTCACGTTGAAAGCATTATACCCACACATTGAAAGGCAGTCAGAATTAATTTTTTGTTCAAGTGAATGAAAAAAACCTTTTAGTATGCTATTGTTCCTCAAGTAAAATTCAATGTGGTCAATATTATTGAAAAATATTGTTTTTTTATTTCTTTTTTCATTGACTTATAGTTATAAGAATATTTGGTATTGCTTTTTGCAATCAATAATGTCATATTGCCTTTTCAGTTGCTGAACGACAATGTACATAGCATTTGTGACGGATGTATGTAATTATGTTATTGCGCTGCAATGGTATTTTTTCTGTTAATAAAAGAAGAGAATCTTTCTCATTTTAAACTGTGGATGTAATTCGCTCTTGTTTCAATAATACGCACCACACTTGGTTGAAATTTTTTGTTAGGCGTCATGTCTAATGGCTCGGCTTCAATTAAGATTTCCAGTTACTTACTGGCTTTCATCCAACCAAAGAAATAGAAAGCCAAGACTTGGGTGAAGTGAGCAAATGGTGCGTTAGTTTCTTCTTTACCCTCCAGCTTATGGTGAGTTAAAGTACTTCTTTTTAATGGAAACTAACATATCATCTTTGACAGATGCCACAAGAAACAGAGGCCCATTCAGATAGAAGGAAAGTATTCAGTCCCAAATCTTAGACAAGGCATTCTCTTAAAAGATGGAAGCAATTCATTTTGATGTAGATTATTATTCTTAAGTCATAAACTTTTGTCACTGTCATTTTCCACTTGATGCATGATGAGATGTTATTTCAGAGACACCAACCTCACCTTATCCAAATATTATAAAAACATTATTTTTTTTATAAAAAACATGTTTTCATCAAATATTCCCCTAATTATTCTGAATTCATGTATAAAAAAAGGTGAAGATATGCCAAAGTGCTGTTTTTATCACCCAAAATATGTTTTAGCCCTGAAAAGACTACAATCCTCTAGTAGCTTTAACATTTCTGATTATGAAGATTTTTTCTTAAAGGAGCTGAATCAAGAACTTTACTTTATTGCACAAAATAGATTGTCAGATACATTTATGCAATATCCATATATGATCAATCCATTTTGTTTTCAATCCGAAAGGAATACATGCATTATTAATCCCTCATACAAATGATCACTTAATATATTGATATCAAAGGAAATTATCAACCTAATACCAGGTCACTGATGATAGAATACATGCTTGGGAGAGATAGAAAAAAAGGCAGCTGCTCTCCATTGTTCATTATTAAAATTGATAATAGAGATAATGGGGAGAACCAAGCAATTTATATATGGGTAAACCTGAAATATTAAATGCTAAATTATAAATGAACTGCATGTACTTGCCTACTTTTGCCACTGCTACATACAGTGAAGCAGATAGAAAATAATGTTGCAGGTAATTTGTACTATGTGCAGTGTGTATGACATCCAGTTCAGGGGGCCGTTTCATAAAGCTGTTTGGAAGTTAAGAGCGATTATATGACACGTAGATAGATCCTTGTGATTTGATTGGTTGTTTGATATCGTTCATTCAGCCCATTTTGCAATGACGTCATCAACCGTGCAATTTTGGATCCATTCATCGTGCAATTTTGGATCCATACAATTTCGTCCATTGCACGCGTGCACCGAGACTGCAGCTCTGCAGCTCATACAGGCACCAGCAGTGCGCATGTTGTAATGACGTAACAATCAACAGACCAAAATCGCACTGCATGAGCATGTTTTGCATCAAAATTCATACATTTCATATGAAAAAAAAATCAATTTTAGGTGTCATATAAACCAAATAATTTTTTTTTTTCACTCGTGCAATGGACAGAATACTTCATTTGGTGAAAGATGAAATAATGATCCATTCAACTCGGCTACGCCTCGTTGAATGGATCATTTCATCTTTCAGCTCATGAAGTATTCTGTACTTTGCACTCATAAATATTCATTATTTGTATACTAAAAAAACGACTGGTGAACCTTTCTTACGCGCTGAATAATCACCAATGGTGAAATACCATTTACCTAAAGAAAGGATCACCAGCCGTTCTTAAAGTCGCTCTTATCTTACGAACGGCTTTATGAAACACCCACCAGAGAATCAGTCATCTTTTGAAGGCTGCTGGTATTATTGTGATACTTCATAATGTAATTGATCACCTGATAAGTATGAAATTACTTTTTATTATTAATATCCCACCAAACAACTAAACCATTTTGGGTATTACAGTGGCGTTATTGAGCCAGACACTTGGAGGTGTCAGAACTTGGTATGTCAAGGGGGGGGGGGGTGGTCCATAAGAGAATAATTCAACTTTTACACTTGATCATTACAAATGCTTGTAGACACTGCAGGTTTTCTCACTAGAATAATTAAATAGCATTCATCATTGTAATGACCATGATTAAGGTCAGTGGTTAATTGACTTTTGTGCATGCAAATTGCAACCATTGACAAGCTAAAGAGTATTCTCCATTGCACACTGCAGATGTAAACAGCAGGCTTTATCATGGGATTAATCTCAAGATAACAATTTGTATTAACAAAAATTTTATAGCCAGGGCTCCACACTAACACTTTTTTCTACATGATCAGGTTGGAGCAGACTAAAAAAATACAAATATAGTAATATAGCAATTTTTATAACAAGCCTTTATTTTGGAGTAAAGGCCAAATTGGTTTCAAATGATAGCCAATCATACAACTGCTATGACATCATTACGACTAGATATCAGATTCGCTTTTATTGTAATAAAGGCAGGGCTCCACACTAACTTTTATTTTCTACTGGTCCAACCTGTTTATGTCGAACCAGTAGATATCCAGTTTTCCATTTTCTACTTGTCCGAACCTAAAATTTACTGGTCCCCAAAATAAAGAAAACATAAAAAGACTAAAAGAATTAATTTTGCTGCTTTTTTTGGTTATTTTTACCCCCCCCCCCCATAAAAAACAAACAACAGTACACACACACAACACAATTCATGAGAGCCATTTCTAAGTTTTATGGAGTCACTTTTGTGAGGTGCAAGAGCCATATAAGAGAAGAAAATATAATTTGTATCAGTTAGATATAATTTTTACTGGTCATGTCGGACCAGTAAATCTGGCTAATTCTGAAAAGTTACTGGCCCTACAGCAATTTCTACCTGTCTGGGACCGTCGGACCAGTGCAAGTGCCGCGTGCTGATTAAGCACTTGCGTTGTTGTTTTCTTTTATTAGGATAATGATTTCATGATACCGTACCATGATTTGAACATTGAGTCTTCAACATACATGTAGGCATGCTCTTCAGCTCATAGTCACGTTTTGCTATTGTGAAAGTCCTAAAATTCAGGATTTTTTTAAAACCTCAATATTTATCTTGAAAAGGGATAGAATCTTGAGATTGATCTAATTTGGACTGATGAAGAACATCCTTCCAAAATGATGGAGTGGGGGTTGAGCTTCTGTCACCTTTAATTGGCTAACCTTACTCTGTGAACTAAATTCATATTTGATGTGATGATGTACATTCTATGGAATGAAGAAAGAAATAAATTTTATGATCAATCATTATTCTATTGACATCAGTTGTTACAGGGCACTAAAATGATTATGTATTAAATTATTTCAGTATCCCACCCATTATTTATCATTGTAATAAAGGTTGTTTTGTCATGTAAAAGCACTGTTGTATAAACCATGTCCACATCTAACATAGATAACAAATGAGTAACCTTTTCCTGTATCAACAATACTTGGACTGTTCTTGGAAGGAGTGAGATAAGGCATTTTCATACCCTTTCACAATATCCCTGATGATATTTTTTCTGCTTTCACACCTGCCCAAGCTAGATAATGATGTATGAGATAGAGACAATTATACTTGTGTACTTCAAATTAGTTGTTGATATCTGCTTTGAAGTATATCATGCCCACTTCCTTTCACATTGGGCAAATGTTTGGTAAGTTTTTATCTGAATAGAATTACTGATTAAAAAATTCAAGGTATTTTGTGATGGGTGGGTGTAAAAGCACCTGTAGAGTATTATTTGTCCAATATATCCAAGTACCCTCAGGGAGAGTATTGATTAATGTTGATAAACATTGCCAGAATCTCAAACCATCCCCTGCTTCTGTTACCATCACAGCCTTATCTTCATCCCCCTTTCCATTAAATTGATTTATAAATGTTAGCCAACTGTAATCCAATATCTCCAATTTAAATTTTTGACTTACTCATAATTTCTTGGCATGACATGTGATTGATATTGTCTCTCTTTTCATTAAAGATAACTGTTGAAAACACACTGTCCATCGTCTCCTGTTCTAAACACTCACTTCCACTCTCTTTTATTGATGCATTTCATCAATAATATTTTTTTCTTTATATCTGACATTTTCTTTACTAAATGTCTGATTTCATACACATTCCCAACCTTTTCTCACCCATGTTTTGTTTGTTATTTTACCAGCTAGATAGAGCCTTGAGGGTGGTTTTCCATCGTTAGCATAGAGAGATATTTCCTTTCTTGCTCCCCAAAGACAATTACATTTGAATTGCTTTTTCAAAACTCATAAATTTGTTCTCCTCACTGATTAAGTTAATTCTATCATACTATCAACACCCCCCTTCCATTAAAAATTGTTCCTACCCTATATATAATTGTTTCCTAGGGAATATAATTTGATTACATTGTGCACAAGGTACGTGAATGTGCCAGGAACATTTTTGCTGTAATTTCGCTAACAATATGATTACTGCTGTTTGCTCAGGAGTGTACAACAAGTGCATTGATTAAATATCCTAACATTTCAGAAGTTTTTTGTATTACTACCTTATGATAATATAGATTCACTGTCATACTATGTTCACATTTTTCCTTGTACACCCACACTTGTACATATATTTTCTTTATATGGGAATCAAGAGGGTAGGTGAAACATCAAGGAAAATTTTGGGGATGAACATTGATAAGTTTCGGTTCTATCAGTAAGAATTCAGCTCATAACTGAATCTTTGCTGATAGGCTTTTGTACCCTGTAGTGAATTTGAGAAACCAGATCTGAAAATTGAGTGAAAGATGAACCAACAAGATTCATAATCTTGTTGTCACCCTTTGTGATTTAAAGTCAGGGGGTGATAAATGAACTTCAAAAGATTCAGATTCAGAGATCACTCATCATATATACAGAACTCATTATGTGATTCATCCACATTCATTTTGAACCTATACCCAAGAGAATTTTAGTGATTAAAGGAGAAGTTCAACCCGATAAAAATTTAATTCTTATTAAAAGCAGAAAAAATGAGAGAAACAATATGGAAGATTTGATGAAAATCCCACCCAAAAATAAGAGCATAGGGGAAGGCGGGGTAAGTTGTGACACTTTTTGCATTTTGCATGTTAGAATTGATATGACTAGTAATATTGTAGAAATAAGTACCCTGCCTTTAAATTTCATTCTTTGGAAATATTTTTCACCTATTAATAACTTTCTACCCCCACACTGAAAATCGTTGTGACCTTTGAAAAAACTGATGTCAAATGGCTCAATTTGCCCCATCTGTGGGGTAAGTTGTGCCACTGTCTGGGGTAAGTTCAGCCACAAAAACTATGTACAAAAGGTATGCGGGAGAACCAGGATGTCATTTTTTCATTTAAAGTTATTTCACTTGCTAATTCTCTATAAATACTAACATCTTCTAAAAGTAAAAGAACTGTCATGTGAATTTGCTCCTTTCTGCTTGCATATCAATGGCTTTTTATGTTTTTTATTTTTTTATTACATACCATATGAGTTACCATGGCTCAACTTGCCCCATGTTGGTTGGCTTAAATTAGCCCCGTCCGAACTTTTTGCGATATTTTCACATCCACACATTTCTTGTGCATCCATCATGGAAAAGACTATGACAAAAGTGAGAATCCATACCTGGACTAACAATATTGTTCTTAATTCTATAATATATTTAAAGATGTGTGTGGGTAAAAAGCACTTATCTATTTCACACCCTTTTTTACTTTTTTGGCTGAAATTTGTATTTTTCCCTCTAAAAAAGTACTTTTAGTTTCAAAGTTGAAAACAATGTGGTGGGGTTGAGGGTTATGCAATGGGTCATCAATAAATAACACCATCACAATGTCTGACTCATTCATTATTAGCCTGGGGGTGGTGGCTCAACTTGCCCCTATGCTCAACTTACCCCGCCTTCCCCTACTGAAATTTTATAGTTTTGTTTTGTGATGTCACAGACGAGTAGCTCATAAAAGAGGGTGAATTTATTTGCATTGTAAATATATCATATCATCAGACACATCACTTTACGCACCCTTCTAGACCATATTAGTATTCATCCTATTACATTAAAATAGAATACATGGAATTTATATTATATGTTTTATAGGGAAGCTTCTCACATATGATGTCACAAATTATAAACTTTGAAAATTTCCTAAAACCTTTACCAACATTTTTCTCTAATTTTTCTGCTTTTATTATACCCAACTTTAATATTGTAAGGATGAACTTCTCCTATAACTGTAGCTGAATCTCTCATAACTAGCCATGTACAAAATGTTGCAATCAATTGAAATGAAATAAAAAATTACATTTTGTAAACCTCTTTATATAGTACACTCACAGACCTGATAAAATATTTTCCATGTAACTCAAAGAAGGTATCACGCCAGTTTACTCTCTCTCTCTCAAGACTAAAAGGTCTGTTTGGTCGAAGGGTTTTAATCAAACAGAGTCCTTAACGTGCCCTGAATATGGACAAGGCTGTACCATTGATAAAATCTCTTCCTCCTAGCTACCCATCCCCTCTCTCCCCCTCGTTATCATCCCTCAAGCTTGCCAAGATAATGGGGTTGGCTTTGATGGGGTCCATACAGCACCCAATCAAAGCAATCCTTACCCTACGGTGATCTTAATCAAGGTTGATTAACATGAATGTTCCTCCCACAAGGAACGCTGAATGTCAGACAATGTAATGTTGATACAATGCATGAGATTATATGGGATCGTGTGTCCTATTCATTTGAGGGTTCTAGATATTGTATTGAAATATTCTCTATTTGCATTGTCTCAGGGATAATGCCCTGTAGATCTATGTTGTATATGAAAATACACAGCCATTCTCCCTATCGACTTGTCATATCAGCTTCAGTCAAGCATGCTGTAAATGCGAGTAATATACGTTCTCTTCAAATTATTTTGGGGTGACAGAAATTCTATAATTTAGCGCAGGAAAGAATTACATTTTCATGTTGTTAGTAATTGTAGGCCCTATTCTGAGGAGGCGCGATAGCTTAGTCGGTAGAGCGGGGGACTCGTATTCCGGTGACCCGGGTTCGATTCCCACTTGGTGCGCTAGTGCCCTTTGGTAAGGCATTAATCCTCAGTACCAGGTCCTTTGGAGGGGACCTTAAGCCGTCGGTCCTCTGGTTGCTTGCTTACAAGCATTCATGCTTTCTTAGCAGTCAGATAAAAAAATCAGGTCACCACCATATTCTTGATATTAAACAACAAAGCCCCCTCCAAAACCGTTTTGATGGAAGGGTTAAATGAGTGTAATGCACGCCAGTATTGTATGCCATAATTCAAGTGTAATGACACATAATTATTTTTAAAATTTTTTTAAATGTCAGATGAGGTCCAAAACTTCAGTTAACTTGAAACAATGGTAAATATCAAAGAAAATAAAGCAAATCAGATAACTTTAATTCAAGATCTAAGATCAGTGTGGAATGGTGAAATGGAGATGCAGGCTTGCACTAGGAATGATTATGTTACACGTGTTTATATATATATATTTATACATATAAATATATAATTTTGGGGGAAATATTCTGGACTGACAGCTGAATTGTACAAATTATTGTAATTTTGCTACAGGAATCACATGGTTCCTTAACATATATACATACATTATGATTTTCCATTTAAACATGCTCAAAGAGCCAATGATAAAGTAAAATAGAATTGCTTTCCAAATGTTTTAATATATAAAGTTGATGATGACAGAGAACTCAAGAAATTTTGGCTCCTCATGGTAGAACATGCCAACATTTGCCTACTCCTCTTTGCAATCTAGCAATGAGCTCAATTGATGTAATTTTAGGAAATATAACCTGGATGTCATTGTAAATGTGGGAGCTCATGTTACATATGCCTACAAGAATCCAATTTGTATATGACATCCCATGTACTGTAGATTAAAATGGGGTTCCCCCTTTTACCTCTAATGCAACTGGTTTGAAGGAAAGGCTCAGGTATTGTGTGTTGATTGTTTTATGTCAAGAGAAAGTCTTTATGACCTACATCTAAATAGTTCCTACCAACATTAGTTGGTTGTTTTTCAAAATCGACTCTATTCAACTTTGCACCCCTGCAATCATAATTTGGATTTGCATTGGGGCAAATTTTTTTATATTCTCAGCCTGTAGGTTTCAATTATTATACTGTATTTGGTATTCATGCATATTGAGAGTCCATAGGGCTCCATTTTATGCATTTTATAATGCAACATGGATGTTTTTAAGCTTTCACTTTCAGTTTCTTCACCAGACACCCTATCCCAATCTTGCCGCCCCCGCAAGATAGAGAGGGAATTAAATGTTCATGGAAATGGGAAATTGGAACATGTTGATTTTTGCAGCTGGATCCCTTTAGTGCTCTGAAGAGGAAAGGATCCCCTTCAAGGTTTCAATTGAAATTCCTTTTTTTTTTTTGAGCTAAATGGTTGCATTCAATTTCAAGCGACCATTTTTAACACGAGAATCACATTTTCAAAAGAAGTTTAGTTTAAAAGCACAGTTTTGTTCAAGTCATTTTTCAATAGTTGCGAAAATGAATGTCTCTCAAGTTCAAACATTGAATATGAAAAAGTTGTGTTTATCTGCAGAACAATGGTCTCTTGAAATTGCTTGAACATTATTAAAGGTCAAGTCCACCCCAGAAAAAATGTTGATTAGAATAAATAAAGAAAAATCAAACTAGCATAACGCTGAAAATTTCATCGAAATGGAAATTGGATGTACACTAAGAAAGTTATGGCATTTTAAAGTTTTGCTTATCTTTCACTAAACAGTGATATGCACAAGTTAGTAACATGCAAATGAGTCAGTCGGTGATGTCCATCACTCACTATTCCTTTTGCTTTTTATTGTTTGAATTATACAATATCTCATTTTTTACAAATTTGACAATAAGGACCAACTTTACTGAACCATATAGTATTAAGCAATGCTAATTACACGTGTTCAGGGAGGAATTACTTGTTGTTTCACTTGACAATGAGGAGAAAATGAAATATTTCATGTTTCATATAATAAAATATAAAAGAAATAGTGAGTGGATGATGTCATCAGTCTCCTCATTTGCATACCCACCAGGATGTGCATATAACTGTTTTGTGAAATGAAGCGATACTTTTAAATGTCATAACTTTCTTATTGTATCCGATTTTGATGAAATTTTCAGTGTTATGCTTTTCAAATTTTTCTCTTTTTATTCAAATCAACTTATTTTTTGTATGGGGGGGGGGGGATTGGACTTGTCCTTTAAGATCTTAGTCATGATTATATGATGTAATCATGATACCTCCTTCTTATTCATGTGTTCTTTGGTCCATGGATGCTAAATTGACCAGCTTTGATTTTCATATTACTTTCTTGGTCAAACTGCCCATTATGACTTCCATTGCATCTCTTAAAGAAGAAGAATCAGTGATGATTAAGTATTGCTTGAATACGTCCTGTGGTTTGTGATTTGATATGTGATTCATGTGTTTGTGATTCTAGCAATGTGTATTGTGTCGAGCACATTCATGAACTTAAAATCTGCAGGGCAAAAAACATCACTCAGCTCAGAGTCAGAAGGAATTAACTTTATTACATGTGTAGGAGATATATCCCTCTTACTCTAAGCAGACAAAAATACTGTACCTTGCATGTCTTTCCATTGTTACAGGGCCAGTTGTACTTTTCATTAGTGTACCATGGAATTGGTCTTATGGATATTTGTAACGAGAAATTAATTAGTCTGGGAGCACTGATGATGATGAGTTGACATCAGTCTGCTCAGTCATGGGAAATTGATGTATTGTTATCGAATAATAAACTTTATTAGGAATGACAGTGTCGCCATTGCTAGCTGTGGATATTTCATGTTTGGCATCTTGTTTATGAATTTCAGAAAATGTATTTTGCTTTTCATGTTGAAATGTTACTGGCTGACTTTTCAACGGATGAAAAAAAGATTAAAAACTGAAGTTAATTATCAATGTTAAGCTGGAAATTGAAATGTAGAGGTCCATTGAGATCCAAGCTTGTACATCATGGACTCTTCATATAATATTACATTATTGATATTTCTTTTTGATTCATAATTTCCTTCAAAATGTAATTTGCTTGTTGATTAAAAATATAGAATGCAATGATTCCTGATCTAAACACAGACAAAAAATGTCAACTTGTTTGTGCGCTTGAATGCCAGGCATTGAATAATGAGTGTAGACAAGTCGCTGTCACTGTGTATGTGGTCATGGTGGACTGCTTATAATCAGGCCCTTTGGGCAATATATGCATAGTGGCATCAGGTTGATCTCCATTAGCCTGTCCATGATTAGCCCAAGAGTACTACATGTAGAGATTCTATTTCTAACTCAATTAATCATTGTGCTGATTAATCTGGAGATTAAAAAACCCCATCCACCTTCAGATTTGATCACTTTTGCTCATCGTCCCTGGTGATGTTAGTCTAGTTCTAGACGATTTCAATTCAATTTACGCCCAAGCCCAGGGGCCGCGGAAGCGGGGGGGGGGGGGGGGGGGGGGGCTGGGGGGACTTCAGCCCCCCCCCCCATTTTTTTTCCAAACTGTGTACAAAAACGTAAAAATTACTATATGATTGTGATTTTTTGCATGGTCAGCCCCCCCACTTTTGGCTCAGCCCCCCCCCCCACTTTGAAAATCGTTCCGCGGCTCCTGAAGCCGAGTGAGCGCGCAAATCCGAGAACCGTTGGGTGTACAGGTTTTTGGATTTGCGCAGTCACTCTGCTTGGCCGTACGCACTACCGTTATGATACAATGACGGCGAATAAATTGAAATTGTCTAGAACTAGACTATGGTGATGTATACATACGCCATAATAGCACACTTTCCATTATGAGGCATGATTATACCTGATAATAGTTCCATACAGTTAAAATAGCCACTAGTGATCAGTAGAACTTTGTATCCATAGCAAAGTAGTGATCGCGAGTTTTGATACGTATGTAGATCTCGATTAGAGATTGATAGCTCTCTATCATGATTGGGGATTAAATTGGGGTGGGGCTCCCCATGAATTAGTGCAATATTTATTCTAACAGCATGCTATTTCACACATAAATTGATTTGAGGTCATTATCTGAAGGTGAAACCCACAAACGGCCTCCTAATTGCACTTTTTTGTCCATCCAATCTTGAGCTTGTTCTAATGGGTCAAGTCGCTGGATATGAAAAGCATGGAAAAGCAATGATTTGAAATCTTGGGCTGATGTAGACATGCCTGTGGTCTTTTTGTGTTGACGTAGTCTAGTGTTTCTACTGCTTACCCACCATGAGTGATGATACCTTGCTTTTTAAGAGTTAGTAAGGTCTTTGCACTTCGGGTGTTTCGATCTAATCACTGATGATAGCATCGTTCTTGATTCAGTTGACCTCATCTTCTTGAACAATACATATAGGATTTCAACCCGAATGTTGCTGATATGACTACTATTTTCTAAAATGTACACTATGATTAATTCAATATTATGATACTGATCAGGTGTTTGCTCCCGCAATGATAAAAAGAGCCCCGAAAAATTCAATGCAACATTAAAGCTTATTCATTGTTACAGATTTAGGCAGTAATACTAATTTCATTTTAATACTAACAATGCTGTTAGCCAAAACACATCTTTGCTGAATTTTATTAAACTTGAATATTAATAGTTTATTTACCTTGTCCAAGAAGATTGGGATTACATTTCAGATCTTTATCAAGATGATTCTGTACTGTTTATAGAAAATGAATAATTGATATATTCAGACACAACTGTTAATTTTCACTGGATTTAAGGGGCAGAGACAGTCTCCCGATCTTATCTTATCGCTTATTTTCAACGCGGACTATTCACACTTGTCTCCAGACCTTGGATACAGTATTGATAAAAAATAGAAATTGAATAAGTGGGTCACATTCAACAGTGAATGGCAGGCCATCCCTGTACCAAGTTCATGCATTGGCATGTTTGGTGAAACAGGTGTGGCCCATTAACTTCATATCCAAGGTCGCTGTTCCCTCCAAATTTTGTTAGGGGGCGGCTTATTCCATGACCATGTATATGCTTTTCACACTGTATTTCCTTAACCCCATACTATCTTTTTTAAATTCACACTGTCTTTCTTAACCCCATACTATTTGCTTCAACGCCTCAACCCTGCACTATCACACAGCTCATGAATATTGATGATTTTACCATACAGAGCGCGATGAACGTGCAATTTTGACGTCTGTGATTGGCTAATGCTTAGCCCCACTTTTCCTTAGCCCAGTTTCGTTTCACACTGCATCTCTTAGCTCCTGAATTTTGGTGCTAGCACCACAATAAGCCGGCTAACCCTGCTTTTTTTCAGGGCCAGATAGTACCGTACTATTTACCGCGCTAGCCCACTTTGCTAAAACGTAGTGTGAAAACGAAGTGGACTAAGCTTAACCCCGGGAAATTGGTGGGGCTAAGACCCCCCCCCCCTTAGCCCCAGGAAAAAAAAAGGAAAAAAAGTGCAGTGTGAAAAGCATATTAGATTGGAAGATATGAGGAGAACTCTCAGAGGCACTGCCTTAGGGAGTTCTCTTTGCTCAAAATTCAGTGTGAACACAGTTTGCCCACCAATCAGATTATTGAATATTCATGTAATACAAATGATAATAAAATGATTCATTGGTGCTATTTTGTTGTTGACATTATGAGAGGACATCAAGTTACAACTTCGAAGAAATGGTGAAGCAAGAATGTCATGTGCATTGTGTGATCAGATAAATCTAGCTTTGGATGTACACTCTCACATCTTTCCAACCTAATTAGAAGTGTCGACAGCAATGAAAGTACCTTCACGTTACAGGAACTTGGAGACTTGTCTGATACTTCCCATCAATCTCTTATGAGACAAGACTGTGGGCCACCCTGGCTTGAGCATCATTTGCTCAGACGAGGCATTATCACACCCAAATAAAATAAAAAATACCCGGGATTTTGCCTGTGCGAAAACAAAGCACTCCCATAAACCTGAAAGAAAATCTGCAAAATAACTGGTACTTATTACAATGGCAATAAATATTGCACAAAATTTCTATAATGATGCAGGAATATTTGTAGTTTGGAAGCATATCCTGATAAAAGGGAGGCTAGAATTTAGTGGAAGTTGTATTGCTTCTTCATGAATGGCATTAACTTTATAGTTTGGACAGAAATAAATTCCAAAATAATCATGGGATATATTTTGATGCTAAAAAAAAATTCCCTTTATTAATTTGTGGGCATTTTCTTTTGAATGAGCTGGTGTGCATACACCTGTATATGCATTGTTAGGATTGTATCTCAAAAGGATGATTAATTAAACAGGCTCTTAACAACACACACGCAGTTGCTTAGAGACTTTTCAATGCAATACCCTTTCCCAAGCTTGGTGTATTTCTATAAAAAACATCAGGTACATGTGCAATGGCGGTATATCCATGGAGCTACTAACAGAGCTCCATGGTATATCCATAGTAAATCTACCACCAAAGGTCCCTTTTCTACAGAAAACTTTGATTTTTTATTTTACCATAAGATGATGCCAGTAAAAAATCCCTTTTTGTGTGTTAGCTTTATACATGTACAATACCCCAGAAGTGAGGAAAAGAATAACATTTTGAGATCTTGATCTCAATTCACAAAGTGGTTTTGAAATCACTAATTTTCAAACCCTTGGTATGCATAAATATAGATAATTGAGTGCTTAAACTGAAAATAGAGGAATGTCGTAAATAGAACAAGTACTTTTGTCAAAGGATGCTAAATTCTCATTTGTTGCTGTGGGTTTAGGATATGAGCCCAACGACTTTAATGAGTTCACAGAAGTACTTGAATTGATTTGAATGAAGGCATAAACATATAGCATCCTGTATATAAACAAGCACTGAAGGTTACAAAAAATAACTCTCCAAGTGCTATTAACACAAATTTTTCTCAAAGTCTGCAGGTTAATTCTTGAATTAAATATATTTATGTCCATGCATTTTTGCTCATTCTTTCTCTTTGGTATAGTATGACTTCTCAAGTTTGGAATAGGGTGAAACTGGTGGGTAAAGCTTTCTCTTATAATGCATAGATGTGTATGAACAGAGGGGGGTATTTTAAAGAGGAAATTCAGAGAAAGGTGTTGAATACAATTTACAGTCAAGCTATAATTCACAAATGATCAATCAATTTTTAAAATAAAATACTACACTTTTGTAAGGTTTCAATGGTGTGATAGTTGTCCAATAAAATCCAAACTTTGGCAGGCTTTGCCGAAAATGTCTTTCACATATTTTGTTGAGGAGAAGCCTTTGGTATCTCTCAAGCCTAACACATGTAACATTCCATATGGTGATGATATAGCATATCATGTCCTTCCAGGTAAAGTTCAGAATGATCTGGCTGGCTTTCTAATATTTATCATTTCTAGTACCTTGGTTTCACCGTTATCCATATAGACCCAGCCCTACCATCCAGTGGTTACCTCACACTTTGCGATATGACGTGAGAAGAATTGAAATCATTCTTCACCTCATCCCAGAGATATTGTGACAAGAGGGTTTGACTGCCTATCACATTCATGTCATGTTTCATGGTTGCTGATGTCTGAAAAGGATAATTTGATTTACAGTAATTATGACCTTTGCCATTGTTTTAAGAGTAATGAGCATTTACACGATGGCATGGAAAATTAGATACCGATACTCTGGAATGGTTTATTTCCAATTGGTCTAATGCCAATTCATCCAATTACCAACTCGTCTACTATCATCTGGTCTACTTTCAGTTCGTTCACTATCCACATGGTCTAATTGCCATTTCGTCCACTCACCATTTCGTCCGATAACCATTTGGTCCAATAGCCATTTAGTCCATATACCATTTGGTCTAATTGGACTAACTGTTAATTGAGCAAAATGAATGAAAAAGAATGATTATGAGTCGAAATGGTCATAGACAGACCGATGATTAGACAAAGTGATGATTGGACCAAACGGTTTTTGGAACAAATGGCTGTTAGACAAAATGTTGATGGACGGAATGGCATTAGACAAAATGAAGGTAGACCATGTGATGAGTGGACAAGTTTGCAGTAGAGGAATTGGCAGTTTACCTTTAGAATAACATCAAATGTGTTGTGTGATCCATTGTAAAAAAATTGTTTGCAATTATTTTCTTTTTACAGCAAGAATATGACAGTGGATTTTGAAAAGAAAATTATTTGAATACTTGGTATGATCCCCTCCTCATTTTTACCCTTATATAAACCTAAAAAACACTAATACTTCTTCCTTAAAAAAGATGGGTCTAAAAAGGATTGATCATGTTTGGAAAGAATAGTTTTCTTTTTCTTTTGGAAAGTCTCTTTTAAAAAGGGAACTATTTTCGTGTTCATTCCCAGCATAATAAAAAATTTCAGTCAGTCAATTATTGTCTGTATAGAATGAGGAATACATTCTAGCTGTTTGAATACTTGAATTGAGTTAATGTACATTTATGATGTTATAATTTCCTTAATCTGTTATTCCCTTCTAATATTTTCACTTCAAGAATCTCCAGTGATAATGGGCCTATCCAGTGGAATGGAGTTGCTAATCTCCATGCATTTCTAAAGATAAACCCCATTTTCACCAACACGACACAACATTAACTAAATGTTATTGGGATCTCGCTATTAAGTGCATGGCCATAATGCCCCCGCCACCCTCATTATTTTGGTATCATGTTTGGCATAAAAGTGTTGAGTGTTTCCATCCATTAGCTGACACATATCTGATCTCTTCGCCTTTTTAAACTCCATTGCATTTTTCTGTATCTTCTTCAAAGGTTGCTGGAAGCTGTATACGCATTTTCGTATGTTGTCCTTCTCCCCATCTGTACGGGCCTGTGAAGATTATATCTTTAAGAAAATGACAAATTTCCATGAAACCTATTAGGATCTAGAAATGAAACACTTATAACAAATCAAATGGCAGATATAAAACATATTTCTTTGTACAGGGTATATATTCAAGCAATTTTTTAATCAATTTTGATTTCTCCTTGTTCTAGCCTAGCTAATTTACAATTGCATAATTTGTTATACAGCTCAGTGTGACCAAGGAATTATAGGTCAGTTTTATGTATGCAACGGATATCCGTTTTGGGAATAGATCATAGTGATGCCATAGAATCACATAGAGATGTCTTTTCCAAGCTCCTTGGTTTCATATTACCCAATGACCATTGTTCTACTTAATTGCCATTCAGCACTATCTTTTGTTTAGCATTTCATGTTTACTTTTTTGAAAGATGTTTTTCTTTATAACTGACAAAAATTACTTGAAGGCAATTTAATAACTGTTGATGAAACACAATATTTATTGATTACATTAAAGCACAGAGAATTAAGTGATATTGTGCACTTAATAAATCTAACACTATTATTATTATCATTGGCAATGATTTTTGGACATATCTTTTGAACATTGCCAGTTTTTAATTAAATTGTTCTTTTAAAACAATGTCAACAAATTTGACCTGTTTATCCATCTCAGTTGGATTTCACAATTTAAGGGTATCATTTGAACGAACAATCTAATGCTATTTTCTACCTTTCGGGCATGCATTTCCCTTTGTTAATTGATTCCTGAATGTTTCCTTCATATTGCAGATTTTCATTTTAAATCTATTCTGGTATGCTATATTTTGTCTCCAGTTTTAATTCCAGTTTGTTTTATTAATGTATTCTCATCCTTTCAATTTTAATTGAAGATGTACTGCACCGCAGAAGATGCTCTCCTAATTTTAGTCCCTTTGTTATTTCTACTGCCTAGGTATATATTTCATATCTGTTCCTGCAATTTAATTCAAGTATGCTGATTAAGTTAATACCAGTATTGCTGCACTTGACAATTAGTAAGTATTGTACATTCATTCCACAGGGAATATGGATAAATTTCAAAGGCTGATTCCGTCTCGCTTTCATGCAGGAATATTTCTCTGTTGCTCTTGCATCAACAAACTTTGAGGATTGACAAGACTTATGAAATTAGGCCGTACATGTGCATGACTCCCCAGAGAATTTAATGCATAGATGGAGATTCAGGCTATATCTTTTGTGGCATATAGGTCAGTCTGGGAGATGATGATGATACGTCTCTCTTGCAGAAAATTGGGGGCATGGATTGTCCAGCCAGTTAGAACTAATAACCTTATGCAGTTGTGAGTCTGCCTTAAAGGTGTGCAAACAACGACACAAACTGACAAAAAATTATTTTAGCAAAATATGATTTTTATAAATGTTTTGTGTTTTTATTTTTTTATTTGTTTATTTCTCTGGAAATATTTTATTCATAATTTAATAAAAGGGTTTTTTCTTTTCTTATTTCAATGTACATTATTAAGCAAAATGTTATTTTTATAAATGTTTTGTGTTTTTATTTCTTTATTTGTCTATTTCTCTGGGAATATTTTATTCATAATCGAATCAAATAATAATAATGATAACGGTTATTTATATGCGCTATACACAAAAAGTATCGCAGCGCTTACAATTGTCAGAAATAAATATAAATCTTAAGTAACAAAAAAGTATAGAATTGTATACATTAAATTGCATCAACTATTGGTGTTCTCAACTGGATGAGGCCTGGTGGCATCTTGCTTGCTGCTTCGTTCACCAACAATTTAAGGGACAAGCCTGGTCAGCACATCATTCACAAGAGTCTTTTCTTTTCTTATTTCTATGTAGATTATTCAAAAGATCTGTATTTCATCATTTCTGAATTAAGATGAATTAGAATGAAATATTTGTCAATATAATATTTGATAGTTTAAAGTTATTTTGCAGTCATATTTTGAGAATCATTTCGGTGATTTTCTTCTTGAAAAATACAAACTGTAATTCCAAGAAGTATCTTAAAATTTAAACTTTAACATTCATATTTGTGACTATTTGTTTTTGTTTTGTTTACATTACTAGCATGTAATGTATACATGCCAGTAACCTTGCAAACATTTTTGTGTTAAATGGTTTGGAGAGCACTTACCCCTGGGGCCCATTGCATAAAACTTTTTTTTACCAACCTTAGAAAATATAGATTGAGATATGCCCAACCTAAACTTTTTAGGGTCAGTAACTTTAGATTGTAAAATTGTTTGCATAAAAGCTCAGGTTGCCAACATTGAAATATTCTGGTTTAAAACATCCCAACCTCAATTTTTTGAAGCACAATGAAACAGCAGGGAGGGAAAAGGTTTTAATCTTACATACATGTACATTGGATGTACATCCAATGTACATGTATGTACATTGGATCTTATATTGGATCTTACATTGGATCTCATGAAAACATGTTGTAAAAATACAGTCTTGAAAGATAAACAAACCTCATACACTAACCTAAGTACTAGTACTTCACCCAGTAATCTGATACAATGTTTGGTGAATTATACATTGTGTCAGTGATATATGTGTATTATCTGAATACTTGAGTGTTACCATTATAGAAATAAACACCACACAGCCCGCTCCACTCTTTGAATGTGACAATTGAAGGGATGGAGTAGCAGCAAAAGGAAACCTTGGAAAAGAAAAGAAAAGTGATGAGGAGAGAAAAGATGAAAGAGGGAGAAGTTGGAAGGTGAGAAGACAAAGAAGGAAGAGGATGAAGACAGTGAAGGAAGAATGATATGAAAAATAGATAAAAAAATGTCTGAAACAGAAAAGAGAGAAGAAAATCACCAGAAGTGAGGTCAGATTTTTATGTCGGAGGAAAAAGTTAAATGAATCAATCGAGAATAGACTTGATAAGGAGGATGAAGAGAAGACAGTTGACATTCAATACTTCACTTGGAATAAAAGTGACGTCCCACCTCACTCTGCTTGAGACAAAATGTGAAATCCTATCTCTGAAAAAACACTTTCACATCTTACTTAGATGAAAAAAGGCAATTATGACATTTACCATTTCTCCTTGACTATTTAGAGCACTTCATTGTTTACTAGGGGGTCTTCTGCTTAGGTTGCTAACATCAAAAGGTTGATTTCACACTTAATTGAATTATTCTGCCATCTTGGGTTTAATTCAGGCTGGCATGTGGGATGTTTAGGTAAAGTAGATTGAATTAATTGGATGTTACGATGATGGAAGTGTGGCAGCATGTCTTTAAGTGGCTTTTGATCTGATTAATTAGAGAGTCATACTAACAAGATTGGCATGGGTTTGAGTGCAAAATGGATGTGATATTCATGATTTCAATCCACATCAATTGAATTTTAAAAATGTAATTTGAAGTGACTTTATAAGGAGACTAAAGAAAGTGCATAATTTTTGTTATATTGAAATCATAATGGGCAATCTATGAATACCATGTAAGACCATTTCTTAAAAATGAAAATTTAGATCAATGTTAATATCAGGCTATGAGCAAAGCAATATAACATTTTGCAGAGGTTGATTTTTGTTGGAATTTATTTCAGGTACACTCTAAAAATCAAGGATTTAAAATAAATCCAGATCGGCTGTGAATAGTGACCAGCCGAATATTAGATATAGTTTTAATCCTTGTAGATTTAAATATAAGTCTAAAGATTTGAATTTAAATCTTCTGACATTTTAAAATTAATCCTAAAGATTTAAAATAAATCCAACATTCGGCTAGTCACTATCCACAGCCGATCTGGAATTATTTAAATCCTTGATTTTTAGAGTGTATGATTGAAATATTCTCACACTTAGTTAAAGCACCATGATAAATAGTGGATCTAGTTTGGCTAATTTAACATTCAAGATAATTGAAAATGAAAGCCATATGAAATAACTGAATCTGTTTAGCATTCACATTCTCTGCATTCTTTTCAAAGACTACACATATTTTATACATTAATTAAGAATGATTCTTGACAAGAAGACATTTTTTTTTATCAGTCTACAATTTCCCCCAACTCTTCTGGAATAGAGAGTTATTGTTGATGCTCATAAATGCCTTTCTAAATAGATATTAATAAATAATACTTCATCGAAAATCAAAACCACGATTGTTACCTATAACTTTACCTCCTCATAGCACTGAGAATGACAACACTTCCATATTAAAGTCAATAAACTCTATTGAGGTATGAAAAATCAATCTCTTATATTTGAAATACCTGGTAGATTATTATTGTTTAATAAAATCTTCACCAATCTGTCCTAATTGATGTGTCCTCAGCTTCCTATATACCATTCGAGTGTATTTTTGAAGGTATACCCAGATCATCTCCTTGTATTGACTTAGGCTCTTGGTAGTCTTAGAATGAATTGATTATTTCCAATTACAGACAGCTGGGTTGGGAATTAACCCCATGTACAGCAGGGTGAGGTGGATGTGAGGAGTTTCCGAGAAAAGTTAAAGAGTCTCTCTACCTGTGATCAAAATTAATCAGTTTTCAAGCCTTATTTAATTTTCTTAATTCTTGTTTTATTGGATCAACACCTTTGGAATGTTTTGGTAAAGATTGAGTAATGTTTTTTAATATCATTATGATATATAAATTTATAAAAAGTTAATTGACCATTGGATAGTTTTGCATTCACATCTTGAATAATTAAAACTTGGATTAAGAATAATAGAAACAATCAAATGTGATGATCTACATTATGAGTCAGAACAAATGCATTTTCTTGACAACTGTTCTGCATGTTTTTGTAAAATTCATTGTTTGTGTAACTGAATATTAAACGTGTGATCATTGCAAAAATTACATTAAAGCAAAACTGATGTAGTCACATGTGAGTTACTTTCAGAGAAATTCTTG
This sequence comes from Lytechinus pictus, assembly GCF_037042905.1. Taxonomy (NCBI): domain Eukaryota; kingdom Metazoa; phylum Echinodermata; class Echinoidea; order Temnopleuroida; family Toxopneustidae; genus Lytechinus; species Lytechinus pictus. Next base: position 10,522,713 of record NC_087245.1, on the reverse strand, counting down.
AAATCAAATGATTCATAATCATATAGAAGTGATTATTTGTTGAAACTTAGTATGCTGAGTCTGACTCACATCAACACAGATCATGCTTTTATACACTCTAAAAATCAAGGATTTAAAGTAAATCCAGATGGGCTGTGAATAGTGACTAGCCAAATATTAGATTTAGTTTTAAACCTTGTAGATTTAAATTTAAATCTTTTTAGATTTGAAGTTAATCCTAAAGATTAAAGATTAAAAACATTCGGCTGGTCACTATCCACAGCCGATTTGGATTTATTTTAAATCCTTGATTTTTAGAGTGTACTTGGGAATATTATCAGCCCAAGTGCACTACAACTTTATTATTGTTTGTAAAGAGGAACCATCTTCTCATAGAATGTTATGGTTGTTATGCTAAATAATGACAAATTCTCATATTCTACGAGAATAATTATGCACATAATTGTTTTACACAAATAAACCAACACTTTAATTGAATAATCATGTAGTTGGAATTCTAGACTGCATATTTTATGTTACCAATATATAATCTTGGAATTTATCTTCAATTTCATTCATCTTTAAAAAAAGTGGCAATGTGTACGGAAGGAATTATATGCATAACCAATGTATTGCATTCAGGATGTGAGGGACTCCAATATGCACTGAAGTTTCACCTGGACCAGAAATATACTTTACTGCTTGAGATGGCAGAATCAGGAAATATATTCAGTTAAAGCAATCAGATGAGAATACATGAGATACCGTGATCAGGAATGGAAAAACCAGGATAATCAGTACTGTGTAGAGTGAAGTACAACCACTCTGACGTCATTTATCAGACGTGGTTTAGACTTGTCAATCATTGCTTCGTTCAAAGTACTGATATAGAAATCATGTTCTTGCACTTGTCTGCTAGATTTAGTTCTTCTTTCTCTTTCTCATCTAAGTTACTTTCCTGTTTAGTTTATTGCGTATGTAAATTCTATCGAATTTCAGTTCTTATTTTTCTTCACAGTTTGTACTTTGCAAGCTGTTCTTTTTCATCTAAAGTACTTTGTAATTTAGTTTATTATCTATGTAAATCCTTTAATCAGATTTTAACTCTTTGTTATTCATTGTTGGAACTTGGAACTTATCAAAGTGTCCATACTTTATAAATTAGGTACAAGGTAGATCTACATGTACCCTTTTCTTGATTTTCTCATTATTTTCTTCTTTTTTTGTTTTCTTCTCTCTCTCTCTCTCATTTCCCTTTTTTCTTTCATTTCTCTCTATCCTTGCGACACATTCTCAACACTTTTTAGCAGTTATGATCTTATCCATGAATGTCAGCAAGTATGTCATCCACAACATGATTAATAAAAATTATCCAGTAAATTACCAAAATGTAATTGATTTTTGATGACTTAGTTAAGGCTATTCATGAATCAATTAAGTCTCCAAAGCTGATGTTGGTTTGTCTAGGTGCTCTTTTAAGATTTTGATCCAATATACTTTGATGGAAGATGCTCAAGACTTTCAAGAAAATTGACATCAATGCTGCATCAAATGCCTTTTACATTGCAGCTACATGTATCTCTGATGAAAGTTTGAATGTGTCCTCTGAAACATCCTTACCCAGTAGAGATATAATGTAATGATTAATGAGCTACTGTTAGTCGATCACCTTAGCTACCACCCCATGCATATCAATACTATGATTTATTTTTACCCTTCATCTCTTTTTTTTTCATTAAGATGTTTATATTAGGTTTGATAGCTACTCCTATCTGTTTTCAATGGGTCATTTTGTGCACACACTATCTTCCAAGTTAAAGGAAACCAAAACCCAAGAAAAGAAGCAATCTTTTTGGAAAGAGTAAAATGAGAGGAACAATTAAAAACAAGAGATATGTTTTGTATCTGCCATTTAAAACAAAATTGGTTGTGAAATAAGCAAGTTATGGACGTTTAAAAATTGTTGTTGTACTTTCTGTGGGGATCCTCAAATTGGCAAACATGCTTCAAAATTGCTGATTTTGTGGACAAGTCTCCATTTGTTTTGTACACAATTTTTCAGATTTTCCCTATTGTCTTTTAAATTGCATATTGCCTCATTCTGAGCATAAGATATGTCATGAGAAAATATAATTCACACCACATATCAAGGTCGGAGGAGATGATGTAAAATAATGTAAACTAAAGTGGCAAATCTTAAAATTTGTGTACAAAACAAATGGAGGGTTGTCCACAAAATCAGCCATTTTGAAGCATGTTTGCCAATTTGAGGATCCCCATAGAAAGTACAACAAGACTTTTCAAACATCCATAACTTGCCTGTTTCATAGCCAATTTTGATGAATCTCATTTTAGATTGTTCCGTTCGTTGTCTAATATATAGCAAAATACTTTCATCATCCATGCATAATCATTAAAAGTGGCTAGCTGAGTTAGAGTGATAGTCGAGTACCAGTGATATTTGAGTACCGCACTTGCTTTTGTCATTATGAGTCAATGAAGCTTTCTGAAAATATGAAAGAGCTCCCTCTGTTGGCCAGCATAGAATATCCGGATATATCCACCACTGTGAACTTTGGGAGTTGTGTTTTTTCAGTATGATTAAAACACTTCCCTTGCATTGTTCATCCATCGATTTCCAGAGCTTTTCAAATGAATGATAAATGAGTGGAGAGTAATGAAATATTTAAGTAGTATTGTTTCAAATGTTGTAAGAAGGATAGATTTCCTACAAACGATCAATCATCAGCAAATAATAGCCGCTCTATTGACATTAATTTGCTTTTAAGTATTAATCAATCCTACCATAAGGATGATTGTTATGATATTGATGAAGCTACTTTAATAATGATGACTAATCTTATTAAATGGTTACTATGGCTCTGCCCACTAAAAACTGAGTGTCAGAGTAATATTCTAGGTGTAGGAAGTTGTATGTATATTTTAATGCATGTAGTTTATGCTCGAAATAACTTATGATCGATTGACATATCAATTTCATACTTGACGTAATGTTTGCCTATGGTGGGAGATATGGCAATCTAATGAAAGTTGTGGGTCAAAGGGAAAAATTACCTGAAAATGTGAATTGATCAATTGTTCAACTGATAAAATTTGATCGTATAATAGTGATGATTTGATCATAAAAATAATTGTGTAAGTTATAAAAAAGGTGTTGTTTTTTTTCACTTTTATCTTTGACAGCTTTCAGCAAAGAGAGTTCCATTACAGAAGAAAATGAAGACTCAGATGTAAGTATAGAGCTGCATTATTTTATTCAAATTTTCTGTGTAGCTACTGAAACATTTATTATCTAACACACTCTTTTTCATATTTTATAGGTATTTAGTGAGTATGAAGGCCAAATTTATTAAATGAATATATATATAAGATTACACAAGTATATAATAACATTTGATACTTATTCAAAATCTGAAGTACTTAAAGCATATAAGACATTCCACAGTGTTAAGTTTCACAAAATATATTTATCACAAAACTGCTTAAAGGGGTATTTCATTTTCAAATTTAAAATAATAAGACAAAGAATACACTCAAAATTAATAAAAATCATACAATGATGAAAGTTATGACATTTTAAAGATTTGCATTATTTCGGTAAAGGAATTCCATGCGCGTCTTTATGAATATTCAATGAGCAATTACTGATGGTGTTATCTTCACACTTGTTCTTTTGTATTTTATTACATGAAATTATGTTTATTCACATTTTGTACCCAAGAACTAAAAAAATGGATTGACAATCGATTTAATGCATTATATTAATTGCTGCAACTTATTGTTTTTATAAGGGAGACATATCATACACACATGTATAAAAAAAAAAATTTAAAGTGGGTATGTGACATCTTCAGTCTACCTAATGAATATTCATGACAATGTGCATATAACTGTTTTTACAAAATATTGCTAAATTTTGAGATGCAATAACTTCATTATTTTTTATAAGATTTCAATGAAATTTTCAGCATTTTGCTTGGTGAATTTTACTTTATTTATTTAGATTCAATTATTTTAGCCTGGACTACCCCTGTCAATGAAGGAGCTATAGACGGCACACACTAAGGTCGTTTTTATTAAATTTACAAATGTCTCAATCTTTTATGAAAATTAATATGTGAATACAAAAACTCACACAATATTTGATATACTAAGATAAAAAAAAAAAATGTGTTCAGCGCATAATTCTTAGCACAGCCCTGTATGAAGATAAATACGTCCAGTGCTTTTTCTATATCCGTATTACTATTAAGCCCTAAGCTGGGAGGTGTGTCACAAAGATTTACATGTGACTTTATAAAGTCATGCTTAGTGCAGACATGCACATGATATTGAACGCACAGTCTCATTGACTAATACGCAGTAGTGTTCGTCCTCTTAGCATGATTTGACCAATTTGATATGCATTTATATCACATGCAGCTTAGAATTTAAGTGTGAGTTTTAGCTCATTTTCTTGTGCAGAGTCTTCAGTGGATGTGTCTTCCACATATATGTTTGGCATTCAGTGCATGCTTTCTCATTACAGTGGGTAAAGAAATCTCTGTGCATGCAAGTCGATCTTGATCTGGATTTTACTTCTGAATTAAAGAGCCCCCTCAGCAGCTACAATTATGCCTTAATATATGTTTAAAGTCTAGCTATAGCTTTAGCAAAGGGTTCATAATGTGAATTGTACTCAAGTATCATCTATCATTCCAATGTAGTAGCTGTTGAATCTATTTCAATCCACCAATTATGTCTGAAATATCAAATATTTAAATCTTAGATATCTAGTGCCCTCTCCTGGCAATGGTTTTATTTTCCTATAAAAGGCTTTTGAGCACTTTTCTTACAAATTAAGTGAAATGATACCAGAGCGCTACAGACAGAAAAAGATAATAATATGAAATCTTAGGCACATTCCATGCTTTTGGAATAGTTTACATATTAAAAAACATCAGCTATTTTATTTTGATTGGCATCCAGTCAAATAAGTTTATTAAAAAAAACGAAATTTCAAATGGTAAGACATCATTTGTTACTGGTGAGAAAAATGTCTTACCCTGGTCTTATTCTGAAAAGGTAATTCCGCCAGAAGATACTGATATATATGCTTAGGTCCTTTACTTTCAATGTTCTTATGGGCTATTGGATGTTGTATCTTTTTCAGCTGGGACTTTGTGATCTTAGCTCATGTCCTTCATAGATATTGATCATTTGCAAATTCCAGACTAAATCAATATTTAAAAATCATCTTACGTATTCAGGTGTTATTGATCATATTCAATCATTAAATTGCAATATATATGTAAATGTCTTGAAACATTGCTCCAATTTTTATAAAAGTATAATATCATGTTATTATCCCCTTTTGCCGAGGATAATGCATTGAATGGTTGAATAGAAATGCGCCATTGGAAAACAAGGTTAGTTGGTCTCCGTCATCTGGCAGAATATTATGTTACAAAGTGGGGGCCCTCCCTCGAACATAAAGAGATACTTGTACAATTAATATATTAATTTGATTGTACTAGGTACTTAAACCATCTAGACTTGGATGAAATTAATTGATTGCATCTTTAATGTTTATCAGTATAATAGGAAGGGCCTCGGATGTAATGATCCCTCTCTCTCTCTCCCTCTCAAATATTATCATTAAAAGTGGCATGCTAGGGTCTATCTAGTAGATCATGGTATTGAGTAAAGGGGCTTTCACAATTGCTTGTGCGATCGTTTGCGATCACTTGGTCATAATATAATATGTTGCACAGAATCGCAACGGTTGTAAGCAGTTGCACCACCAATTGTGAAAGGGGCTTAACAAGTTAATGTTAAAAAAACCCCAGGATTTGTCAATGGACACTTTCATATATCTTAATCTTTTAACTATTGAATTCCTTGATTTACATCAAATTATAGGCAATGGGTTAAAGTATATGCCTGTGGGTCCATGGCTACATTGCAGTGTTAGTGGAAGCAGCATAAATGGCACAAAAAGACATATTTCAGGAAATAATATTAAAGAAATAATTGAAAATGACATTGCACTTGCAATAAAGTAATTACTGTATAAGTGCAATGCTCAGTCTTCACAATACACAATTTTATGTAAAAAAAGATATGTGAATATTGTCACAATCCAGTATTTGATTACCAGGTATCACCGACAGATCAAATACACATTTAATGTCATTGAAATTCTCTGTCAACCTACTTGTACATGTATGCAAACTGTTGTGTTGTTCTATCTGGTAAAATAAATTCAATAATGCATACCTTAGATTACATCTATTCCAACACAGTAAAAGCTGCAATATTAGAATAATGAGTTCATATCTCATGAAGATATGATACAAAATTACGTAAATCGGTAGTTACTCATGATTGCTTTTCCCCATTCATTGACTCAGTTAAAAGCAATAACTTTTATTGATAGAAGAAATTATAATGGATTTATTGTATAATCAGCATCGACCTCCATTACTTGCCTATGAATTATGACCATTAGGAAGGCCTGCCTAGCTCGAATCTCGTGCTCAGCCTAGTCGTTTCTAGCAAAAAAAATGATTATTAGGTGCACTTATCGCAGTGCGGTGGATGTGAAGAGTAGAAATGTGAGATTGTGAAGGTAGAAGAGGGATAAGTTTCCGTCAGAAATGTGATGCTTGTCACTTTCTATTTATTCCTCGTTGGTTTATGTATGGATGGGTGCTATGGAACTGATCGGTGATGTATGTTAAGTACAAGCAACATCAGTTCATTTATGCGACACGGTGAATGATAGTGGTATCTGATCCTATGTTATTATGAGCTTCACGCATCATTGAACCAATATTCTGGTCTTCTTACCCTTGATGCTGAGGTGCTGCTTCTTGAAACGGTGAACGACTCTTTACCTAGATCACTGCTAATTGAGAATGCCCAGCAGGCGTTGACTGACGTCGTCTCCTACGTGTGGCCAATTTGCCCCTGAAGCTTAATCTGTATACTGCAGGGCTCATATCTAGTTTGGGGTACCTAGATAGAGTGTGAACGAAGGAAGAATTGTAGCATCTGGTGAAGTGATAATATCAACACTGGCAGGGAAAAGGATTAAAGAGAAAGGAGAGAGTGATCAGTGGAGGAGGAAGTTGTTTTTAGCTTGTGTCTTTCCATGCAATGGTCGCAATGGGGATGGCAGTGAATTTAAATACTGTGTAAGTATATTATAAGGTAGATGACAATGGAAGCATTGTCTTTTTTTAAATCAAAACTGATTTACATTTAAGAAAAAAATTGTGCTGGGGGAAATTATTTACTGGTATGTATTATTTGAAATGCATGGTGCAGGAAAATGGTAAATGAGTCAAACGGTCATGGAATTATAGAATGTATTGTGGCACGCAGATGACAAACTACCTTACTGACCGTACTGACCAAGAGATATACATTATTAGTAGTCAAGATTTTTTTTATAGCATGGTAATGCTGGGAATTTTTTTAGCATGGGGTAATCATATTCTACATTTCACCTCTCACATTTAGCATATCAGAGAAAACTGTTTGTGTAAATAAGGGTGCCAAATTGCCTGCTTTGGCATAATAGCGTCATGGTGCCAAGGGGTTTCACTTATTCATTGATTTTACCAAATCCTGAATCATGTCCCTCTTTGCAAGCCGGCAGTTTTCACACGGGTCCTTCCCAAATTATGTATAGGGGAGTAGTTCGCGCATTCACATGATTTTCAATTCCTGTGTTGCTGGCATAAAGGCTGTTGCTGAAACAAGTGCGCAAAAGTGTAATAACTTCCTTATACCAGCCAAGTGACGATATGTTGTACAGTAGTAGAATCAGTGGGGGGCACAAGCCCCTTTATAAAATTTTGCTTTTGCACTCCCTCTTTTTCATAATCCTGGATCTGCTCTGTTTTACTCTAGTAGAAACTTATCCTTTCAAAGGATACCAAATGTTCCTACAATACTTTGCAACTTGTTTTGCCTTAAAGTTTTTGTGAAATAAAAACACATTTAAATTTCCGCTTTACATTTTGGTGTCTCATTTGGTTACTCTTGTTTTGTGCAAAAAGGAGAATGGATCCTGGGCAAAATACTCATTTTTTAGCCTAAAACTAGTAGCATTTTTCAAAATAAAGATGTCTTCAAAAACTGCATTCATCCTCCAGTCTTTGATATTTTTCATAATCTTATATATCTTTCTCACTGAGGGGTGTTTGAATTTTAAAGTCTTCTTTTCAGTATAGGTGACATGGGTGACACTGTAGGAGTTCAAAGGTCAAAAGGTTACCTCATTTAGATTAATAGGCTTAGTCTTGCAGATTACTTGTTCTGCAAGTCTTCCATTATATAGCTGAACCAATTGTAACTTCTTACATTTTGTGAAATCACCCTTGACTGTTAAAAATGTGATGTAACAGACTCATTGCAGCTCATTAATTTGAATTATCAGAAGTCTTACATGTGAAATCGACCCTAAAGTGGGAAAAATCCTGCCAATTTATTTTGGAGATGGGTTCTCGGCTCTGGTTATTACGGATCAATGTGGATGCAAAGGTCAACTTGTCTGTTTTCACACTGCATCAATTTCCAATGGGACTCGCAATTAAACTACTAGCGAGATGAGACTTGTTTCCTCTCATGCAGAAGCCAAGGCTTGGTGCAATAAATCAAGCAAATACAAATAAGACAAAATATAATGTAGCATTATTGGGGCTATGGTGTTTGCTTCGTTATAAATTATGCAGTGCGATTTTGATCTCATAAAAACATTGTATAACCTCCGCAGTTATTACATTGCCATATAAATGAAGAAACACTTACACTAATTGCAAAGTGGGTTCTTAATTTGTTTTGTTTGTTAAGTAAGGCATGTTAGAAATATGGTTGAATGTCTATTTAGATCTACTAGAGATAATGACAAAATTATTTGTTGATGAAATTTATGGTTGCATATTTATATTGATAGGTTATGGGAAATGCTAGGTTAGTGTATAATTTACTCTTTAAAAGCAGTATTATGTCTGTATAATTTGTTTGGAGAGTGACAAGCTGCTTATGCATCATACTCAACTATCTTCGGAATATTGAAGTATGGAACTTTAAGCAGAATTTATGGCAAATGAGGACATTAATGACACCAGTCAAGGTTTGGTGATCACATTGGTCTGAATATCCCTGGTATGCAAGTGTACCTCTGATGTCTTTTGCTATCTTTCCTCCCAACCCCCATCCCCCTCTTTCTCTCTCCCCCCCCCCTTTCTCAATTCTACCACATCCCCCCACCCTGCAAATGACTGTAGGGTTGCATTTGTCCCAATTTTTCTTAATACACGATGATGTCATGATGTCGTGTTTGACTATTTGGTCTACGTGTACATACCCTTTGACTCCAAATAATAAATGGGTTTAAAACCATGCACTCTAATGAATGTACATCAAGCTTGGTAGCATTCAATTTTACTTCAGTTATTATTCAGCTGTTGTCCACTGTTTCCATGAGACAAGGAAGCTTTGATATTAATTTGTGATTCATTTGCAATCAATTTTACATGTAATTTCAAATATTCTGTGTGGGTGCAAAGTTTATATAAAGACTATCCCATTAGTTCATATTTTTGAAATTTAATATATAAAGTTGTTTTATTTGCAAAACAGATAAATTCTATACACTCTGTTAGAATATGAAGCCAAGGGTTTGAAATAAATCCAGAGCGGCTGTGAATAATGATGAGCCAAATATTGGATTTATATTTAAACCTTGTGGGTTTGAACTTAACCCTTGTGTATTTGAATTTAGAGTTTAATGATGTTACTTTTTTTTGTTTTAAAGTTAATCCTTAGGATTACAAATAAATCTGATTTTCAACTGACCATTATTCACAGCCGATCCAGATTTCATTTTATTAAATTAAAGTCCTTGAGAGTCAGAGTGTATAATAACAAAATTATGAAGCAAAATATCTATTGTGAATTGTAAAATTATAATAAATCTAAAATGCTAGTATTTGTACTAGTCTTATCTCAGTGTCAGACTGCCAATAAGGGTCTGTGTCTGCAGGTTAGTGGTGAGTGGGACAGTAATAATAATAACCACAATGGTGTCTAGTATAGTCAAAGTGCAAACAGGTTTACTTCAATGTAAGAAGTAAAAAATGATATAAAAAGAAGCAAAATAGATAAAATCTATTCAAACTTGGATTTAAAAAAAAGATAGGAAGTGCAGCTTGTATAAGTTTGCATTAATTCTAACCATGTATAGCTGTGTCCAAATGAGCATGGTGAATTTTATCATATGATGTACAACTTATTCAATATTCTGCTCTAAGAGTTCTGAAAAACTGGTTTGGCTACTCATTGAATGTGTAATTTAGCCCTTATCCTTTTCTTGGACAGCTATTAATTTTGCATATTTAATGAAATACAAAAGAAAAAAGTGGTCTTTTGTTATCATCAGCATACTAACTTGTACCTATATCACTATTCCACTGAAAAAAAAAGCTAAATTTTATGTTTAACTTGTTTAATTCTATTCATTCGTTTTTTTTTCTTTAAATCAAGTCGACATCAGGTTGGATTATCCCTTTAATCTCTCTTTTTCTTTTGTTGTTGATGGGGGATTTTCAGCGGATGTTAGGCACATGAAAGGGAAGACAAGTTCTCATTTACAAACATACAGGATAGGGATGTAACATGATTCCTTCCGCCTTCAATATCAATCTGAGTCCTCAATCATGTGTGTACAGGGTTTCTTTTAGGGGGATGTCATTTGGTTGGTTCAAGACCATGAGGAATTTACAAGCTACTCAGACTGAAATGATAGAATACCAAGGCACAAAAGCACAAAATGCACAAAAGAGCGCTGGAAATTAAGCAAAAAGCCTTTGGAAATTCCCATTTACTGCAGTGTTAAAGCTCCAATGTATTAGATTTAGGCAGCAGGTTGTGAAAAGTAGCCCCCCCCCCCCCGAAAAGAAAAAAAATCACCTTTTTCCTGTAGAGTACATACAAGAAGGAGCCCTCTACTTCTCTATCAGAAGCAGAAAAATCTTTCAAGCAGTCTAGATTGAATTGATGGTAAATTAACAAGGGATGAACAGGATAAATCTAAAGTTGTAAAACCATGAAGAGATATTGCCAGCGTGTACCAATGAGTTACCATGATTTAAAAAAATATATTTTCATAGATTATCATTATTATAAAAAATGGAAATAATATTTATTTTTAGGGGCAATTTTTTGTTGTTGCTACGTTGGCGTGATTGCAGAATGTTTCAAGGACTACTTGTTGGTTCAATGAGCAGCTATGCCATAAAAGCATCTCACTATTTTGCTGTAGAGTGGAAGAATATTGATTTTCTAAATGTTCTTGAATATTTTTGTGGCAGATCTTGCATGGGGCAACTTTAGAAAACATTGTCACCCCAAGGCATTCCTTTTAGCAAAGTTTATAGGCAATTTTAGCTGTCATGAGGGCAAAATCACTCATCGCCCTCATACATTTCATACGCTATTACTTGCCAGAAATTAGCTTGAAATATTTTTTTTAACGAAAAGCTTGAGAACATCATAAGGTTCATAAGGTTCATAAGGTAGTATTTATTGTCCAGATAAATAAATAAGTGGAAATTTGCATTTTTACATGGTATTGAACATACATAACATTGCATAGAAAATGAACATATTTACAGAAAATCAAACAATCACATATAGTCAATCATGATATACACGTGCAAATGCTACCCACTGGGTAGCATTTGAAAAAAAGATACTGTTATTGACATTAAAATTAAGATTGAAATGGAAATCTGAACTGAAAGTTAGATATCGGAAATTGAATTGAAATTACATTAGAATTGTAATAAATCAGTACTATAAATCTTCACAGCATTGTCCACTTGTAATTGTTATTGTTATCAGTATTTACATATTATTTATATTTTCAATATTGTTGTTTTAAAGAATTAACATCAACTACCCGACAAGGTAAATTTACATTATTAGGCATATTATTATTCTTACATAATCCCTTCCTCATTCAGCACTCGGATTGAGCTTGGCACGAATGAGTTTAAGAACCTATTCATCAGAAAATGCTGAAATACAGAAGTTTATTATCAACGAAATGTTTAAGAAAAGATGATATTTTAGGTCTTATGCAAAGCCGGTATTATACACTTTAATCTATTGTACATTTGATCTTCAAATTGAACTTCAATGAAGTTTTACAAGACCTGGGGGGTGTTTCACAAAGATTTAAGTATGACTTATGTCGCATTTAAATGCCGACGCGTACATGACATGCAATGCGCAATCTTTACCGTGTTTACACTTAATCGGCATTTGGTTCAGAACCAAAAGCCGATGCAGAATCCGTTCTGAACCGCAAACTGTAACAACGTGTAAACTCAAACCAAAAGCCGATTCTGCATCGGCTCGCGGTTCAGAACCGGCAATTTGCACCACCAAAGTAGTAGGTTCTGAACCGCGAGCCGATGCAGAATCGGCTTTTGGTTTACGTTTACACGTTGTTACAGCTCGCGGTTCAGAACCGCGAGCCGATGCAAAAACCTGAAATGATACGCACACCAACAATATACGTCATAATAAAGACAACGCTGGATCAATGCGCTTACAATTACGTCACAATGGTAAAGTATATGAAATGCGCACAAATTGCCGATGCAGAATCGGCTTTCTGTTTACATGTAGTAAAAAAGCCGATTCTGCATCGGCTCGCAGTTCAGAACCTACTACTTTGGTGTTGCAAATTGCCGGTTCTGAACCGCGAGCCGATGCAAGTTACTCGCGTTTACACGCTATGAAAAAGCCGATGCTGAATCGGCTCGCGGTTCAGAACCGCGAGCCGATTCAAATGCCGATTAAGTGTAAACACGGTACTTATTGATCAATATGCAGTAGTGCGCGTCCTCTTGGCATGATCTGACCAATACTGTCATGTCTTTTATACCACACGCAACTAGACATTTAAGTGCGACTCTAAGTCATACATCTTTGTGAAACGCCCCCTAGTTTGTAAAATTCTCTCATGATCAGGTGAATATTAATGTGGTTAATATTAAGGTTCAGTCAATGCCCCTTTCACCCCCCCCCCCATCCCCCATCAGTCTATATCTGTAATTTGAGTCCTTAACATATGACAGGAAGCAAACATCATATAACAAAACTGATGGGAGGATATCACATACTTTCATATCCTCTAAGTTTAGGAAATACTCTTATAATATCAGACAGTGAATTAATCTGGATTTCTATTTAAATCTCATTATTGCTGGCTAATGTTTTAAATGCTCTATTAACCCCATCTGGTTTCAGGGGATCATTATGTGTACAATGTGAACTTCATTCCCTCAGATGCATTGTATGAAGATTTTGATCCAAGCATCTTAATAACGAAATTAATTTTATGCCACGTCTTCCTTGGGAATAGTTTTTTCATGGCCCATCTTAACTAGCACTTGCATGCCATTTTAGTTGCACTGATGTCCTCATCCCATCTGGTTCCAATATAACACTGAGGTGGAGGATGGCAAATAAGAATTAGCATCTTGAAAAATATCATTAGTGCTGAGTGAGGTTTGAACACCCATTTTTTTATTATTGAAGAGTCGAGGGACTGGACTGCTAAACTACAATGACTCAATTAACTAGTACCTTTATTTGTGCTTCTTTGAAACTAACTTAAGACAGGGTGGAGCTCTCTTTTATGAAAGCAAGTACATACAGAAAGAGGAGTGATACCCTTATTCCAACTTTTTTGCACTCCAACTTCATGAATGTATCTTAAAATGAAAACCTCCAGGGAGCATTTTATGCAAATCCCTTTTACCCGTGGGAGACACTTGATATTCTATTACATACAGAATTCTAAGATCGTGCTTACAGTAAAATTTCCAGGTGCAGGTATTGCCTTTCCAATGTACATATTCTCCAGCCCTGCCCATATGCATGGTATCATTGAAAATGCTAGCTTAGAATTGAATTTTATCAATGTGATGATCATTTTTCCATGTGTGAGGTACCATAGATTTAGAATAGCATAGGATTTTGTGGCTAAATGTATAGTCCCATCTGTGAGACAACTTGCAATACTGTGTGCCGTGCATGTGATTCACACAAAGTATTACAAAGATTCATGAATAATATCCAAACCCAAGGGAAATTAGATTTCTTTGCATATTGCCCTCTTTTTCACTCTTGAAATTGTACCCGTTTTTCTTACTTTTCATCCTCATTAGGTTAAGTGCATTTTTGTGTTCACATGTACATGGCTAGATTGATGTATAGGTCTATCACCTCCCCCCCCCAAAAAAAAAAAAAAAAAAAAAAAATGACACCACTCCCTTCATGAGTATCTACATTGTTAAGGGGTTTTTTTATCCTGGAGATAAAAAAGCATATCCATTTTAATGAAATCATTGTTTACATTCACATTTCTAATTGCTAAATATTTACACATAAGGAGTACCTTGTTTATACAGATGTGTATTTTTGTGTTCTTTGGTTATCATATTATGAATGAATGAGAAGATAAAAGGGTTATTACGATTGTGAGAGATCATAACATTTTCTCTGCCCGACACTCTTTCTGACTACCAGTATCTTTCTAGAAACTGATATCCACTCACAGCCGCAGCTGAAGCTCTGATTCCATGGGGAAACTCACAGAATTCCCATAAAATTCATATTTTTGCTTGAAATTCTGAATTCGTCGAATTTCTAGGTTAATGCATCTGGCTTGTGCGACCAGCTGCAGACAGGCGGTTGGCATTAGAGGATTCATACTGCTTTGTAACTCATGTACAGATTTGAGATTTAAATTTTTCTGGAATTTCTTCATATACACTGGCTATTCTTTTATTTTCGCTGGGGTAAGTGTTCAAAATAAGTGAATGAAATTTTATTTAGATGTTTTGTGTAAATTTGATTTTGTCTCTAGATATTGGTGATTAGTTATTTTCCATTTGAAAAAAAAGGTGAAAGTTCATAGAATTTTTCAACAAAGTAAAAGATTGATGAAGTTTTGAATGGTTGGCTGTGTGAAATTTGTCAAGCATTCGGAATTGGATGACTTTGGTGAACATGGTATGTTGAATGATCCATCACCTTTGTTATTACCTGTCAAAGAAAGGTGTTGTACCCTGACAAAAATAGCAGCAAGATGGTTCTGATGTTGACTGTTAATAATTGAACGCAATGGCTGACAACCGTAGAAACAGGAGAGTGATCTGGGCTCAAAATGTGACAGTTGAAGAGAGCATGGACCTAGAGTAAATAGCATGTATGTGTAATCAGCTGTCTCGACTGGGTGGTATATTACCTCTTCAGGATATGAGGAACTCGTACAAAACATATTAAAGATAAAAGACGGTAGTTGTAGCAAACAATTGTTTCATGAGAAAGTATTGTAAATCAAGATTAATTGTCAAAATATTATCATATAAACACTTTGGTGGTAATTTAAATGGACCCTGTTCAAACTCATTTTTAGATTGTTACCACAACTGGTAATTAAAATGCTTCGCAAAGGCATTGTTTATTGTAATTGGTTTAAAGTAAGGCAAGTAAAGATTGCAGATAATATATCAGAGTGAAACTGGTGCAAATTTTTCTTTGAAAATGCAACCCCCTCAGGAAAATGAATTACTGATATTGCTTTAAAGTTATTGAAAGAGGTAAAGCCCCCCTATATGCCGATGTTGCTACAACTTGACAAACATTCAGATTGGTTAGGATCAGGGGAAAATGAACCATTTTACCAGGAGTCAGCGACAAATAATTTGCAGTAATATAAATTTTCCAAATGAACGGGGGATTCATTACGTCCGCATGCCGCTGTTAATATGCCAGGAAAGACCTTATTACGATCATTCCACGACTGCGCGCCGTGTTGCTTACGCTTTTCCCGCTTCCCCCTCGATTCGAAATGCGCATTCTCTGATCGAGAAAATCGGCATGAAATTTTTATCATGTTCACAATTTTTAGCAGATCAAGCAAATCTGAATAAAATGCTTGGTGTTTACCCGTCTTCATAGCATTGTTGTTACGCTGCTCCTGATTACAATCGATTCCTATCCCGCTCTCCGCTGATCTAATGATTGGGACAGATCAGGGTTTCAGATCCTGATAGTGGAACGGGGGCTTATTAAAAGGTGAATATATCCGTTGATATATTAATCTTTACAGTTGAGTGGATGACGATTTAACTAGTCTGTTCTGTTAAAAAATCATGTCCAAACTTAAGGGAAAAAACTTACATGCCATTTGGGTGCTGATTTTGATTTTATTATGTAATTCATTTTCGTTCCCCTGTAAAATGTATTAATGTGCTTCACTATCCGATGTTCCAAATAAAAAACATCCACCCCCCACAGTTTGTGGTTTTTGTTTTGATGTGCACTATAATGTTTTAAGCTGAATGGAAAATGAATTACCATTTTACATCCCATTTGGAGCATCACTGTTCGCAATGTATCTTGGTGTCTATGATTTGGCCTTTCCTATTCTATTTCAATTGTATTTTGATATCTTATCAAATGGGTCACAAGGGGCAATCACATTTTGATTGAAGTTTTCATGTGCTTGGTTTAACCCCCTGGGGCTCAAGCATTTTGCCATGTGTTTTGTGTTCACCCTTATTTGGAAGACCTGGCAACCATTTTCTTTACCACTTTTTTCACAACCACAGATTGATTGACAATGTATAACCACTGTAACCGCCCAGAGAATTGCAACAATTGTGGTCGTGTTTGTGGGGCGATGTGCTCTCAAATGACATCAACAACATTAACCATATAGTAAATGCGTTTTTTTGGTCAAATTTAACTTTTGTTATTATTGTTATCATCATTTAATTTGGCATTCTCTTTCCAGATAATTTCATTACACAAGGGAGCAAATCAATACCATCACAGTATTCCATTTCAATTCCTCACCAACTGCATTGCTTCCTCTTCATGCTCCCTCTGTATGCACATTAAATTTTCAAAGCTATCGATTCATAGACTCTGGCTAGCTTATAGCCCTATACAGTATTTATAACCGACCCAATCTGGACATATTCATAACGTTAAATAAGAATTTTGATATATCCAATCAGTGTCCTTTTTTATGTTGAAAAAAATATTTAAAAGAAGATTCTGTTGTTTATGAACTGGATTTGTTGGTAGGGAGACAGGACTATTCTGGTGATGATATATCACTTCATACTTGTAGTGATCTCAAAATACCAAGTGCAATCATGCAACTTCTAAAAAGCATGGACAATATGCCACCAGTTGGGCAGACGGAATTCAATTTTCTATTCCTTAGGCTTGAGGAAATCTGTATAACAATTGACTGTGTTTATACAGATTGAGCTTAAGCTGTTAGCTGTGTATTCTCAATTAAACCGAATTGCCTGCCAGGAAGAAGTTGCAATTAAAAAAAAATTACAGAAACTATAATTAAGTATTCTATGTACAAGTCTA
Source organism: Lytechinus pictus (assembly GCF_037042905.1). Lineage (NCBI taxonomy): Eukaryota > Metazoa > Echinodermata > Echinoidea > Temnopleuroida > Toxopneustidae > Lytechinus > Lytechinus pictus. The sequence continues at coordinate 10,505,247 of NC_087245.1, read as the reverse complement.
GTACTTCCCTGATGGCATAAAAACATGCATAATCAAGCGTTATTAAGCTTTCTTTCATTATATTTCAAATCATTTTAAAAACTCTTCATTTATTTAGAGTAATATTTTTCATGATAATCTGAATTACATTCCTTGAATTTGATTTTAAAATATACATATTTAATGAGAGAACTGCATACATAAGTTTGAAGTGTTAGGTTGAAGTAGCAGTTTTCTAAGGCAACTTAGGCAAATCTTGCCAGTTGTGATGGATGGAGTCTATTAAGCTACAGAGTATAGGCTAATTCTTATCCTTGAAGTTTCCCATCATTTCCCCCTCTGTATGCCTCATTACCATTTTCAAACACCTGCTCTTGTATTGCTTTTAGTTCTAATGAGGATCAATGAGAATGGCAGTATTAATAATGATACCAGAAGTGGGTTAATGCAGCAAACATGACTCTCAGACACTTCCGGTATTTCACAATACTTATCTTGGCTTCCTGGCATAGCAACCAAGCAGGATAAATTCCTGAAAGACACTTATTAACATTACCTGGGTCAAGTGTGGATTAATGTATCAGCAGAAAGGTATCATCCCCATCGTGGATTTGAACCCTTGCCCTATATGATTCACAGTCTGGAGACTTGCTTACTAGATCACTATGTGGTCCAGTGGTTAGAGCATTGGACTCATAATCGCAAGGTTGTGAGTTTGAATCCCCACTTTGCTATTGTCTCCACTTTGATAAAGAGGCCCGAGAGTAATATCTTTCGCCTATAAGGTTAGCCATCATGACTGATTAACCTAGACTTAAAATGTTTCCTAGGTAATTGGTTATATACCAGCTTGGCGTTTACCAGCAAACTGCTGTCCTGCCGAGTTCCACGGGAGTTACCATAAACAGAAACAGAAACTACAGATAAGTTATTTTTCTATATTTGAGAGCACTATTACTACCATTATCTGCTGTTGAATGAGATATTTGATTGATTTGAGTCTCAAAGCATTGTATCTTGATCTTGTTAGAGATGTGGAAATAAAATTATGAATTTGCATTTCAACATCCATGGTGTATTGATTAATACATATTCATGATCTCTTTGATGGAAGTTGCATGTGCTCTGCTTAAATCAATGCCGTCTTTGAAGAATAATAATGAATATTGAAGACTCCTGGGATTGGCGAGGTACCATTCTTGTACATTCCTGTTCCCCGTCCTTGACTGTATTGATTTTCTGGTACAGAACCCCCCCCCCCCCAAGCATGAAGATTGACATGCATCTAGTTACCCTATACTTGCTCTTCATTTCCACAAGCTAAAACATCATTGTTTCTTGTATTTTTCATTTCTTTGTTGTGGTGTTTTTATATCTCTCTCCAGATTATTTAGAAGTGTGTGATTTATTTTCCCAACTTCCCAAGAGGAGAATCCATTGGTATACACACCAAGAATACTACACGGTGTATACATACACATGAAAAGAAACCCAAAAAAATGTGCCCCAACAGATGTACTGAACCACTAGTTACTAGCATTTGAGTTAAACTCAAGCCCATACCATATTTTGAGATATTTTTTTTACTCTATAGGAATTGTATTTTGTAGTTCTTATCCCATCCCCACTGAGAGTTCTGTAGAGGATACATGCATAATACATGAAGTACATCAATGTGCCAAAAATACGCATGCATCCGTTTCTCCATCACCCCTGCACATATTTTCGTTCCCAAGAGGCACAATTAATGTATTTTGTATTCCCCATCATGACTGACATTGCTATATCCATTCACAGCTTGTTACTCAGAAAATATGGTATTCAACTCAATGAATTATCTAGTATTTCAATTCAAATTTAAGACCACTCAATAGGACTTCGTTTAGAACAGACCAGAATATGCAAATTCTGCATTATTTGTCTGCGAATTTGAAGCTTGCCTATATCGGACAAGATTTTAGATTCATCTATTCCCACCAACCATCTTTCTCTTTTTATATTTTGGATGGTCACACTAATTTTAATCTAGGCCCCATGGCAGGAAGAGTTTACTGTCAAAATTTTCAAAAATGTTATTACACCTATTAAAGTCCCTATTGTGTTATTCTTTGAATTGTTGGTTATTCTTGGAATTATAATTGATTACACCTGGTCGTACAACAGGCTCCTGAATGATTTGTATTGATCTAAGGAAGATGTGAATGTAGAACAAGAACACATCTAATGGTGTCTTTTAAGATACAAAACAAAATTGAAACCTACATGTAATTGTATAACAATGTATTTTGTAATTATTTTTGACAGATCAAGTATGCTTTTGTGATCAATATAAAAACCATTCCTTTCTTTTCTTCTCATTATAATTAATGAAAGTCTATGATGGGAAAAAAATCAATTATACAAGGTGATTTAGCAGTATGCTGTGAATATACAATGGTTTGCGGGCGCATGTAAGGAATGATCAGGGAAGTTATAAATTGTCAGTGAACTAGCTTTTTTATATATTTCTTTAGTCTATAGTGTTGGAACATACCCAAGAGAGAGAAAATGAGTGATAGTGTGAAACTAAGAGGCCTCACCTAATTCAGGCATTGAGGCTTAGGTTACATCTCCCTATGACGATATGGAAATTCATCGTCATGGTGAAGGACGTGACCAAAATTACACTGGGAATACAAAATAAGTCATTTGATTTTAGAATAAAAGTGTCAGGCTTGTCTGAACAAATAAGAAGTTCCATCTCTATGGAAAATCATACATGGCCTTTGTTTTACCATATTGCTTGAAAAGCTTTAATCTACCCTGAAAAAAAAAATTTGCAATTCTTTATTTACAACACATCCCAGAAAAAAAAAGAGAATCATTTTTGTTTTATGCCATTTAAATCTCAATCCTGAATATTTGTAGTAAATGGCAAATTGTCTTAGAGCTTGGAGTCTCCTCTTTCATACCTGATACATATTTCATGCAGCATCTGAATTCCAAGAAAGAAACAAAAAGGTGCCAAAATTTCATATTATTCCTCAAACCAAATTGATTACCTGAGGATTAACATATTTCTATTTCTTTGAAATAGTGTTTACATTTTCATAATTGAATGAGACAAATGAGTGTTTCACTTGTCAATGTAACTACAGATTTTATTAATGGCTGATAGCCCCCCCCCCAAAAAAAAAAAAAAAAAAAAAAAAAGGAGTGTGAGTTATTCTGACAGCAAACTTTTAAAAAATATCTTGTTAATAAAGTTTTTGGGAAAAAGTGTTTTACAATGATCTACTAATTACATTTTTAACCAAAATTGGTCCTCTGTTGAAAAGGTTGGACAAAAAATGTGAACAATTTTGGGGTAAAGTGTTGACCAATGATTGAAACACTGATAGATGGTCAAAGTCTGACTACCAGTTGGTCAAAATAGAGAGTCTGCCCAATTCAGCTTAACCAGACAAATAAATTAATGGAATTGTTTGCACATGCAAAAAAGACACTGAAGTTCACTGTATTTATCAAGAAAGATACATCCGGCATGCCCTCTTAGAGTCTGGGAATCGTCACCTTTATTTAAAAAGCATATCAAAACTTCTGGTTTTAGCACACTAAATACTGATATTTAATGAATTTAAAACAAGATTTTCTTAATTTGGGAAAATATCTGCTTTTCCATGTCTGATTTCAACTAATCCATAATACTCACTGTGATAATTTTGCTCTTTACATTTGTTCAGCATCATGCTACAAACATGCAACTGATTTGACAAATCTAGCCAACAGGCAGTAGATTTCTCTGGAGATTGGCAGGTTTTATGTGTCAAATTGTTAAAAGCAAGGAATCATGGCTTCAGCCTGTGGAGACTGGACAGTACCATTTAGCATAATTTTTTTTCTGATCTGTCATATTTTGTGCAATTTTTTTTTCAAAGAGCAATGCATATCTTTTGGTGGAGAGGTCATGATGGAGAAAGAGAACAAAAGATGAGGGAAAGTGAGACAGAGCAAGAGAGAGAGAGAAAGAGAAAGATGAAATGTAAAAGAATATAGGCAAGGAAGATAATTTGGGGTTTGACATTTTCGGATTGTTTTTTACATCAATGCATCTCTGTCATCTTGCAGAAAGCAATTTGAATATCAACAGACCAAAGATAGAAATATGATTTTTATCATACTTTTGTATGACATGTAATGAATCATCTCTCTCTCTCTCTCTCTCTCCCTCTTTTCATCTAAAACATAATTGGTGTCAAATATTTATAATTAATCTTCGCAAGTTGTAATTACGTACATATGTATCTATTGAACATCTGCTCTTATGTCTTGACCTCACCCCCTTTTCTAACAATATGCAATTAGTAATATGAAGGTTAGAGAATTAAAAGCATGTTTTGTTTGCTTCACTCGGACCCGTGATAAGTCCTTTCCTAGATCCATCATGGTTTACCAAGGGAAAAGTATAGTACAGTACATCCATGGTAAACGCATTGCTGTAATTGCTTATAGCATTGCAAATGTGAAGGGAAATTCTTTTTCCTATTACTATTAGCGCCAAAAAAGGGGCTGCAGAAGGGGGGGCTGAAATGTGTACAAATATATATAAATTACCCTCTGCTTGTGTTGGTTTGTTTTTTTGCATGATCATGCACCCCCCCCCCCCCCCCCATGCACACGCCATTTCAAAATCTCCACAGCCCCTGAAAGAGAATCATGCTAAGTGCTGCACTAATTGTCTTTCTCTGCAATATGTCATACATACAGATACATTAACTTTGTCTCAACGTCTCTTTGCTAAGGAGAATTTTCTGATTATTGTACTGGCAAGCATTATTTTGTAGTGGTCAATTGACTTTTTTCAGGAAGTGAGAACAGTTCACATGCTTGGCAGTGAGTAGAAAACATTATATGGACAATTTATGCCAGATGTACATTACTTTTTTTTGCATTTGCCTTCATAGCAATATATTTTTGCTGTTCCATTCTTATAATTACAGTTTTACTTGGCCAACCTGTACTCCTGCATCTGCAAATTAACATCATTTATGTAAATTATTATTTTCTAAGTGATTTGTGCAATTGTTATTGATTACATGTACATATTTTGTTCCACGAGCACCAAATTACCATTAATACTTTTCCATGTACATGTAGAACACTCCACGAATAATAAAAAAAGGATAAAACGATTGATCGCTTTCTTTTCAACCAAATACATCTTTGTTTCTTAATGTGAGGGCGAGTAGGTACTTACGTGTATGAAACTCAATTGCCTATGAAAGCTTAGTAAGTATTCCATGCTGATGTAGGTGCTAAGTGCTATCTAATAGCGTTCTGAAGGACATTAAATTTTAACGATGCCGTAAAATGGGAAAATGTAGTTTTGGATGCGTTCATGGGTGTGTTCTAGTTGTTTTCTCTCGCCAGAATCACAAATAAGGAAAGTCATAATGTATTCAAAATTCAAAGCTGATTCTCTCTCATTTCAAGTCCACACACTGCATTCCATATTCTACAGAATTATTGAATATAGATCAACATGGAAATATTACTGGATGACCACTGTAATATCATAGAAACCATGATGGAGATATCTGTTCTATTAGAGTGATTTTTAGTCATGATTTTGCAGCAGAATGCACATTTTTTGCAGTTTATGATTGTGTTGAAAACAGTGGCATTTTTATGATGAATGAAAATTAGCTTCAGCCTTAATGGTTTTAACATCTTTGATGAACGTGGCTGTAGGGTGAAAAGTTTGTTACTTGAATACAGCCCAGATTGGAGCAGCCTGCAGCATAGCTTAACCCTGCCATCCATAACCAGACTTATCACGCTCTGCTTCATGCCTCTCTCCCATTATCTTCCCTCCCGCTGTATTCATTGACTTGGTAGACATTTCTCCAATATCTGGCGGATTCCAACCGACCGCCTGTCACAGGCGTAAACAGAGTCATCAGCTGAATCTTGCCATCTATCTGAATGGTCTTGTAGGGAACATTTCTGAAGGAAAACGCAATAGATATGTTTGAGCTTGGAGATATGGAAGTGCCAATCTCCCAGGAGATTTGAAATGCTGTCAGAGTAATTGAATTCATGTAAGATGTCTCTCGATTATTATGACTGTGGAATCAGTGCTGTAGTATATACATGTAGATGATGATTTAGTATGATATTGAATGATTCATTGAGAGGAAGATATAATTTACAGCACATAATTTCTGTTTATAAATGTAGAAAGGTAAGCTGTTGTAAAAATGTATTTGATAGTTATGTGGGTTTAAAGCTTGATGGATTATTCAATTTCACAGAGAAAATGAAAATCGTAATAAATAATGAAAAATATCTGTACTTCGAAAATTGGGTTGGAACTTCATAAATATTCAATTTCCTGATTGGAAATTAAATGGATAATGCTGATTTAAAGGATTTCATTTTACATAATGGTAAAGCAGCAATTGTTAGATTGAAAGCGTCATAGGTTTTTTTTTCTATTACATACCTGGGGGCCGTAATACAAAGCTTAGCAATGATCGTAGAAAATTGTTCTACAATTGATTGCATTGACTACAATGTACAATCAATCATGAAAAATGTAGGATTAATCGCTAATCTTTGTGTTACAGGACCTAGGTGGGTGTTTCTTAAAGCTGTCTGTAAGATACGAATGACTTCACGCACAACTGGTACATGTATGTAATAGAAAAAAAAAACTATGACACTGTCAATCAATTGCAACAATTGCTGCTTTACCATGTATGTCAAATGATATCCTGTGTGATATACTGCAAAGGAAATCAATATTAACATGTTTTTCTTTGCAACAGAGAGATATTATTAAAGAAGTGATATAAAATATGTAATAATTTAGCTGTAAAGGATACCTGTAAAATAATAAAAGGGATTATACAGAGATATACCTGATGTATTTCTATAAAGTAGAGTGGGGTTGTCACAAAAATTGTTGTGAATCACTTTGTTCACAGTAACCTGAAACTTTAAGCATCCTCAGCTCTTGAGTAAAGTTCAGTGTCAGAATTGATAGCTTTTAGCGGCATGATTCATTTCAAAATAATTGTCTTGGTTTTTTTATTCTTTTTTTTTGGGGGGGGGGGTTGACTTGTAGGATGGATTGCTCTCCTTTCCCCATTATACTCATGGGATTTTGTTTTAAGAATTCTCATGATAATTCTAGGAAATTGAATCAGATCTCATCAGGAGCAATCTGGCAGTGTTATCCTTTTAATCAGCATTATCCATTATACTTTCCAATCAGGAAATGAAATATTTATGAAGTTCCAACCCAATCTTTGAAGTACAGATATTTTTTCTTTGTTTATTACTATTTTATTTTCCCTGTTAAAGTGAATAATCCATCAAGCTTTTCGCTCAGGAATATTCCACTCACTTTGCAAAAAAGGTTTTGGTCTAAAGCTCAGACAGAGAAACTGCCATTGCCCTGCTAAAATTGTGGGTAATTTCTTTAACTTAAATCTGCTTCAGGGTGTTTTAATGTAGAAGCTAATTTGTTGTTGTTGTTTTGGGGGTGTATTTTTCTTTGTGGGGGAGAGTGGCTGTGCATCTTGTATGATTTAACCCCACATCTAAAATGAATGAAATATATTTTCTCCTAACTGTAATTACATTCAGGTACACGATGATTTAAACCCTTCATAGATTAAACAGAAACAGAGGAAAGTACTTTTAATTCTGTTCCTTTGTATTTCCCTCTTTTGAATCATTTCTTTTCTTCTCTCCTTTCTCTTTTACAGAGATCAGATTCCTCCCTGCCCAGCCCAGCAGCACTCCCCCTCTCACCAGACACAGTCAACCTACTTCTGAACAAATCAAACAAATCATCCAAAGAGCCACGCCCACATCCACAGGTCAAGAGGTTATCTTCGGCCAATGACATCATGCCGTCCAATGACATCATAGAAGAGCTTGATCGTAGAAGGAGTAAGGATGACTATATCAGAAGGCGTCCTTTAAGTCATGCTGGCATCAGGGTAAGTTGAATTTTTTAGCAGATACATGTAGATACTTAAACTTGATAGTGCCTTCTTCGATCTGCTAATTTCATTTTCTTCAGAAGCCTGAAGCCTAACCCCCCCCCCCCCTCCTCTAAACAAAAGAAAAATACTTACAAAATGAGGACCAAAATCTGAAATATTTAGGGTTGCTTTATACTAACAACCCTGAATATCATAATTAATTATTATTACTTTTATTATTTCTTCCCTTAAATATTCAAACAAACTTGCTAAAATGTTTAAATATACATTCATTTGAAAAAATGAAAGTAAAAATTTGTTGTATGCTTTTGGAAGTACCCTTTGTAAGTTTCAACGGATGTAAATGCCTCTTTATTTTGCTCGAAAAATTCTAAATATGTGATGAAAAAAGTGTATATACATTGAAATAATCATACTGGAATACTGGGAATTAAAATGGTTCAAAGTTTGTGGTAAATTGTAGCTTTTAAATCAGTAATTAGTGTGTAGGCTTCTCTGGATGCACTTTTTATGATTAAGTAACAGCAAATACAATTTTTTTATGAACAGACAGTGTATAATCAAGCCTCTACATCATAAACACCTTTGATGACCTTTTAGAACTTAACTCGGTGAAATGAAGTATGTTATCATCTACCTAAGATTACTGATATTAGTCTAGTGCATTGTGTAAACCCTTGCTCTTCTACATCCAGCCACATTACAGATATATTGAATGGTTTTAGGGTTTGGGGTTTCCAGCTCATTTATAAATGAACTGATTCTCACTACGAATTCTCTTCCCAGCAATGATTATTGATATCAGCAATTTTCACTTATGTTATCGCAATCTGTTTGCAGTGTCGTGATCGGCCTTTTGTCTGTGACGAGAGTAACCCTCACACTCTTAACCCAATACTCTGTCTGGTAAATTATCTTATGTTCAGTTAGACTGGTGTAACTGTAATTTAGATTTTCTTGAGCTGTTACCTCGTAGATTTTCTGTTTTTCTGACATCATCCAAGTTCGAAATGGTAGAAATACTAGAAAAGATGTCAAACATTATTAAAGACTAAATTCTATTGTCTTCCTCAAAAAGTTCTAACTTGTGGAACTTGTTTATTGCATGATCATTGTATGAACAAACTTCACATAAAAATATACTACATTAACATTAATTTCATGTAATCACATCATTGTAATTGATGAGTAAAGCAATAAGAGATTAAGTGGACCTTGAACCTTGAAGAGTGTTCCCTTTCAGCAGATTCAAAGCTATCCTGGGATGAAAAAATTTCTGTGTTTCAGTGCGAGGTGCCATGGTGAAGTAATTTGAAATTTCACTTATATCCATTAAAAATGAGTGTACCATGCAAGTTAAAAATGCCTAGAGGAACAATCATTGAAATGGGAGCCCTTTTCACTCTCAAATAACATTTCAAACAAACACAATGAAGTGCTTAAATCTTGATTGGTTTGTTGAAAAGGAGCTTAATTGCATGTTCAGGATCAGAACAGAGAGGGCATGGCATTATGAAGGCCCTTGCTGACCTTTATGCACTTTGGCCCGTGTATTAAAGTATGTTACCATCTACCTGAGATAAATGATATTTTTTCAGCATTATTTGAAAAGAAATTCCTTCTATGAATCATCCATTCTTCTTCTGTCTCTCCCTCTATATCTATATGTACCCCCCACCCTGTCTACCAGCTCCCCTCCCCTATCTTTCACTTCTTCCCCCCCCCCCCCTTCTATCTATATTCTACTCCCCCACTGCTCTGCCTGGTACAATCTGTTCATTTTACACTCAATATCACTTACCAAGTCTTTTGTTACTTTTAAAATCTCCTTGACCTTAAAAGGGACCAGACTTTGAAAAGAATGGAAGAAATCTTACCAATGCAAAAGCCAAGATTCTCGTCTCTCCTTTTAATTTCCTGTTTGAAGCGATGATTTCCACCTGAGATAAATTCAATGTGATGTTATTGGTTTTTCCTTCATTAGTTGTTGCTTGATTAAACCATACTCAATACCAACAGTCTATGACATATCCACGTGAGAGGGATAAAAAAATAAAGTGGTATTCTGAAAATGCTACTGCTATGTTGCTAGTTAGATGTAGATTGGCAGTGGATTTAACATAATTCCAGTCTGCACACTATCCACATTACAGTGTGCTTGATCTACATGTGATTTGATCATTTTTCATGGATAAAGCAGTTTCATCTTGATTTTCCTTTAAGATATGTTAAAGTGAAGCTTAACAAGAATGTGTGATTTCATTGTCCATTGGTTCGATCTCATTATCTATACTCCATAATTCATTTTCACTCTTTTTAATTTACTCCTTACGTTTCAAATGACTTTTTCTTGAATTTATTTTGAAATTTGTTTAAATTCATAATTATTATATTATGATACAGTACATGTATATGATCAAAAGCGCATGTACAATGAAAGTGGTGCAATATGTAAAAAGCAGGAGGACATGCATTATGGTTGCAAAAAGATAGTTTTTGAAATGCTAAGTCCTTTATCTTTCATTAATAATTGCCTGTTTAATGAGTTGCAAGGGTTTTTTACTGAGATATCTGCAAGACAATTATAGTCCTTACTAATTCTTTCACCGAATAATTACCCCTTTAATGAACTTACAATCAGTTTTGGTAAGATTTCTGTTTGAGTATTTGGAAACTTTCTTCATTAACTCTTCTGTTCTGTTCTTATTCCAATCTCTTCCACTTCCCCTTTTCTAAGGGAAAGTTTCAAAATTTCTGACACTGGCACCTTAAGAATTATTATTTCAAGATCCTAATTGGAGAGGGGTGTAATATTCATCTGACATTTCTGTCTCTTACATTTTAATTAGCATTGCCATCATTATCATCCTTCTTTGAACTTGGAGAGAAATTTATCTAAAAACCAATTGATTGCAGCCTTTAACTCTTAACATGCCATACACACTACTAACCCAACGCCACAGTGCTAATCCGATGCTAATCACCTGTGCCAGCCACAAAACCCCCCTGTGCCACATTGATTTTGGGATCGCGAGTCGTATTCACTCCTTTCAATAGTCATGATTACAATTGCTTGTAACTCTCTAACGATTAGTTTATCCACAAAATATTGTTTAGTAAAGTTGTAGGAAATTTCATACTTCTTATAATGGTGTCCTCATTATATCGATTGGTTATTATCTTTACCACTAAAATATGAGTTGTATCAAGTAGTTCCATTTTGTGGAGTGTTTTGTATGGATCAAAAAACCTAGGTCTCTTCCCTCTCGGAGGCGGAGCCATATCTTGTAAAAAATTTAGAAATACTCGAAAAAGTCGAATGTAAACCGCGTGAGTAAGTTGATCTGTCAGAAAGCAGAGTTCGCACTGCACACAATAGTGCTAATTACGACGTGCATGCGATGCGCAATACAATGCAAAACGGCGTAACAATGATTGTAATTCCGAATGTGCGCATGCAGTCATGCACGAAGCAGGCGAGGGTAGGAAACAATGCAAGCACAAAGCAATCAATAGTAGGCGTGCGAGCACGAGTGTGGCATGTTATAGTAGGATATGTAGCGTGCACGAAGCACTCAATGAGTTAATAGGTGTGATGAATAATTACTTTTATTTCATCTGTTGACAAGAATTATACATAAACATAAGAAGGAAAATATCTAGAAGATGCATGCAAGCATAAAGAATCCTGAATTTTGCCTCTGGTCAAGTTTAACCTATGCCATTTTTTCATTTGAGCAAGCTTACTTGAGGATACCATCCATCTGGTTGTCAGGGGTAAATGATGTGAACTTGGGTTGCGTGATAGCAATCACTCTACGCCAATTACAGTAATGGGAGAGTCAATAGTTGAGAATGCACTGGGGCAATGAATCAGCTTTTCTTTCTTTTTCTAACTCTTTTTTATTGAACATTGTTAATTTTAAATCTGAGCTAATTTTGATGTAGATGAGACACTAAATATAATTATATAACTTCTCTGGAGCAGAATAAAGATAAAAAATAAGATGCTTGTGCTTTGTTTCTCATTGAGGTGTATATTGAACACACTGAAGTCCAATGATGCCTTTCTAGGGATAACGAAAAAATTACACAGGGGTGGGGCCATCCTTATTCATTGCAGTTTAAAAGCTTATCCAATGTTGCAGATTTACTAAATTTTAGGCAGTAAGTTGTGAAAAATAGCCCCCCCCCCAAAAAAAAAAAGTAATAATAATAATGATGATTCAAAAAATGGCCTGTTCCTTTTCCTTTCTTTTTGTAAATGCCATTTGTGAATTCAATCATCATGTAGGCCTGTAGCATTCTAGAGACCAGCTGATTTAGATTGAATTTTGACTTAAAGTTTAAAGATTTTAATTTAGATCCTTTGAGACTTGAAAATGGATTTCTGGTCTGTGATACTCACCACAGCCGATCTAAATGATCTTAGGGCCAGTAGTGAAGATCAGAATTACTCTGAAATTCACTCAAAATCGTGAATTAAGTACCTGTTGATCTGTAACATAGATCTTTACAGCTAAGAGAGAAAGTTGGAGACTATTTTTATGTTTGTATAAAATGAGTGTTATTTTGGAAATTTTATTTCTCCTTATACATGCATCCTTTAGTGTATTATTTTACCATTGGTTGAATAAAGCCTGAACTAAACTCATCAACAGTTGATGGTAAAGAAAATTTTGAATTATTTCTGATCTTAGAAAATCATATATGTGCTATTGTATGAAGCCAATGACCATACATTCAAAAGAAAATTTGTATATATACAGTATATATAATATGTATTATAATTTTCATCTTTTAAATATATTGTAAAAGAGCTGCTACATATTTCATTCTAAATAATGCTGAGTAAACACGTAGTACTCCAGCATTTTAAAATGTCTAAACTTAGAATAGTTAAATCATGACAAAATTTTTATTATAAATTGAATCATAATTTTACAAGCATAAATCATCATTCAGTACATAAAAAACTCATCCCCCCTTCCCCACTTCATAAAAAAATAGAATCATGAAAATCTCGCCTTTTTTGGTCAATGGCAGACTCGTATGCACGTTATCGTAGATTTATTTGTGTTTGTTTGGCATATCCCAACCTGGGAAATCAAGGAGGCCCTTTCACCTGCATACATTGAACTCAGTAGAAAACAGATTGTATTTCAATTAAAGTAAACACTGCCACCTTGTGGGCAGAGTGGAAGAAAATCAAGTACTTATAACCTGTAGGTCTATAATTCGCATATAGCATGGACCTATATTGAGTGGCCCGTATTCTGATAGCAGGTTTAAGTATGGATAGCCAATTGTTACATAAATCACTAACAGTAGAGATATCATACTTCAGCTCATTTGGCTCTCAAATCATTCATAATTGTCTAGGAAGTATAAATATATTTTTGTCTTCACCATCGATGAATCAGGAAAGAGCACATTAAACATAGGAAACATACAACTTAATAAAAATGTTGATACTTATGGCTTCCCATACTTAAACCATAACTTTAAACCTGAGTTTAAGTTAAACCCGACTTCAGAATACGGGCCAGTGAGTTGTATTCACCAAGAGTACTGCACCTTTTGACCAAATGAATGAATACTGCGAATGCAGATTTAAAAAGTGATTCTCTGAAATCTCTCTTCTTTAGCCCTCGGGCTCTGTAAAAAAAAAAATTATTATACCTTGGGATTACCCACACAGGGATTCCCCTCACAGGAAATCCTGAAACAGAGGAAACAAATATGCCAAATGAGCCACCAGTCAATACCCCTTTCTTTATTTTACTATTTTTCACATGTTTAATGCTACAGAGTATACTGCAAGTTGCAATGTAGGCTACTCCTTTCATTTTTCCTCTACCTTGAACAGAGAACCAATTGAGGAACAAACATTTGCAAAGATATGAAATTTCAGGTGGATGTTTCATAAAGCTGTTCGTAAAGTTACGCACAACTTTACGTCCGACTGGAACATGATCTTAGGTGCTAAGTGAGCTACATAGGGATAGTGTGGCACAAGAAATGTCACCAGTCGTGCGTAAAGCCTTCAGTAACTTTACGAACAGCTTTATGAAACATCCACCCATAGAATTTACAAAGGTACATGTACTATATAATAATATATTATTACTCAAAGATTACATAATCCTTACAACCTTGACAAATCATGATTTCTCAAGATTGTAAGGATTATGTAATTCTTTAGGTGGATGTTTCATAAAGCTGTTCATTAAGTTACTCAAGACTTTACGCATGACTGGTAACATTTCTTGTGACTGGTGACATTTTCATTTTTTTAAATATCTTGTCATTTAAAGATATTTTCTCTTGGCGACGTTGTAAGTAATTTCACAATGGCAGTTATTAGGAATTTGCCAATCAGGGTAGAACATACTGGATTAGAAAATCCTAGATTTTTTTCTATATCTGGACAGGTGTAAAATAAACAAAGGGGTCAGATTATACTGCATTGGTATTGAATAATTGCACCAACAATTGTAAGGATTATGTAATCTATGAGTAAGTCTGATGTATTGTCTTTTTATGGCAATTAAAGCTTATTGTTACACAGCTGCTTCTATGTACATGCAATTAAGCACTACCTGAAATAAACTAGTGAAATCATATTTGATACTCATTAAAAAGACACCTAGGATTTGTTTTTCTCACTCTCTTTTAAGGGAAGTCCACCCTGACATCAAGTTGTATTTTTGTTGAAAGCAGAAAATGATATTGAAATTATGAATTAAGAGTTGGAAAAATCCATCAAAGAAAAACAAGTACATGATTTTTTAAGTTTTTATTTTTATGATACCATACATAAGCTACCCCCAACTGCATGAATATAATTTTTTAATGTGTATGATACTACTTTCTTCTAGTCTGTTAACACATCAGTGAGGATTCTGTTCATACACCTGTATAAAGAGGTGCAAGTATGGGTTATAATAACCCAAAGAGGGACATTTCTTTTTGTTTTTAACCACTTACTAATTGAGTAGCAAGAATAGGGAATAACTAGAATAGTGTAAAGGATTTTCTTTTCTGCTCTTGAAGATGAAAATGAACAAATCAAGAGCTGAAATGGGCCTGTCTTGAGTGTCCATGCTTGAATGACCCTGCACTCTCAGGATGTAATTTACATTTACGGTACATCTAAAACAAAAAAAGAGACATCTCTCTTCGGTAAACATTGACAATGAGTGCCATGCATATATTGCATGACTAGAAGACTGAAGTTAATTTGCCCTGTGTATAAGATGGTTAGACTAAACACACATTTCAGAAATAAACAAAACTCTTCAAAAGTCATGAGTGGAACATCAAATGATCTTTACATTGGAGGCAGACAATCTGAAATATAGGAACTATTTGTTTTTTAAATCAATATTTATTTTGCTGCGAATCCTGAAATGGGCTTATGCTTAGCCTTGAATAGATAAATAAAATTTTTAATGTTTTATCCAGTAGAAGTTCAGGAAACCCAACCCTCGATGTTAAACAACTTATGGACTAAAAGTATTACTGTGTCATAAACATGACTATGAGATGAGCAAAAGTGAAACTGAAAATCAAAATTTGAAAGATATTTCACATGATGTTTTCTGACCTTGTATGTTGGATTATTGCGTGTTATTTGACATCTTACATGCTCAATGGTTTAATGAAAGCAAAACAGTTTAAAAAGTAATATCTGTTTTACAAAATATTTTACAAAATATTTTTTCTCTAATCCTGTTCTGATTTTCATTTTCAATTCGGTTTATTTTAATCAGTCTTAAAGTATACCCAGTTGTTGTATGTCCGGATGATCAATTTTAGAAAGTCATTTGGAAAACTTACAAGCAAAGTTTCATCATTTTTTGTCTCGCCTGCGTAGCGGAGCGAGACATAGGTATCACTATTTCTGGTGTCGGCGTCGTCAACAATTGTGTTGTACACCCAATAACTTTCTATAGCTTCGAGGTGGGATCTCCAAATTCATACCAGAGGTCCAACTCCTGAAGGCACAGGTCAAGTTCGAATATGAGTCGAATTTGAATAAGGTCAAAGGTCAATGAACTTTTTATGACTGGCACTGTGCTCTGTTGTACACATAATAACTTTCTATATCTTCGAGGTGGGATCACCAAATTCATACCAGAGGTCCATCTTCTAAAGGCACAGGTCAAGTTCGAATATGAGATGAATTTGAATAAGGTCAAAGGTCAATGAACTTTCCATGACTGGCACTGTGCTGTGTTGTACACGCAATAACTTTCTATAGCTTCGAGGTGAGATTGCCAAATTCATAACAGAGGTCCATCTCTTGAAGGTGCAGGTCAAGTTCAAATGTGAGCCGAATTTGAATAAGGTCAAAGGTCAAAGAACTTTCCATGACTGGCACTGTGCTGTGCTGTACACAATAAATTTCTATATCTTCGAGTTGGATTGCCAAATTCATACAAGAGGTCCATCTTTTGAAGGTGCAGGTCAAGTTCAAATGTGAGTTGAATTTGATTAAGGTCAAAGGTCAATGAACTTTCCATGACTGGCACTGTGCTGTGTTGTACACATAATAACTTTTGATATCTTCGAGGTAGGATTGCCAAATTCATACAAGAGGTCCATCTCTTGAAGGTGCAGGTCTAGTTTGAATGTGAGTTAAATTTGATTAAGGTCAATGAACTTTCCATGACTGGCACTGTGCTGTGTTGTACACACAATAACTTTCTATAGCTTCGAGGTGGGATCGCCAAACTCGTAACGGAGGTCCATCTAAGTCATATATAGCATACATGTAGTTTTGACATGCAGTCTCTTCATGACTGCAATATACAGGCGAGATAACGCTTGGCGTTTACCATGTTAGTACAAAATATTAGGAAATATTATAGAGAACAAAATAGAAGATGATTACAACCATTGAATTCATATTTTAGTGTAATCAAAAGACAAAAAACTGACCTGCCTCCCCCCATCCTACATAAATACACAGATTTATATAGAAACATGGGATCAGGAGCCCCAAGAAGTTTTAAAAAAAACTTGTAGGTGGGGCACCACCATGATACAATACAAATCAATACAAAACAAATAGAAAAAAAGGATTTCATAATAATCTGATAATATGTTCACAGCTTACGGAGTCAGTGGAGTAAAGAAGCATGAGACTCGGAGCATGCGTAAGGACACTGTCCACTATCCTGGTGAAAGATTCGATTGGGGAGAAATCCTTGTCATTGTCATTAACAGTCGATATGTCAGGCAAAGGCAAGGTTAGTCAAGTGTAGTCATTGTCACTGACTCTGATTGTTTTACTCCACCAGCTTGTCCGCCATGAACACAAAACAATTATGATGTACTTATGTATCAGTCCACTAGTGAACAAATCGAAAGTACCCATCGTGTAGGTCCAGAGGATACTATAAATTGTACCAAGTTTGTTTACAAATCATGCCCTACCATTGACCATTATTAGGAAGGTTTCAAGCTCTTGTGATTAGAATGGTACAAGGTGTCTTTATGATATCATGACTTATCCATAACCTGGTTACAATCATTGATATGATGATGATCTATTGTAATGTGGTGAAAATAACCTTGCGTATTGGGCAGTATTTGGGCATAATATTTGTATAACCCTTTGCAACTACTACCTGAAATCAGTCTCTGATTAGTCATGTACAGTGCAAGGTGAACAACAGTGTTATCAAAAAAGCATTTTATACTTCAAACAAGTACATAGCAGGAAGGAAGTATTTATGAAATACTGACCATTTCCATTGTATAAGGATAAATTTGAAATCACATTGAACCAATAAAGTGTATATCTTTATATCATCTGGTTGACAGTCAAGATACCACCCCCCCCCCCCACTTTTAACATATTTTTGTGCCGACCAAAATTATCTGAATTAACCAGTGTGAACTTTTAATATAAAGTATATGTATAACAAATCAATGGTTTTGATGATGATTATCCTAGTTTAACATTGTCCAGGTCTTATACTGGAGGTGGGGTGGGTGACAGAAAATAATGCTGTGGTATTCATGTACAATGTTGTTGCGCGCAATTCTGATTTATTTTTACATCCTGTTTTTTTAATCATTTGAATTGATAATGAACCAATAAATATATACCTATCTACTGTTTCAAAATATGAAAAGCTTGTCTGAACAAGTTTGATATCATTCTACCTGTCTTTTCATTGGAATTGTCACTGAATTCACATTCACTGGAAATAGAATGGTGCATTGTTGTCATCATAACAGCTTCTGTACTCTTTAGGACTTACAGTATGTGCCACAAAGTTTGTTTTGTTCTTGTTTGATTTTAATTTCACTACCTTTGACTTTCATTCACTTCCAGAGAGGGTCTTGTGGATGCCATATTGATGACGTGTGAAAATTGGCTTTGCTCAGATATTTTCTGTAAATTACACCAGAAAATCATGACAAACTTTTTTAGACAAATATCATGTAACAAAAGTTAATAATTTTGATCACACATGGGGAGCAATTTCAAGTTGGAAAAGGATCTAAAATCGGGTAAAACTTTTTTTTAATGTTTCTTACCTTATTATTGCACCCAGATATTTTGTGTATCTAACATTTCTGGCACTGTACAGCAATGCTTGATTGTAAGATAGTGATATACTAGGTTTTGATCATGAAATTAATCAGAAAAAAAAAGTCTTCAAGCTTCAAACTTCGTTCATGCCCATGTGATGTTGATTAAGAACAGCATACTTTCAGGAGTGAAAGTTTCCTCTTTTGGGTAGTAATTTTAGCACTTGAAGTTCGTATTATTTCCTTGTTCATGTCTTGTCTATCTTCCTGTTATTTTCCTAACTTGAATGAAAGCCTGTCAGGCTTACCTTTATGATCAGATATTAGTGCTCTCTCAGTTATAGAAATTTCCAAGAAATATCCAAACCATATGAGTTGAGATTCTATTATATGAGTAATTTTGAAATGCAAACATTTGGCTTGAATTTTACCTTGCTCAAATTAAACATGTCAACTCATAGTGTATTATTTCCATGAATATAGATTTTCAAAGATCAAATATGGGCGTGTATCTTCAATCTGATATTTATACCATGCAAGTAGTGATATTTGTTTTCAAAATTAAAAAACAAATTATTTCTATAATGCATGTACTGTTTCAGAACAATCTCCCATATGAAATCTATTTCAGAGCTATTTTAAAGTATTACTAGTACCTATTTTTCCAGTTCTGCAGTACAATTTTCATAAGTATTGTAATAACATGTAATGTGGTGATACATGTACCTTGTAAATAAAGGAAGTCACTTGATTATGACACCTCTTGATTGATTGTCTATTAAAAACCTTTCAGACATTATTTTTTAGATTAAAGATTATTTGTATGTGTGACCCAGAAGTTGCTAAGAAACGACTGACTGATTTATACATGTAAGCTGTGAAACACAGCTGAGTCATAACAATAACATAACAGTAGATACAAGCAGCTGATGGGACAGAGACTTATTGTTTTCAGTCCAAATAATGAAACACAATGAATTGTGTTGATGTCTTGGAAATGACATTCATTTTATCAATGGTGGTTTCCTTTCATTCCTTTCAAGTGAGGGTGTAATTTGTCATTGAACTTCCACCATGAGGGATGTTCACAAGCAGAGCATAATAATTGCTTGACGAAATTTCAAATCTTAACCTAATGGGAATTGGCACTATATAAATCCCAAATAGCTGTTTTTTAATTATAGCATAAGTATTGATACAATTCAAATTCTTGTTCATATCGTTGGTGATTTATGAACCATCATCAACCTGCTGTTTGGTTAAATTTCATCTCCTATTCTAAATCTGAATTCCTATTATTTTATTAATTAGGTATGATTCCAATTTCATTCAAAATATCATATGCTTTCCGGTGATATTTTGAAGTGACCTAAACCATTTTTTCTACACTATACATGTAGTAGTTTATTGCATAGGGGTGAAAAAACCTGACCTAGATGTTGCACGTGTGCATTTCATGATTTTAGAATCCATCATGAATCAAGGCTTAAGACAATTATAATTATGTGCATGATATACATGTATACATCATTTTAGAAAGTGACCAGAGGTCCCTTTTTTTAATAAATATTTCATTTTCTGAATGCTTCGCTGAGTATCATTTCAATCACTTATTTAATAAATTCAAAATTTGGAACAATTTTTTTTATATTATAAAATAATTTGTTCTTCAAATTTGTATAAGTAATGGCTGCGGTTTTTTAACATGAAATCTCAAAAGCGTGCGTTTTATGACAGCTCATAGAATTATTGACAATGCAGAGATGATTTGAATCATGACCAATATTCTTTTTCCTAATCATGATTGAAGTAATGATTATCAATATCATGAGGAAGAAAGATGTTAGGTATAGTCGCCTCACATGTACTTAACCATGACTATACACACACCATATGCGACAATGTTATGAAAATGTACTTGGCCATCAAGTTCTAAGTGGCAAAACTTTAGACATTATCGAAACATGAATTGATGCCCAAGAGTGATATTCAAAATGATGATCCAATTCTTATTTTTGTGTGACTAACCGCCCTTTCACACGGTAAAAAAATTGTAATTTGAATGATTCCAGTGAAAAATAAGGCTAATGACAAATTTTGAGCACGTGTGAAACCAAACTAGAACATGATGAGAATCACAAACGCTAATCACAATCATGAAATCAAATTCTACTCCGGAGGTGAATTCCAATTAAGTTTCACTCAAATTACGGTACGAATTTGCATGTGAAAGGCTTGACCTCCAACACATCTTTTGGGGGCTGAGCTTATGTGACCCTTCAAGCACTTCCATAGATAATACAATTGTCATGCACTCATTGTAGTTTGTATTTGCGATGCAGTGCTTTGATTGACAAGTCACCAAGGACACATACTGCCTTTGCTCGGAATTTGAATTCAAGAATTCAAATTGCAGTTTTCGAGTGAGCGTGTGAAAGGTCCGATGATTCTAAAGACGAATTGCAATCATCATTACAATGATGATTCAAGAGTCACGTGTGAAAAGGCCCTAAGCCTTCATTGTAGAAATGTCAAGTCAAGGTTCAACTTGGCATATACTGTACCTAAAGGTATTTTACAGTCCTACTTCTAGTTAATCACAAGAATGTTGTGAAAGGATGTCTTCAAGTAGCAAAGAGATCATCTTCTTCCTGTTTGGTTCTTAGAGATAGATTTGCAGACAATGCTCATCGTACTACAATTATGCTTGGAGTTTATGTCAAGTGTGATGACATACTTTTTATCTGAATAATTCAAGGATAATATATAATTTTCCAAATATTTTGCTGGTTTCATCGAAAAAAAAAACACATTCATCTGTGGGTTTTAAAACCCCTTAAAAACCTGTTAAATTATTTTTTAAATGAGTAAAGCACATTTTATAGATGAGTGATGGTAATTACTGTGGATGTATGAGTTTTTTATTTAAGCTTTTAATATCGATGCAAGTACAAGAAATTTTGATATGGCTGGCATATATCCACCCTTGTTTTATTCTAGGGAAGTATATATGATCCGTCCAGGCCAAACAAAGGAAGTGTCTCACAAAAATTACATTGCCATTTATATAACGTAAACAGGAAATATATTCTCATATTGATGAGTGATGTAGAGTATGTTGGTACTTATCTGCAAGGATATTTCATCCTTTTGTGTTTTGTTTTATTTTGTATTTTTTTTATAAGAGGGCACGTTGAATGATATGTGTAGATCGTAATGGGAACAAACAATATCATTTATCTAAGTCAGTGTCACACAGGGGTTGCAGCTTGGGGGTGGGCATTCAAAAGTGTCTACAATAACCTAGAAATAAGCATCTGATTGTTATCTTTTGCATGGTCAGCCTCCTCCCTTATTTTCAACTCAGCCCCCCCCCCTTCAAAACCATTCCATTGCACCTGGGAATACAAAGAAAATAAAACCAAATTTTAAAGAAAAACATTTGCACATATACAGGTATAGGCAGGGCTTTAATACAAACCAAGCTATTTTATTGTGAAGGAAATTAAAAATCATATCTTTTTGATGAGGAGACATTTGCTACTGTACAGTATCGCTCCATTTGCTAATACTTTGAAGATATACAGTATAATGTGAAGGTGTGGATTTTGCTAGTTTTTGTGGTTCAGAATGAGATGAGGTTTAGGATTAAGATTTCATTTTAAAGTCAGGTTTGAAGTTTTTTTGAGAAATTGTCATGGAACCTATTTTTCTCCAGCAACTCAAAGAGCTACGATTGATCCAATAAATATAGTAACTCTGTGGAAATCTATCAATGTCATAATTTATTCTACACAAAATTTCCAAAATGTGCTTTGCAAATAAAGGTAAATACACCAAATTGTCAAGAAATTAATGTAGTTATGGATATACATTCATATCTAGAAAAAAATTTGAGCAAACATGCATTTTATATGTTGACTTTGCTGGCTTTCCATAGTTGCGATTGATCGGATCGATCAGAACTTGTTGTAAGATGGGTCCCTGATCTCCATCAACTCTGTGAATTCCCTGCATTTCATTTGTTGATGAAGAATTGTGGAGGTTGTTGGGGTAGGAAGTTTAAAGTAGGCCAAACATCTAGCCACTGTCTTATTTCCTGAGTGCCTGCAGAAACCAAACCCTGATTAAAAGATCAGACTCTGGTCAATCGATTGGAGCTCAGGGTATGCCGTCTGGTTTTGGTCTCCAAAACAGGTGAAGTTATTTACGGGTTGTTATTATTTTAAAATGATAATGAGAATGTATTTATGAATGCATCCTTTGCATATATGTCCAATTGGATTATCAAAATGAAATTGCAGACTCTGTTATTACCATTTGGTTTTAAGTTCCTTGTATAAGTGAAATGTAAAACACAGACACAAAAGAATCACAGGTTTCATGATGACTGTGGTGATAATGATCATAATAATGAAAATGATGATGATGATGGTAATGTTGATGATACCATATACTATTACTACTTTTGATAATAATGATGGTATAGTAATAATAATGAACCATTCTATTATGATAATAATAATAATAATAATAATAATTATGATGAAAGGATAATATAAGTACTAATAATTGTGATAACAGTAATAATGATAATAGATCATCACCATCATCATCATTCATATAATAGGATATTTTGAAAATAACATTAGAAAAGAGCATTAACTTGATAATGGTGATGTTATTTTGATCATTCAAGTGTCCAAAACATTTAATGTTTTCTTTATGCTTTCCTGATTTGACCTAATTCATAAATGTGTTTCTTGTTTGATATTAAAAAAGCACAATAGAATTTTCATAAAAAGGGTGCTATTCAATTTGACTTTCTTCCCATGTCGATGTAGCATAAGCGAAAATCGATGCTTAAACAGTGTTCTGTAGAAATACATTTACGATGAGCATGTCTAAACACTCAATTCTATATTTGCAAAAGAAGTATAACTATAAACACACCCTACAAATCATTCTCTCACTCCTTGGGTGAACAAAAGAGTGCTGCAAAGAAGATAGAGTAAGGTACTAACGCTGATCCCTCCCACCAACTGTAACCATTTCCTCTACGGAAATCTGACTTGTACACATCCTGAATAGAAGAAAAAAAATATCAATTAGGGATTTCTTTGCATATTTCAAGTTTCACCTTCCTGTTATAAGAAAAAGGTGGTTATATACTGGGCATCAAATGACCCTAGTGTTAAGGATTTTAATCATATTGTTTCAGAGAATTATTGTATTTGGACCTTAGAAGATCAGAATTTTGACTCATCTGCTGATGAAATTCAGTATTGTTTTCTTCATTCACAGGATAGAGAGTATCAATACACATGTGCATAGCAGATGAAAAAAAAATGAGCATAGGATAGTGGCAGAAAATTGAACAAGTTGATGATATTGACATCCTGTGTATTTATTTCAATAGGGAGATATAGAACATCTCCTATTTGGAGTGATTGAATATTAAAGAATTATAGAAATTCATCCAAAGTTGCAAGTCTTTGATAACTATACTTGCTGGCTCGTTATAAGCATCACAGTTCAAATTTTAAGATCTTGAAGTCAACATTTTCTAAGAAAGTTGAAATCAATCACTATCTACATTGAAATTTAAAAATAGTATTTGAATTTAGAATATGCTTATAAATTAAACCAGTGATTTGTTGGTATATTATCTATGTTTAAACAATGTGTTCATCTTGAGATATTAAGAATGAAATTGTTGAATCTGCAATTGTTTCCATTTTGACTAATTTCAGAAGAATGTTTGAAAATGGAACCACATAAAAATCATTGAAAAATGTATTTTTATGAGAAAACTATTGATAGGATTGATATTCCTTGATTGAGCAAAATTAAGAAATATACATGAGTGTCAGTTAATTATCAATATGCAAACTATCAAGATTAATATCACATTTATATATGTGTTTGAATTTAATTGTGTTGAATGATATAACACTTTTTTAAGACTTCATTCGATTCAAATTCATTTTCTCACATTTTCCATTGAAACATTGTCGCATGAGCATGATTTTCCCTCATAAGAGGCGTGTGAGTGGGTGGATGAGCAAATATCAAGAACCCTGACCAATAATGGAATGAAACAGCATCTTCATGGAAGAATTTACCACAAAATAGACTTGACAGCACTCTCACTGATACAACCCCACCCAATAGGAAAGACATGATGAAGTTACCAGACAGAAAAGAGATGATTTGGGTATTGGATTGGGATATTATTAGCTCTGACAGAGACAAGAGAAAATAAAGATATGTTCACCTGCAAGTGGCTGGGCTGTATCCCATTCTCATGAAGATATGAAATGACTATTGTCTGCAATTTCATCTTTTAGTTTTATTCTCAGAAGAGAATATCTACTTTGTATTGAAGTTTCTGTAAGGACAATCACTCTTTTATTCGTGGACAACTGTATGACAAAAAGGTCTGTCTTTTGCAGAAAAAGAATAATTTTATCAATCGCTCTAATGTCTGTCCACATATCCAGAAACAAGCAAACATAATGAATTAAATATGAAATAATAATAATAATAAAATTAGGAATAATAAGAATAGTAACATTTGTAGGGCACTTTACATGGGTGTTTTGAAGAGCACAGGTGGGCTGACTAGTGTAAACAATGAATCAAATAATGAAAAGAAAAAAAAATAAACAGCAGCAAATAAATTATAGTTATATAGGTCACAAAAATGTCTTCTCACCAGGAATGGCAAAGAAATGATAATATTCACAAGTATCATATTCTTCTCTCCAGGAGATATATATATATATTCAAAGGCGACTGTTATGAGAACCAAATTATTGATATATCTTAATATAGTTTCAACAATTGGTTAACGCTTTGTTCGCTATATGGAGATATTTGATAGATATCACAATTTTACACCTTTGATATTTGTCTGTTTGATCCATATTATTTCAAGGAAGAAACCTAGATTTAAAAAAAAAATCTTATAGGAAACTGAAAGAGGTGCTATAACTGTTCTGTTTCAAATATCAATTCAGTTTTTCTGATTTTTAAATTACACATTTACTTACTCCCCCTCCTGTAGCCAGGTGTAGCTATCAGACTTGTAGATTGATATTCATATTGGTTTTCCATCATAAGCATAATAAAGTTATAAATTTACATAGGAAACCATCATAATGATAAGAGCCATATCATTCTAGCATTTGTGATATCTTGAGAGAAATAAGGTTGAATGAATAAAGTTGATCAGTATGTACTCAGGAAAGGGAGAATAGGGTTGTCTTCCAATTTTTGCTAATTGGTTTTATTCAGGAAATAGAACAATGTTGGGGTGGTTGTAATTATAATGCATTTGAAGCAAGCAGGATTGCGTGATGTTAAAATCACACGTAAGATAGGTCCTGGTGAATATGAAACCAAGGAAATGCCCAAAATCAGTCATTTTCACTGAAATGACCATCAACCTCCTAAGGGAAATGGCATTGGAAAAACGATTGTCTTTCTTTGCATGCATATAATCACTTCATTCATTGTTGAGAAAAGTGTTAGCTTGTTACATTTTTCTTTTAATTTCAAAGAAAATACATTTTATTACTGTTACCTTTTTCTCTTTTACTGTAATTTTTGTTTTAATGTAGTTTTCTTTTTTTTCTGTAAAGCAGTTTTGATTGAATGCAGACTTTGTATGATAATGCCCCAAAGCAATTTTCTGTTTTTTCATTTAAATTTTGATTCATTTTCAGCTTAGAGCAACTTAAATACAAATAAATGATAATAAATACCACCAACCAGTGGCACAGGGATAGCTATAAGAGAGCTGGTATATATTTGTTGTTTTTTCCAACACCATAGAATTCTTAAAACCGGTAGTGGTCATCCTGACACTTTTACCTATAGCCCCAGTCGCATATAAACGTAGATCCTCAAGGATCTACACTGCAATGAATGATGGCATGATTCGGGGAGGTCTGGGATAGTTTTGCCACTGGATAGCGCATTGACTAGCGTTGATGACTGTACACATGGCATCTACACATGGGTCTACACGGACCATGCTGGCAGCGCATGACGTCTGCACGGACCAACACGGCAGCTACACGGACGAATACAGAAGCTGCAGGGACCAACAGGGTAGCTACATGGATCACCCCGGATTGCTGTGCCATCACGGTAGTCCACAGATGACGCGGGATGTTTTTGACCTCCCCAAAACTGCCGTGTTGGCCTCCCTGATGTTCACGACCTCCACGGACTTCCAAGGATGCCCAAGGTGTCGACACAGGTCTGTCCCTTGACCAACCCGGATCTGATCCTGGTTGGTCTGCTTTTATATGTGACTGGGGCTTATAGAACAATTAATGGTATATAGGAAGTGGCTGGGGAGTACAAGAGGTACCATCAGATAGGAAGTAGAAATATGAGACTTAAGTTTAGGCAGTAATAAATCTCAACCACTACTGTTTTGTAGTGATATTGAATTAAATCATTTTTATCATTAATCTTAATTTTGGATACGGATATATGAAAATTATTTCCTCTGTCTGTTTCCTCTATACAAGTTTAAAAGTTGAAGCTGTACTTTTGTGGGGTTTTGTAAACCAACCAGTCATATCATTTTAAAGGCAAGTCCACCCCCACCGTAAGTTTTCAAAATTTAGCTTTAATTTTCATTGAAAAAAATATGTGTACAACACAGGATACACAGGCATTGTGCAAATAAGGGCACCATTTACATCATTCATCTTATTGTATTTTAGTATGAGAAATATTTCAAATTTTTCAAATGATAATAGCAAAGTATGGGGACTTCAAGGCCCGAATTCACAAAGGTGGTTTTGAAAACCCATGGTTGAATCCATGGTTTATGCAGATTTCCTGTATAAATTATACTTATTTTACTGCGTATAAAGTCCAATGCTAATGCACCCTTTTATCACAGTGCACCAAATTTACGCCTGTTGCCGTGGTTATCCACACTATTTTATTCATGAGTCCACTGTTCAAACAGTGGACTCATGAATTGAATAGTGTATCTTACCATGGTAACAGGCGTCAATTTGCACTGTGACAAAAGCGCGCTTCAACATTGGACATTTTTTATATGCGCGCCCGATACGCACTTAATTATGTTATGTGAATTCGGGTCCAAGCATTTACAGTCTTGGCTTCAGTTCTTCATAGCACTTCTTTATTTGAAGCTTATAGATGTCCATTTACACCTCAGTAATGTCGCAGTCACATCTTCCCTACGTCCGCTGTACAGCGAGTCGAAAATAGCTGTTTTACATGTTTTGTACCAGCTTTATAATGGTGGTTTAAATAAAAATGAATGAAACGGTTGTTTGTGACTCGCCATAGAGCCACCGTAGGGGAAATGTGACTGCAGCATCAAGAACAACAAATATAGATTGAAGTCTTGTCCAAAGGGGTAGGACAGGATTTGAACTACAAAGCAGAAGAATATGATTGAGTGGCAGGATTGTATACTCTAAATTTCAAGGATTTACAATAAGTGAGGATTGGTTGTGAATAATAACCATGCAGCAGAACTTTGGATTTATTTTGAATCCTAAATATTTATTTTCAAATCCCAATGGATCTAAATTCAAATCTTGTACTTTTAAATATGAATCCACAAGGTTCAAATGTAAATCTAATGTTTGGCTGGTCACTATTCATAACCGCTCTGCATTTATCTTAAATCCTTGAAATTAAGAGTGAATAAGTACCAAAAATATATAAAAACAGTTGGCTGGTTTCAGAGATCAAATAAAAAAGGCTTGTACTAGCTGTACGCTTTTCCCAATCATTTATTCTTTGTAAAAAATGGTACCAACACTTTGACGTCATATTGACGCTATGCTGATTTCCTCTCTTGCTCAATCCCAAATCTCAGTTTTGACCTCGAATTGTTACGTGTGTATGATACATATCTCAGTCTGTAGGTCTTCATCCTCAAATAAGAGCATATTACTGATGTAGATTACATGTGAATGAGTTGTATTTTCCAGGTAAGTCATTTGTTTGTTCCCCTGCCTGCTATTCCCTTTAGAATGAAGAAACATTAAGAAAAGAAATTAAATTGCTGATAACTTGCCAACAATTTGTATGCAGTGGGATAATATCTCACAGAAAAATCAACTGAAAATATTTCTCATGAATGAAATCAAGAAAATAATTCTTAGCAATGGTAAATAAATTAAATAATCCCATGTTAATTTTGAAGCAAATCTTATATTTATTAGAATCAAAATCACGACAACAGAAGCAGGGTAAATGCAAGTATTGCACTATTTGCTTATCAAACATTCTTTGTGAGAACCTGGCAGTATTAGCCTTCTGGAAAGAACATGCAGAGAAAAAAAATGAAGGCAAACAATACTATCATAATAATAATCATATCACACAACAACACACTTTCTAATTAATCAGTAATCACAGTATTGCTTCCAGATGAAATGCATGTGCGTCACAAGTTTAATCCCTTCAGTATGAACACATATAATTTTCCTAATGTTGCTTTATATGTATTTCCTCTTGTATGAAAAAGGCTTGAAGTATAATATATCATAAATTTTCCACCCTCTCACTTCCCAAATTTTGGCAAGGTGCCCCATCAAGATGATGACTTGGTATAATTTCTATACCTCTGACTGTCACCTGATCATTAATATCATGTGATGATTACAAAGAAAACTGAAAGTGCTATGTCAGATTTTGATGTTTTTGATATGACGCACCAAAACAATATTTTGAATTCTTGGGAAAAGTGAAAATCAATTATATTTGTCCACGTGTCTTTAATTAAAGTTTTTATTGTACAACTTTCATTCAAAAAGCAATGTTTTGGGATAAGGGTGGTAATTGTTTTTATATGCCACACAAAGAAAATGCAAAAAATGTCAAAACAATAAATACTTAATTTAATCCTAAGCTACAGATAAATCATGTGAGAGTTTGTAGAAAATATGTATTGATGAAGTCAATTCATATTGAAAATGTAAAGTAAGCTATTTTGGCAATAATGAATGGATCAAACTATTTACTCATTAATGATTGAAAATTATGGACTTCAAGATTGGCTTAGGTTTTAGGAAAGTGATCATTATTTTGCTCATAAAATGTCAGACTACATCATAAAACACATTGTGGGTGTGACCTTAAACTGATTTTGGTAAACTTTACAATAATAATTAAAAAAAAAAAAAGTTTAGTCCCTGATAATTAGCTTTCAAAATATTTCTGGTGTTGAGCCCCTCCATACGAGAATGGGAAGAAAGTAAATTTTAGGTTATGTTCGTCGGCGTTCATCTGCACCGTGGTATCAGTCAATTTTGGTTTAAAAAAAAATTGATTTTGAGATTTTTACAGAAAATGAAAGTACAAGTCCTATTATATTCAGAACTAAATTTCTAGGCAGCAATTTGTTTTAGTTTCTGAGATATGTGAGGATTTTCCCGACGATTTGTAACCTTTTTGTATATCATTTAGTATTATGTAATTAATAGGATGTCAAAACTCCTATCATTATAAGAAGAATAGCAACATTCATAGTTTTATAGAAAGTAAGTAGATGAGAATGTGTGTACACGTAGTGGTAGAGTAGGCAAATGTTCCAAATGCCTTGGCTTGTAAATGTTATCTGTTATTTTCACACGTACAGGTACATATATATTATCTTTTATGTTTTTTGTTTTCATTTATTGTAAATATGTTTGTACTCTCATACTTCAAGAGGGGGTTGATAGAGTCAATAAAATCTTACAATCTTAAAATCAATCTTACAATCAACATTACAGAGAGACCTTGTAAAATCTAATTAATTGGTCAAATTCATCTATGTCACAAAGAATCAGTCAAACAATATGTAATGGACACCACACAGGTTTAGATTAAAATATCAGAATTACAGTAAGCAATTGTAATTACCATTGGCAACGGTAATGGTAAAAACTATCTCTTTTATGGTGATTTGATTGACGTTATCTTCCAAAGTGAAGCTGAGGTGTGCACATTCAGTTTGTATTTTCTATGTAGCATCTTGTTATAGATTGATGGAAGTCAACACAAAAACAATAAGCAAGACACTCGATAGCTCTCCGAGATACCTGTGACAGATAATGGTGATTCACAAACCTTTAGCTAAAGAGGAAGAGATGGGGTGCCATGTTACCCCTCTGGACTGCCCTGGGGTGCCCTGTAAACCCCTCTTGGTAACCCAGGGGCACAGGGCTTCCCTTTAGTCAGCACCAATAAATGATATCACAATTTTCCTGAACACTAACGTTTTAGAATAAGTGGTTTAGATCATGATTTCCTTTTTGCTATGACCTATATATCTATGACTTATGATTTAACATATTAGATGATTTATTCAGAAGTAGTCATTTTATATGCTTTACATTAAGAATAAACATCACATTTGAGGAACAAAGGAGAAAAGAAGTTGGCGGAGGAATATGCGCCCTGAGCAATAGCTCAACATTACAGAAGGAGATGATGATTATATGAAGGGTGTGACCTGGGGGGTGGGGGGCACTCACATATATTGGTGGTACTCACCCCGGGGGGGCCACTTACATTGACGAGTGGATACCATGCGCGATCAAAAAAACACGTAAAAAGGATGTCTTTTTCAAGATAGGGCACGTTACGTACGTAACGTGAAAAGGGTGTCAAAAACACAAAAATATTGAAAAAAGGGTATCTATTTCGCTCGGAAAAATATACGTGTTTAGGGTCAAATATGCGGGGATGATAAAACAAAATCAAAATGTTTTATAAAGGATGTCCTTTTTGCCCCAACACTACGTGTTTAGAGTCCGATTTGCGCGAGGTGTGGAAGGTGGGGCCGTACTAAACCAAAATAATGGTGTCTAAAGGTAAAACCGACGACCGAGGGACGCGTGACATAACAAAATATCTCTGCACTTGTTTAGGGGTTCATTTCAGGGAATACTTGCTAAGAGTATCGTTTTGTTTCCAATACTTGTTAAGGGGTGCATTTTCAGAATATGGAAAATACATCGCTGTACTTGTTTAGGGGCTCAGTTCTGGGAATACTTGCCAATAGTATTTGTTTCCAATACTTGTTAAGGGTAGGGTTTCACACGCCAATACTTGTTAAGGGGTGCATTTTCAGAATATGGAAAATACATGTTTAGGGTGCTTTTCAAGACCCCGTGGTCGCGCATGGTATCCACTCGTCAATGGAAGTGGCCCCCCCGGGGTACTCACATATATTGGTGGTACGAGGACGTGCCAATTGATGATCCCCTTTTTCAGACCTAATTTTCAGTTCTCTAGATACTCCGAATGACAAAATTTCAGTTCAGAAGCTGCACAGCCCCGCTCGCAATACTCCTGTTACGAGACATCTCAGTTCCCAAGCCCTGCCAAAATTGTCAAGGGTGAGCACCGCATCCGAGAGATGCATGTACGGCTTCGCAACTCCCTGCATATAACTAGTAGCCGCCCCATACATGGCTAGGGCATGCACAGGGAGTGAACAGTATGATTATGCAACTCTCTGTTCAGCCGTGACAAGGTAGGCATCAGGAATATTTTTAGCAAAAAAACAAAAATTGAAAAATAAGTTCCAATATGATGCAACTTTCATTAATAGTCTTGTGATGGGGGAATTTGCATATTTTGCTCACTGATTTATTGGCACATATATATCCAACATCTTGAATATTGAAATGGTGTAATTTCCTGGGGGATGCTCAAACACTACAACCTTCAAATGGGACTATGGAAAACCACATTTCTGTGTTGTTTAACACTTTGGCTAACCGTACACAACATATCAGCATGTTGTGAAACACTGCTGTGGTGTTCCCCTTGAGTGGTTGGTTTAACTGTATGTCTGTAGAACTCCTTTAAGGGTATGTTTGCTTGAATCTGTCTGTTTTAATTCAATTTGTTTGGTCCTTTGGTGGTAAGGCTGTGTTACTTTAATCACCTTCCCACCCCACTCCACTCACCTACCATGATTTATCATCCTACTCGACCTTTCTTCACAGATATCTGTATGAAATTTCATCGTCATAATCATAGAAAGTGTATTTCTCTAGCATATTTTGTTAAAATGAAACTTGTCATCACCCACTAATCACATGATGACAACATGTAGTCAACCACGTGTATAATTTCAACATGATATTTGGGCATTCCCCATTATGGTGAGCTAGATTGCCTCTCTTACTCAGCCCATAACCCAAAGATTAAAACCCAAACCACAGTCAAACTATGATTACCTTTTATATCCCCATACGCTTTTTGTTCTTACCAAATTAACCAATATCTTGTGCAATCAGAGCAATGAGGTACTTCCCCAGGACAAGGTTTTAACCAGGTCTGAATTCACCCACTGTTTTGAAAGATTGTTTAGAAATTCTTTACACCTTTTATTATTTGGTAAAATTGTAAATTTAGTAATTGCAGCATGTGATATGATCCTCCAATATTAAATTTTCTGTAAGAATATTATTACTTAAAAAATTTCATCCAAAAGTTGTCCCCAAATTAAAATTTCTTTTGATGACACAATTTATGTCAATCATTATCATGATTATTGAGCCTGGAGAAATGTTTGTTTTGGGTTTTTCTGATGTGACCATCTGTTTGTATAAAACCAAACATTGGTAGATATAAGTTGCCATGTAGGGCATGCTATTAAGATAGTACTTAGATGTGAGCATGCATGGCTGTGTTTAGTTGTTTGAGTTACATTTCAGAATCTAATGTAAAATGTTAGTAAATTTGACTGATAATGAATGGATAATATAGCATAGTAGTTTAGCAGGATGTGAAAATATTCAAATCAATCATTAAATTTTATGAAGATACATGTATTTAGATTTTACAGATTGTGTGTTCAGTCGATCCATACAAATCAAAATCAGTTTGTTTCATAAAATCATATTTTTATATGGGCTATTTGGGGTCCTTCTTTCTGATTTGAATATGAATGTTGAATTTATTTTTTTTCTTTCCTGTTTGATTTTTAAGTGTTAACCTTAAACTTTAATACATCTTTGTGATATTCAAAATAATCTGATGTATATTTTGTGTGTTTTTATTTTTCTACTAGTTGGGTGAGGTTAGAAAATCAAATTTTGTTTTGATGCAATTATTTTTTTTCATGTGATAATTACAAAATACAAGTCTGGACCAGTCTTTTCCTAGCATGTGGTCTAAAACTTTGTTGGCATTTGGCCAACTCTAGAAGTCTGTCTGTGATTGGCCCATTGGCAGACCAAAACATTACATCATTGGCTATTTAAACACCCCCAAACTTCTCCAATACTCTTTCATTCCATTGCAACACTATGCTTGCAGAAATAGGAAACACTAAAAGCATAATGACCTGTCATGACCTACCCTGTAACACACAAAAAAATAATGTGTAACATTCTATCCCATTGTCAACCAATCAATAGCTGTAGCTTTGTTTTTAAATTGTTGCAAAACAGGTCCCTGGTATGTGCACTGTCTTAATATTTGCAAAATTTTAATACTCAGGAAACAAACTTTAACCATTCTTTCCCTTTCAAGGAACAATTATTGATGATTATTTGTTTATTAATGATTATGAAAAAATATTTTACATTGTCATAAATAGATTATGTACATTAACCTTTGAATGTATTTAAAATAGATTGTGGAAGAACCATTAAGGCTATCCACCCTATTACAGAAAAATGAATGAATAAATTAATAAATAAAAAAACAAAATGCAGGTACATTTATTAGAATAACTTTTAAAAACAGTTTTTTCTTCAAACATCAGTTGTGTATTAAAAATGAAAATTGTTATTCAATGATCCAGTATGATAACAATCATAACATACTCTATAACATGTAACATATTATGTAGCACTTACAGAAGATTACTGACATGTCTAAAGCTGATATTATGTGAAGAGGTTAAAGGTGGATGTTGGGCCAATATTTTATGCACTTTGAAAACTGTGTCAAGTCCAATTTCGTCTCTTATTCTTGCATATATTTAATGTGACACTGGCTTACAATTAATGTGTCAGTTTAGTTATTGTTGATCTACCCTTTACCATGACAACAGCTGATACAATAATAAATTGTTTCCTGAATGGTGTTTTTACTTTTCAAAATGGAAAATGATAAATTGACCATACATTGTGCAACATCTCCTATACGTCAAGGTTCTGTCACCTGTTTGATCTAGACTCGGCATGTATTGCTAAATACCGATTGTTTTTGTAAGAGCTTTTTATAGATCTGCCGTCCTGTAATAGTTTGAAAATTGTTTTGGTTTAAATGTGGACTACTCCAACGTGTAACTGTCGTTTTGGGGAGGTCAGTACCATGTTCCTTCCTCTCCTACCACTGGATTTCCTGTGAGAAGATCATGAATATTCATCAGGTGACTATTCATGTAGACTGATGCAGTGCATGTCACAATGAATGAAGGAAGCATGCATTATTCATGTGGAGTGATTTGATTGGATAATGCTGTGATGTCATAGAACTTTTCTCAGGGATTGAGAAACCTCATTGGTCCAACAAGCCTTCTCCCTGTGAATATGTATGAGAAGACAGATATTTTGATAGGTTGGCTGTAAACATGATCTTACCAATTGGATTGATAGATATTGATTATGGACAATTGTGCAATATATGGGTGAAAATTTGACAGACTCTTCTGTATAGTTTTAAAAATGATATTGCACATATAAGAGATAAATAGTCTTGTCTCCTGCCACAGACTTAATGTTCTGTAGTAACCTTCTTTTTGTGAAAGAGATAGGAAGTCTCCGATCACCTGGTGTTTCGTAGGTAAAGACTACAGGAACCAGTTTTGAAACCAAACATGATTTAGACACGCCAACATTAACCAATCACAACTCTTGCACCAGGACAGCCCAAGAGGAAGTCGTTTGTACAGCACGCTCGTTTTGGCGGTTGATCTTGTTTGAGTATATAGTCATCAACTCTCCTGCAGACCTTATCAGTCTGCTACACATCCCTGACTGGTGGAACATACAACTTTTCTGCTCTTAGCAACTCAATGGTCAGCTCTTTGTGATTTAGGTGTAGACTGCCAATCAAAAGGAAAAGATTTCTTGATTGAGGATCTGTTACTTTTATCAATTTTCTTGGAGTTTTGAGGCTTTTCTATAATCACCATGCCAATCCTTATCCCGACAATCTTGACGATGCCCAAGTCTACCAGACGAGGCAGGTTTATTAAACCTCTTCCAGTCCAGATAGATGGACCTACGTGTAATCACAAACATCTTGGCAAATTGCCCTACTGTAAGGTATGTCATATCAATCTGTAGCTCTACCTATTTCATTCATACCTGATTTTTTAAGTTTTTAAGTCATTGTAATCTTGTTGCTTATGTGTTTAAGATGCAGATTATCTGCTAATAGTGTGTATAGATCTACCCTCTTCATCTTCCTTGCATGGTATATTGATAAATTCTCCTCATTGGTGGTGTGATTTGTAAGTTTTAAGGATTTAAATAAATTCAGATTAGCTGTGAATAGGGTCCAGCAAAATATTGGATTTTTAAATCTTGAGTATTAATTTTGTATCTCAAAAGATTTCATTCAAATCTTTTAAGTGGTCTCTAATCTGTCTTTATTTCAACCCCTTGAAATTTAGAGTGTACAATAAGTTTTTTGGGGTCGTAAGAACCTGCATTCATAATTTTGTTTTACATTACAAAATAAATTTCTATCTTAAATAGATCCAGTGAAGATTTACCAGCTGAACAATATTGAATTGAATACTAAATTCTTTTAATTAAATCCTTTGAGATTTGAAAATAATTCCTTAGGTTATAAAAATAAATCAAATGACTGACTGGTTTATACTATTCACATGTTGAAGTTTCATAGTGCCACTTATTGGCTTTCCATATCATATAAATACATGCTTCATGAACATGTAAGCATATCACCATGTCTTCATCTTTAATTTCTATCTTCATCTACTTGAAATAATTGATTTCAGCATTCTCTTCTATTGGTATTTCTTTCAATGATCAATCCTTTCATTACATCTTTCTCATGATCTATAAATAGTTAATTATACCCTCCCCTGTTTCTCCACATCCCATTCCCCTTAATGGACAGCATCCCCCATCTCTATGGGATCCATAGCAACATGTATTTGTTTAGTAGATTACAATGTAATCAAGGAATCCATTTAGTATCTTGTTTCCTTGTCCACTGATGGAGATAGTGATGAATGATGAAATGATTGTGTGCCCATTGACTTAGAGTTCAAAATGCATAATTCAAATTATCTTGAAATTTAAAAGTAAAACATTTTATTAACATGGTGAAGGAGGTATTAACATTGTTCTCTCAAGGTGTGCTTGATGCTTTAAGTTATGATTGACTGTTTTGAAAAACAGGAAAACTCATGTCAAATACTCCCAATAGACATAGATGATGCCATCCGCTTGAGATGGAGTAACAGCACTTCTGGGAATGATTTTTGTTGAAACTTATTAAGGAGGTAATTGCTAATTAAGTTTGACTTCCACTTAAGATTTAATTCACAGCTCTACAAAGTAATAATTGGATGTTTGTCAAGGAATATTATGATTTATTGTGATCCTAACATATCACTTGGAAATTTCGTCAAAAACATTGTTCGATAATATTAAATGCTCATTATTCATAAATGTCAAGGATTGTTCTCTATGTTATATCAGAAAGACATTATGACAAACCCAGGAAAGCTCAATATGAGCCTAAACCTTGACTTTTATTTTCATTCTTGATAGATATTTTTACCTTGGCATTTACATGATGCTTTCTATTTCTCTATAATCTTCAATAACATAATCAGTCTTACTTTTTTTCATCTTCCTCCATTTTCATTCCAAGTATTTTATTTCAACTTGAATTCATGTGAACCAATATATATCTTGAATTAAAACATTATTAACAAATGTTATTATTTTTCCTTTGAAAGTATAGTGGCTGCGTCTTTTAACCCTTTCATCTTCTTAGCATCATGATAGTGCATCAGTTTGAATTTTCATTTATTACAGATCTTAATCATCAGTGATAAAATGTCAGAATTATGAGTGAAAAGTTTTCAGGAGGAAATTGAATGTTAATGGCAATGAAATGATAAAGACAAATATGTACTAACAGAGATGATCAATTGATCAGCAAGGCTTAACATTCCTTGGCAAAGATTCTGAAGTTTCAATGAATAAGACATGGTATGATGATGGATGATTGTTACATGACAAGTAAATGTCAGAGTTTGAGATTCATACTGCCTTGTCAACATGAGACTGGAGGTCATCATTTCCTTATAACATAAATTTTATAACTAAGACCCTTGGATCTCATCATTCTACATTGATATTACCATGGAGCTACTGAGCTCCATGGTATTACATTGATGAATCCAACTGAAATTATTTAGTGTTCAATAACATTTATGAAGATGACATTTGATTGGTTCATGTGAGATCATTCTCATTAAGTAAGATAATTATATAAACAATATGATAATGTTCTATTAATTAAGAGGAGAGTATTATATATGAAAGAGTGTAAACAAGGCATGATCACATTAAAGTACACTATTTTTTCTTTTTAATAAAAAAAAAATCTTTTTCATATTCCTTTTTATTATTTTATATGAACTATTTTTATTTATATTCTGAATACGCACACATATAACTTTAATACAATAGTCCTTTTTACCAATACGACAGATAACCATGTTGTTAAAGTTCAAGACTTTTTGGAAGGAAACGCTGCTTGTGATTTAAGAACCCGGAAAACATGCAATTCTTGTCAAATGTTTGTTTCTTTCCTGTTGATGTGGGTGAATTTACTTATCATTATATTGTAATTTTACCAATATGAATTCTTTGAATTTCATATGATCTCTGGCTAATGAACTCCCATCCAGGATATCATTTTTGTTTTATTAATTCCTTTGTGCTCTTGTATTGAATGCATTTGAAGGCAAAGGTAACTCATGAGATTTTTAATACAGGATCTTCTTATGTTTAAGCTAATTTTTGGTCGCGTTTAACTCGCTTCATATCATTAGCATCTGTAGTTCATAATTTGATAAACAACTCCTTTTTATTTCTTTTCCTTATTCCCTATGTGAAATATGATACACAGAACTGTAGATTTTTCCTTATTTTCATATGTAATAGGACATTATAAACTCTGCCAATGTTTCAATTCCTGTTTCTTTTCTCATATTGTGATTGTTACTAAGACTATAGTCATCATCTTTCTATCTATTTAACTTAAGTTCATTTTGATCCGGTTACGAGTCATCTTCTTTTGTATAAAATCCTATCATCTTTGCAATCTTTATCCAATCTCCTTGCAGCCCTCTGAACATCCAAAATCCCCATGGAGTTCAAACCTTTCAGATTCTGTCCTAATTCAGCAGCTATATTTAACATCTGTCTTATTCATGTAGTGAAAGAGACCCTTCAGCACCTGAGAATCATGTTCCACCAAAACGGTTCAAATTTCAAATTTCTAAAAGTTCAAATTCGATACTTTTTTTGTAGAGAGAGACCAATATGAAATCAGCCCCATTGTTGAGCGATCAGCTTATTCCCATATGAAAATTGTTCATTCTGAGACAAAAGGTCAATGCTATTAACAATAAGTCTAATTATATGCAAGAAGGATAGTACCTTTAGCTGTGATGAAGTACAACTTGTTTAAGCCTTTCTGGCTCCAAAAATGATTAGTTATCTTGGAGTTATGACTCAACCAGAAATCTTTCTGATATGATTGTTGAAAGTGACAGAAGGATGACCAGCTGTAGTGATGAATTCATTGTAGCTAGCAAAATTATTTGCTTTATACGTAATTTGTATTGTTTTTATGGCATCGCATCCATACCAAAGTCACTGAATACAATTTGATTGTAATTTACTATGTCATATCATGGCACAGATTAAGACCTGGGGTTAACACTCCCTAGTAGAAGTTGATTTTCTTGGCACAGAATGAGGGGTCTTCTCTCTTCAAGAAGGGATAATGAGTTGTTCGTTGTTTCATCAAACTGTTGAAACCTGCTTTTCTCTTCCGTCCAATGTTGATTCATTGGAATTCAACAGGTTAGACTTGTCAAGAAAGTCTGTTTTATGTATCAGATGAAAATGAACCAAATGCATAATACTATTAAGTGGTAATTGTATATATGCTTGCATTCTTCACATGTATGATTTTTACAAATCGTCCTTGAAAGAAAAAAATATAGGAACATTGATTATTATTTCATTTCCACTGTTGTTAATCTACAAAAAATACCTTTCATAGGCTAATTCCTGGGATTTCTTGTGTAGTCAGTTGATCCAGACCGGCCGCACAGAAACTTTAGCCTAAACGAGCACTAACATTTTTCGGATTGTGATGTCTTATGTTGATCCAAGATGTAAAAACGTGTTGTTAAGAGTGACATTATGCAGAGTTGTGATATTACTGGTAGTAGCAAAGCATCTGTTAGCTCATTGTTAAGTACTAACAACATTTCTATTTGGCCGGTTCATTTGTTTGTTTCATTTTTATTTCCCTGTTTTGAATTCACAGATCTAAACCATGTTATATTGGAGATAATGTTGTTAGCTGCTCAAACGCAGATATATGATTTGCTGATCACATTTATCATAGAAACACATCACGTGTTACTTGATTTGTCAAAATAATTTATTCTTTGGGGGTGATTATTACAAAAGAACAATTATAAAAACACATGAGTCATTATAGGGGAGGTTTGATGTAGATCTTTGCTTTCATAGCCAAGGGCAAGCAAAAAAACCTATCAGAAAACCACTGGATTAAAAGTTCTGGCTCACTACTATTTCTGGAAAAAAAAGAGTAACTGAGTCAAATTTTGGATATTGATTTTGTTTATTTTCGTCCTGTCTTGTGTTCTAATCTCAAAGAACAATACAATATTTCCTCCCCCCCCCCCCATACCTTGTGAACAAGTAGTTATTTCCTCCTATGCCCTCTCCTAATCAAACATCCCTTTGAAGTCATATTTTGAAATCAATGATTGAGATTAAGAACCGGATAGTTGGTAGCAGCAGGTTTCTTTTACATCAATAAATGCAAGGCCTGGTCCCCTCGGGCACAAATTAGAAATATCAATTTTGGTTCTGTTCTCTCATAATTAACACATGCTGCGTTCTGATTACAAGATTCTCTGTGGAATGATTTCCCTCCTCTTATTCCTAATTTCCTATCAATAATCAAATTGTTCCCATGATATTTGATTTGTAACTAGATTTAATAGTTATCGAGTCATGGTTTAGAAATGGACACAGTTAATCCAGGGAAGTGACAGTTCCTGGTAAATCGATCAGTTTGTTCTTGTAATGTATTTTAATTAAATCTTTACAAATTTTGGCCGGCTGATCTAAATATAAAGAAAATATTATTTAATGTAGGAGTTGGTCTGTTGATTTTCAGATATTGGTAGTTAAAAATCATTGTGGTTATTTTCAAATTATTAAACATTCTACTTCTGCATTACAAGGATAGATTAATTTGAATTGAGAAAAAAATGCAGGTTCACCTGAAAGTGCAAGCTTTGAACTTCATATTGAGCAACTATACCTGTAGTGCACAGCATCACTAGTTGGCCTTAGCATTTCAATAATAGGAATGAAACGTGGAAATGGAAATTGTCTTGAGATTGATTTGATAACTCTGAAGGTTTTCTGTCTGGACGTCCTAACGTTTGAATTTCCTCTAGAAATGTCAAGAATGGTTTTATGTTTCTTCACTAAACCATTTCAAAATACAAAGGGAATACTAGTATACTTAACTGTGTTTCCTTTAGTATGCCAGAAGCATATCTAATACCCTTTTTACACAGGGTTTTCTTAACCCCGGACTATCGCTAACCCCGTACTATCCTTAACCCCGTACTATTTTTTTTCCTTTTTACACATGCCAAATTGTTATTGCTAACCCCGGATAAGGAATGCTTGCTTTTCACACACGAAACTCGCTAACCCCGGACTAGTGGTTTTTGTCGATCATTTGTAGTACAAGTACTTCACTCGTACCATTTTACACACGCTACAATTTCCTTAACCCGTACTATAGGTGGGGCCAAATTGCCATTTAGCCCCACCTATAGTACGGGGTTAAGCTTAGCCCACTTTCGTTTTACACTAGCGATCTTAACCCCGTACTATCGCTCTTAGCACCGCAATTGCTGGGATAACCCTGCTTTTTTGCAGGGCCAAATAATCCCGTACTAAAGGTGGGGTTAGCCCACTTTGCAAAAATGCTGTGTAAAAAGAAAGTGGGCTAAGCTTAACCCCGTACTATAGGTGGGGCTAAATGGCAATTTAGCCCCACCTATAGTACGGGGTTAAGGAAATTTTAGCGTGTGTAAAAAGGGTATTTGAGATTTTAGCATATGAGATAGGTATTTATTTTTCTCTCTTGAAACTTACAGTATCTCACTATTTAAAACAACATTCAGAAAATGCTCATGTTGCTCTTCAGAGGCATTAAAAAAATATTGAGGTTTAAGATTTTGAAAAAGCAAAATTGCTTTCTGTAAAGTAAGCACTTGAAATTATTGCCATCTATCAATGATATACAAATTATTATTTCTTAATAAGGAGCAAATACATGGCATTAACTCCATAAATGCGAGAAAGAGGGGACATTTACTTATATATCCAACTTTATTGCATAAAGATTTTTTGTTAAAAGTGTCTGGTGGGGATGATGAGTAAAAATTGTTAAAAGTTCCCTAAAGGGTGCAGAATAAAAGGGAAAATAAAACCACTATTCTTTTCAGGCAATTAATTGTGCTGTGATATGAAAGTAGCTAGTTTTTATAGCATATAAGAAGCAACTTTAGATGAAAATAACGGCCATGAGCTGAAGATTGATTGCATGGATTACAAAGGAAATGAAAGGGAAAGTATTATTTGTGATGTCATGGACTAA
Organism: Lytechinus pictus; assembly: GCF_037042905.1. Taxonomy (NCBI): domain Eukaryota; kingdom Metazoa; phylum Echinodermata; class Echinoidea; order Temnopleuroida; family Toxopneustidae; genus Lytechinus; species Lytechinus pictus. Next base: position 10,462,753 of record NC_087245.1, on the reverse strand, counting down.
TTATTGCAATATGAGTTTGTCAAGGGTGCTCACATGTTGTGATACAGCATGTTTCATTATTTCTCTCTGATGAGATGTATGAAAGTATGTACTATATAATATGTATTTTCGGTTTGAATGTGTGTTTTCTTTTTGTTCAAGACCTCCCTGTTCTTGCGAATGATTCAAGATTGTTTAACCTATTTAATACAATTTGATTCCATTATAAGTCATTTCCATTGAGCCTAGTGCATAGGGACCGATGGGTCAAATTATGGGATTCAAATGATGCTAAGATTTCATAACAGGCTACTTCCTATCAATGTAATGCAACATTTCTACCCCCAATTCATTACTTTTTCTTTTAATCACATGATTGTGAAAGCTACTTCATTTATAATAGCATAATGCCTATACCTTGGTCATTTTTTTTTATTTGAAACTACCCAAAGAAAGCCAAAGAGTAAAACCCACTTCAGAGATTCATTTGAAGATTATCAATCAGGATATACTTCAGGATCGAAACAAAAGTACTTGAGCAATTAAATAGTGCGAAGGTCCCTATTTTGAAGAAAAAAAGTTGCTTGCCATATTAATGGCTTATCTGTAATCATGTGATAATAGTTATTTTTCAATTAGTATAATTGAGATTCTATTATGTAGTCATTTAAAGGCATTAATGTCAATGATATTGCATCTGAAGAGGAAAATTGTTGATAGTAGTTCAGAATGAATTATTGTAAAGTAATACAAATTTATAAATTAAATTTTTCTGTACCTCTGAATATATATATTTTTGTAATCCTCGATACATGTAAATTATATTTCATTTCAAATGTGTGATCTTATATCACTTGAAAGATTTGCCATGAATAATTTGGTAAGATATTGTATCTGAATTCTAATCATATTATTTTCCTTTTTTGTTTGTGCAGTCTTGCTCACCCTTTGGCAAAGCGGAGACATACAAGAAGATCTGTCCGCTGGGAGAAGGCTCATATGCCAAAGTTTACAAAGCTGTTAGCAGGTAACACAGGCAAATTGATTCAAGTCTGTAGAGGATTTCAGGGGAATGGCAATATTTATTTGTGGGAAAGATACTTCATATTTATGACTTAACTTACATACATGAACAAATGACCTCATATTTATGTACGTAATGTTCGTAGTGTTACTATTTTCTCAAAATGTGTCACAAAAGGCCAAAATATCTGTAATATATTATTTGAAAGGGTTAAGCCTCTGCTTAAGTGAATGTGAGTCCTTCCAAAATTTAAACATGAATAAAGATGAACTTGATTACCAGTGAGTGAATCGTGGAATTTACGATATCTTCCTAGACTTAAAATATTTCTTCTTCAGGAACTTGTTATAACTTTGATTTTTTTATTTGATTTTAAAGGGTATTTCTTAAAAATACCACATGGCAGCCCAAAGCTGAATTGAATGGAATTTACATCATATGATAAAATACAGCGAATAATTAGTTTGTATCATAACTTCTTATTTTGATTCATATTTCAGTGTAAATCAGCAAGTGGTTGCATTGAAAGAGATCAGACTACAGCAGGATGAGGGAACACCATTCACTGCTATACGTGAAGCATCGCTCCTCAAGGATCTTAAACACGCTAATATAGTTTGTCTTCATGATATCATTCACACAAAGACGACGCTATCATTTGTCTTTGAGTATGTGGTAGGTAATACTCCAATCATCATTCTGGGATGAAGGGGGGGGGTGTTTGATTCATATTAACCCTGCTGATAAAGTGAGGATGCATGCATTTTTTCATAGTAATAATAAAAATTTCCACTTCAGCGTTATTTACTGGTCTTCTATCTAGCAGGCCCTTCACATCATAATATGTTCTTAGTATTGAATGCTTGCTGCATGAAGAAAAAGTGAGATAATGATCTTTGGTTTAAATTTTCTCTTAAGTTTGTTGCAGTGATATTTTGTCAGGTACTAGACTATTGTTTCTTGTTTGATGATACCTTTTGCGTGGTTTCCTTTAAAAGCAGTGAGAGGTATACTTACTGACAAGTTATTCTGTGGGTCCCATAAGGGCCGTCTGCACCATCCCGAGTTTTCAAATTAGCGCGCTATTTCTGATCCGGCAAATTATCCCGATCTGAACAATCTCGAGATTATTTGTAATGGAGATGCAATTATCGCGCTAGTTCATAGGATTAATCTTGAGATTGCAATCCCAAGTCAACTTGGGATTATTTGCAAAATAGCGCGCTATTTTACGAATTATCGCGCTAATTCGCAGGTGCAGACGCACTCGGGCTTATTTATTCACGGCGTCAGACCATAATGCATCGATGCCTCGCTCGAGCAGGAATCGCTCTTCTTGCGATGGTGGAGACGGGGTTTCTTGAATCTCGAAATTAATCGCGAAGAGGGCCGATCGGGCTAATATCTCGAGATTGAGCAAACTCGGGATGGTGCAGCACCGCCTATAGACATTGCTCATGGATCACCCAGTAGGAGTAGACAACTAATTGTTATATTCTCAGTAGAGGGGCTGCATAACATGCAAAATCAGGATGTATTCACTGGGTTTAAATTAGCATTATTGAGCTACCGGTGGGAGGAAGTATCCTCTTTAAAGAACAAAAGAGATATCCCTCTGCCTTATGGAATGTGTGTTCTTCCAATTAGCAGATTGATTTAAAATCAATGATGCTTAATTGGAATACCAGTTTGTTAAACGTGCAGATGGCACATTGAAGGAATGGAGTTGAACAGGCATACTCAATCAGGATAATTAGTTGGGAATATTGGCATAGAACTGATTGAGAAAAGTCTTGTGTGAAAGATCAGCTGATATTCCATACTGTTTTCTTGGTGAAGTTTAAGTAAAGTAACTCAAATTATATATTTATCAACCAATAATTTTATTTTGTTTTATTAGTCACTATGGCTACACTCAGTTTGCAACTCCATGCACAGGTGTACATTATGGAAATCTTATTAGTTCAAAACACAACTTCTTTTCTTTCACAAGTTGTTAAAGATTGTCATAAACTTGTACAATTCTTGAAGTTGACGTACATGCACATATAGATGAGAAGGAAAAGAGAATATCACATGTTGCTGTGACGTAATGTTAGAGACACTTGTCTTTCCTTAGACACAACTTTGATTTATGTGAACAAGAATAGATTCCTACCTAACTAATGAAATTATCACATTTTCACATTCATTTATTAGAAGTGACAATAATGTTCTCTAAATAAGTCATGTGGTATTCCCTGTTCATAATTAGTGGTAATGAATACATTATATTTCTATTTTAGATATAAAAGACTTGCAGTATCTATTGTAAGCAGGATATATTCCAAGTCTTTGTATCGTTAGCCTTTGGAGTTTCACTTTTAATTTTTTTTTCAATTTCAGATCAAAAATATCTTCCACTCACTTCCAATTAACCATGGAATTAAAGTGTGCCATAGTGGTCTAAGCAGTATTTCTATGTGATATGTTGAATTAATTCTTGATACAGTACTTGTAGCGTTAGGAGAGAAGGGAACTACACATGAGTACAAACATGCTCAGATCCAATGCATACTCTAGCATTGTATTCAGTGGGGAGACATTAATGTCCGTAATGTTATGAGAGTTGATTAATGCATTGTTTGCTCACTCCTCCCACTCCTTTAGATGAATTGCCCAATTGACGTCATTTAGCATGACGAGACATGCTGTCTGTTTCAAGTCAGGTCCACATGCCAGTCCATTGCTTGATGTTAATTTGGATCAATTACATTATCTCAAGGTTATAGACTCTTCACGGAGCAATAAAAATAAAATATGCCTGATACAAATGAATGATATTTTAAGAGTTCCTTATGATAACAGTAGGAGAACTGCTTGACCAGTTTACAATTCTAAACTATAAATAGAGTGAGTTGTGTAATTGAATAATGGTATCACTTGTTCTAACTTTGACATTTAACAAACATTAAAAATCCAATGGTTTATGATTAGTCAGTTTCGTGTAAACATTGTTAAGTTACAGTGACAATAAAACTGCCTCATGTGTCAGGGATGGATTTTCTTTTAAAGAAGTTGAGTAAATTCTTAGTTTTATTGAATTTGGGACATACTAACTGTCCTATAACATATTGTTATGTTTTGTGTCATTTCTCTAGCATACGGACCTGAGTACATATCTAGAGAGACACCCTGGAGGCTTGAACCCATCAAACGTGAAGCTGTTTCTATATCAACTCATCAGAGGGCTGTCCTACTGTCACAAGAGAAAGATTCTCCACCGAGACCTCAAGCCACAGAACCTTCTCATCAGCGAAGCAGGGGAACTCAAACTGGCTGATTTTGGTAAGCTTGCAGAGTGTGTTCAAATGATTTTGAATTACAAACATGAATCAGATGTCAAAACAGAAGTTACCTGTGTACTACAGGAGATTTTTCATCAATGTTGACTTTTTTCCTTTTTGTTAGAGAGAGAGAGAGAGAGAAAACAGTTAGAGACAGTGATTGGTGAAGACTTTGTGATTGTTCTTGAAGAAACATGGATAGTAAGACAAATATTCACAATAAAAGTTCAATAGACTGACAAAAAAAAAATGTGAACCAAGTCAGAGATCAGTTAGACAAGATCAACTTGGGAAGAAAAGGGCAAGAATTAGTTTTCAGAGCAGCAACCAAGAATAATGAGTTGAATTGATAATGTTGGTTAATGAAACATTCCAACATGATCAAACTTGTTGAGTTTATTAAAACCTTGACTTGAATGAAACCTTCAAGTTGAAACTTGCTGAAAATCACTAGTAAAGGTCAAACTCATGTATTATATTATCAGTCATTTTGAGAATTAAATTAAAACCATCCTGAATGCTTTTAACTCTTTTCACCAAAAATTACATTTTGTGTTGATTCATCTGATGAATTCTTATCACCTTGTAGGCCTTGCTCGAGCCAAGTCAATACCAAGCAGGACTTACTCACATGAAGTGGTGACGCTATGGTACAGACCACCCGATGTTCTAATGGGCTCAACAGACTACTCAACACAACTAGATATCTGGTAAGAAAAATAAATATTTCTATTCTTGTTTGAAATTTTGCCTAACATTCAGGCAAAGTTTGATGAAACAGCTTGATTTTTGTGCTCCTGTTCATCCGCATGTTAAGAATCTCACTAACCAATTGTTAGCGAGCTATTTTCTTAAAAACTGTAAGAAAAAAACATTCCAAGTCCAAGTAAGAGTGGTTACTCTACTCAGTATACCAAGGTAATAGAAATTAAAGCTCATGTCAAGAGATCATATTGAACTTGAGCTGCTCAAAATTTAAATGATTGAGAAACCTATTAAACATCCAAGAACATGTTCTAGTCACACGTATATGTTTAACACAAACAAGGAAATCCATGTTGCAGAATACTGATCGCTTTCAAAGGATATTCCATACCTGGTTTTCTCAACATTCCGGAAATACAGCAAGCGAAAGTGATCATTTTATGGATCAAGTTACAATCTCGGATAAAAACATAAATTGTTTTGTCAGGATTAATGCATGACTGTGGTTCAGGTTACGTTGAACATAAGCAGGAGAGAGTGGGATTTAGAGTGTACTTTTACTTCCTTTAAAATAGGATTGAAAATTAATACCTTTTCTGTTTATCATGGCAGGTATGTGTTAGCCACATTCAAAATATAAAACTGCATTGAGTCCAAAATTGATATTTCCAACCCTATTTTGAGCTTTACAGATAGGTTTAGAAAACATAAGTTACAGTGTATGGTAGACCAAGTCCACCCTGATATCAAGATGATTCAAATATGATTAGAAAAATCAAATTAGTATTTCATTAAAAACTGTGTTTTGTCAGAGCAAGGTTTCTCAGACCTTTTAGTCATTATGTTTAAAGATGTTTAGTGGACTCATTCTTGAAATGATAAATCATGTTCAGTATCTATTTGGGCCATTTTTTGTTTTGTTTTAACTTTCATACTTGCCTCTGAAAACATTCATTAAAATCTTTGCAGTGAGTATTTATCATTTTGCTTCATAGAAGTAATAACGATGGACTGACTATCTGAAACCAGTGGGGTTCAATGATAAGGATTTTAGGAAATTAATTCTAATCATCAATCAAAAGCTATGCCCTGTATTAGACGCCTTATCAATTAAAGTTGGCACTTGATGACTTTCACCATGCCGGTATAAAATTACATCGTAACCTGGTGAGAGAGAGAGAGAGAGAAATTGAATGGATATATTGAATATAAAGCACATGACAGGAACATGATTTAGAACACCCTTAACTCTCTCATAACATTTTCTTGGCAGCAACAGGCCTTTTCTGGACACAAAATCTCCAATCATTAAATTTCCCAAACTAAGTCGTCGCATTGAGGAAGTTCGGTGTGGTTTTTCTTTACATGCCTGGGAGCATAAGTTAGCATAATGTTCTTCCCACGATGGAAATAACCAATTAAAGCGGGAGGTAGGCCCATGTTCTGCTAAAAGCACCAGAGATTTGATAGAAAGTAAACCAGTATTATATTTATTAAGTCATATTTCATAAATTCTGTAGTTAGGTGTAAGGGGTTTAAGGATGATCAAATTTACACAACCTTAAAGCTCTAGGGATCTTGCAACGGTAATGTCAGTTTGCCCGGAGGCGTATTATCAGGATTAAAACTGACTTTCCTGACTGGAAGTCATGGATTTGTGAAGATTACAGAGAAAGGGGAGGGTAATGGCCTAGGAATGTTCATTTTAAGATCATTTTGGGCTATTTTTAAGGAGCTTGATTCTGATGCATGAACTAGATCTCAAATCTAAACATAAGATTGGTTCCAGAGCATCCTGTAGTGGTTATTCTATATTATATTTGTTTTCTTGTTTAGAAGACAGATTCATGTCATACTTTTACAACTTCCATTTTAATTGTTTTATATCAATTCATCTTTAGGCTTATTGCCAAGTCGAATAAGTTGTTCAATAGTATAGTGATCCAACACAAATGGGAAAAGGAAAAATGAACGCTTCTCTTAACAAAGACCTCCACTTCTAAGGGTGACTTTAACCCAAAAATGATTTTGTGTGAATATCAACAGAAAATTAATGACTGTATGTTCTACAAGTTTTAGCATATTTCAATTCAATTCAAGAATTAAAAGAAATGTTTAAGCTGCATAAACACAAATTTTCAGTGCATGGGAGCAATTGGAGATCTTTCAAAAAGTGAAATGCCTTTCTTTTAAAATTCCTGGTGTGTAGTAAAAATCTAAATTCTGTGGAAAAGTACTGAGTGAGATCATTGCTTCAGGGATGTTTGGCATATCAACTTCAAATTAAAGGAGACAGAGGACCCCCCCGAAAGGCTTGCTAGCAGATAACACCTTACACTACCTAGAGCCACAATCATGATACAAGGAGCATGGATACGTTAATAAGATCCATGCAAGGACAAGGAGAGTCTCCTGTCTTGTTAGTACCTGGTTGGGAGGAGGGTTCGGGAAATCCCTTCCTATCCAGCGTTTTAGTCATCAGCACTTTGGGGACTATTTCTCACAATATCATTGGTCTGACTTCTTGGCACCCATCTTGACACCCCATTGTGGATGTAAAATACTATCCTTCATGTCATCTCTCCCTTAAACTTTGGCCTACATTGCACGCCAGCTCTTGAAACCCAGAAGGATATATTTCCTGTAGTATGATATGACCACGGAATTACATTATATGACATACTCTTGGAAATCGATTTGACGGAGGAAGACAATTCAAAAGAGACAAATGTTAATGAGCCGATTATATCTCCTTCAAAAGAGAAATTTCTGTTTTATGTATTGGAATGTATATCATAGATTTTATTGGCAATATCCAGAAATTTAAGAAATGTGTTAGGCAAGTACACTATCATGATCACGCTGAAATAAAGACCTGACACCTAGACATTTACCTATAGACTTATAGCATGGCCTGTTTAAAACACTGATTTGCATGAATAATGTACATCGGAGTCATACAAAAGGACAAAACTAAAAGAAGTGATAAGAGATATATAGGAAAATCATGAAGTTGGATGACTATGCTATGTGGTCAATATGAGACAATCCCTAAAGACAAAAGTGATGCACTTTTCAAGAGGCCCTGTTAGGAAACCTTTAAGAGTAATATCACCTGGAGAATGATAGTTTCCTCCTTTTTTCTTACCCTTGTCACCATCGCTTTAGTCACACAACCATGAATGATAGCCAAACGTTTCATGGGTAGGGCCTTAAGTCTAAAGAGTAAACTCCTGTTTATAAGTTTCTCAGTATTTGTGGGAAAGATACAAGATACCTCGTCAATCTTCTACATCTTCCCAATTATAAATCCCATCAAAATGGGCATGAACTTTTCTTCAAAATTTTTCTTCTAATTTGAGCTTGGCTAAGAATTAGGCTGCATTTCTCATGTATCTGAGGAATGATACTGAAAGTAAAATAGAGGTTTGACCACTATTTTAATGGAAACCACAAAAGATGATGTGCAAAGCAGAAGCTTTGAAACTAAACGTGATAATAGAAGTAGAACTTCCCAAAGACATTTCCTTATCAGATTCTGATGATTTCAAATACCGGTAAATATTAAAAGTATCTGGATAATCTAGGCGCCTTTTGCCATAAAACAAGTTACATTTGTATAATGTATAATTTTTATTTTCAAGCGTGAATGTCCCTCTCTATCAACTTTCATTATCATCTCTTGTCTCCTAACTGTGTACTTGTCTGGCATAATTAATACCCATGCTTCATTGCCCTCGTTAACTGCCAATGTCCTTTAGTCATATCATTGTTAAAAAGATTGTTATTGGAGGCCCTAGCAATGTGTTTGCACCTTACCATAAGTTTAGTAATCACCTCTGTCCCCTCTCTCCTCTTTATGATGGCTCAAAAGCAAAAAAATAATGTACATGTAACTGAAGTAGGTAAGGAGGCATCCATGAATGTACTTCACTGTACTTTTGATGTTTATTTGATATCATAATGGATTTGCCCTTTTAAAGATACCCAGCTGTCTAATGTACGTGGCTGTGTTGTTAGTCTGCTAAATGGTATCGGTTGACAAGCATGAAGATTAGTGTTTGAAGTTTGACATTAAAAAGTGAATTCATCTTTACTGTTCTCACCATAGTACAATGTAATTGAACATTTGCATGTAGTTCTGACAGGTTTATGACCTGGTTTAGAAGGATGACAAAATATATATTGACTTTGGAAAGTTTGTTTAGCATTGTCTGGTTGTTAGATAAAAAGTAGGGAAGGGGAGGGGATAATGTGATGTTCATTTTTGAAGTATTTATTTTAAGAAGAAGTTGTGTAGTATTAGTATAACTATTGCATGGATATTTTATCAGGTTTAGGGTCCCTTTACACAGGTATTTTCTTGATCTGACAAATGTGAACACTATACTCCTATTGAGTAACTTTTAGCCATGATGATGACTACTACCAACAGTGCTTTTGTGTCTGGTGTTTTGGGGATGTTTATTCTCCTTACTTCCCTCTAATGACCCTGTTGTTGAAAACTTTCTTGAGGAAGTGGCTAGACTTGCATAGATTTTATCATAAGAACACCTCTCTGTGGCATGCCAGGATGTATGATATCTTTTGTTCGTCCTTTTGGGGAAGTTCTTGTGGAAGTTATTGACTGTTGGTCAATGGATTTGGTTATTATTTTCCTGCCTTGCTTCCTGTGATCTGCTAGGCACAAAAGATCATGAAATCCGAAGAGTGTTGGGGTTTAAGAATTTAGATTTCACATTAAGGCTCTTGATCAATGATAAGATATGCATAATTTGCATATTATTTTATATTGTTAACATTTAAAAATAACATTCTGACATTATGCTATGCCAATCCCTGGTTTATAACTTCAATCTTCATATTTATGTATTATGTGTGTATGGTAGAACATACTATAGGAATGTCAATCTTTAGATAATTTTAGAATGTTGTCTATTTTATTTCCAGGGGTGTTGGATGTATCTTTCTTGAGATGATGTGGGGTCAACCAGCCTTTCCTGGTCTCAAGGATTCAAATGATCAGCTAGAAAAGATCTTCAAGGTAAATATCCTTCATTAACTCTTGACTTGTCTGACTAATTGCAACTCGATGTGATCATATGTATAATTATGATGCTAATTAGTGACTTTGGTGAGCTAATGTTGTGTTTCTAAAGATCAATAAATAAAATTGCTTGTGAATAAGTTTATATATGTCCCATTTAATAAACATATGTGCATGCAAACATAGGCAAACTTATAGAGAATCAAATATCCAGTTTATCTGTAATTACATCATCTACCACAAAAAAAATAAAAGACCAAGGTCCTTGTAAAACAAAGAATTGCATTAAGTTGCTTATTTCCTATATACAATGTGTCTGATAGGTGTATAATAGCGGTTATGTTAAACAAAATGCATGCAGCAATGATCATGACTGGCTGTTGCCATGTTACAATTGAAAACAAACATCAGTAAACTGGCCAACATTGATCTGTTTTTTATTTACCAATATCTTTCCCTTGACTTCAAGGTTATCATTAAATCATATCCTTTTCAAGTTCAATGTAACAATATGTTATTTATGTATCAATACCATTAAATGTAAAGAATTGACACAAAAAGCTCTAAAACAGTCATCTCATTGTATAACATTGAATAACATTTTTCATATATCCTTCACTACATCTGCAATTATGTCAGACTTCCTTCATTTATAATGTTTTTCTCTATCTAATCAGGTTTTAGGAACACCAACAGAACAGACATGGCATGGAGTATCAAAACTACCAAACTACAGCAAGGTTGTTACAGCGGGTAGATTCTACAAACCAAAGCTCTTATGTGAAGTTGTACCAAAGTAAGTAACCTTGTTTCAAGCACTACTTGTTGAACTTAATCAGGATTTCTCCTAATAAAATATTATTGTATCATAATTCAAAAATCTGTATTTTTCATAAGGTAAACATTTATTATCCTTCTATACATGAACATTAACATATAAGTAATTCATCAGAAAGCCAACATTTTTTTTCTTTTTAGAGATGACTAAACTTGCATCAAAATACTAACTGTTGTTTAATTACAGGCATGCTTAAATAGGTGTTGTACATGAATACATCAGTAACAAAGCAAAGTGACATTGACCCCTTTAGAAATTGACAAAATTTCATCAAATATTTACAGTAATATGGAATTATTGAAATGATGTATTTCTTTCTTTCTTTCTGTTACAGCATACTCCTTGTACCTGGTGCAGAAAGCCTTCTTACTGATATGTTACAGGTGGGTTTTGGCATTTTTCCGATGCAAATGTTTTTCTTTCTCTTTTCATTTGATTCTCAATTTGTACATGAAATACAGCCTTTACTTTACTTTTGATTGCATATAACATTCATTCATCCTTCAGGTGTCTGAAAGAAATATGTAAAAACTGAGCAAAACATATAGTTAGGTCATAGGTATATTGTTTTCCAATTTACTAAATCCACTGGCGGTTTACGTTTCTTCGGGCTTGTTTAGGAAAGGTAATAACATTATATTCTATAGATTAGTGGATGTCAAAGACTTCAGATATCATCAAAGATGAGTCTGTTAATTTCTTAAGGGTTTCAAGTATACTCTAACAATCTATTATAAGGTAGAATTTGTGCATATCATTGAGTGATTGCAGCCATTGAGTACTAAACTCATATATGTTTTTACATTTTTGTGATTTTTGCAGTTAGAACCAAGGAAAAGGATATCAACAGTGCAAGCAATGAGTAGCCAATACTTCAAAGATCTTCCACCAAAGATCTTTGACCTCCCTCATGGTAAGATTTAGTTTTTTAATGGTAGGATTGGTTTGGCAGTGTTGGAAGGAATGCTGTTGACAATGGATGTGGTGGTGGTTGTGATGATGATGATGATGATGATGGTGATGGTGATGGTGATGGTGATGATGATGATATGTATGCTGCTGATGATGATGATGATGATGATGGTGGTGGTGGTGTTTATGGTGGTGATGATGATGATGATGATGATGGTGATAGTGATGGTGGTGATGATGATGATGATGTATTAGAAAAATATGAAGATGATAATTTGGTGGTTATGGCCATGGTGGTGGTGATGATGAGTGTGTGGTGGTGGTGGTGATGGTTTTGATGAAGGTGAGGATGGTGGTGGTGGTGTGGGTCATTGGTAGTAGTGATGATTGTAGTGGTAGTGATGATGGTCATTGTGGAAATGATGGTAATTTTGGTGACTGCTGTACATGTACATGTATATTATTAATGGACTGATACATTTTTTTGTTCATTATCGTTCATGTACAGGTGCTTCTGTTTTCAATGTGCCTGGAATAAAACTAGAGCCAGAGAAGAACACAGTTTCCAAGTGAGCGGTAGAACAGATATCCCAAATAAATCTCAATCCAGAGATAATCTTGGACCAATCAGAGGGCAGCTTTTATCACCGAGATAGAATGCCACATGATGTCATTTGAGGCAAGACAGAAGAGGCCAATGCAAGAAGCATACTGATTGGCTGTTAAATGTGCTTTCACATACCCAGTGGTTGAGGCAATATTGGTGGTGGTATATGTGACGTAGGCTAAGAAGCTTTGTATTGTAAGGCCATCTGTCATTGGACAATAGAGGTCCCAAGCCACAAGAGAGGCTTGTCAGGATTGGATGGAATTAATTGCAACAACATCTTTGTTGAAGAGCAAACATCTCACTTCCATCTTGACTGATATAAGCATTTCTCTGAAGTTATTTTAGGTCATTCATGCAAACATGGAAGCCTAAATCCATTCTCTGTTAATTGAACAGAGAGAATCTGATTGTAATACATAAAGTACAATCAAAATTCAATTTTATTTCATCTAACTCAGAATAGATGACTACCTAATAGAAGATAGGAAGTTTCAAGAATGTACCTTTTTAAGATTAAACTTAACAATTACACAACTCCTCACAGGCATATATAAAACAAAGCCCACCCCCCCCCAAAAAAAAAAAAAAGATGATAGTAATAATGATATAAATTCTAATCCTTTTTTTTTTCATATTTCTTGCCTGTAAGCACAATTCATTTTTGGCAATAATTTGAAGTTTGCTCATGTAAGTGAAGCATTTGCTATGATAATTACATTGATTGCATTAATTATTTGCAATCACAAGGTTGACTTTGATCTGAATACTAGAGTTCGTATTGCTCTGAAAGAAGAATGTGTGCATTGAGGTTTTTCAGAAATTGGGAACATTACAGAAATGAACAAAAAGTTGGTGTTTAGTCTAACTTTGCATAATCATAGATTTTTGGTATTTGGCATTATTGACCACTGAAATAGTCAGTTTAGCAATTGTAATATACCATACCTCTTTAGAAAAGTTGATATTTTACCAAATTTTTGTGTAATGAATATGTTGATTTTTTATTGACTTCTACAAAGTGGCCTTTTAGAGAGCCAAAATGACAAACAAAGATATTTGTAATGCAAAACCAATGATCAAACGCATCTCTTTATTTTTGTTGTAAATAGCCTTATCTAAAATAATTTATATGATATTCATTAAATTTAATCATGATATATGAATCTCGTTGCTACGTAGGTACATGATTAGAAGACAGGATTAGTTCTGATGGAATGATGATTATAAATATATTGTTTGCTCATAGTCCCAAGAGATAGTATTTCATTAGCAGTACTTTGTGTCAACTAGGCCTGAGCAAACTTCCACACAAATAGAAACTAGTGCCATTTGAATATGAAGATATTTTTATATGATGATGGTGATTTTGTGACAATACATGTAATTATCTAGAGTTTAAACTTTGGCTTGGAGTCTAGGATGGGATTGACAATTTATATCATGTCATTTGTAATATTTTGCTTGAATAACCTCTGTTTAAATTTGCAGCTACCAAAGTAATTAATCCCACTGAAACTATCTGATTTATCATGTTTATAGGGAATTTTTTGTGAATACACCCACAATTTTATCTATTTACACTGTATGAATTAAAAAAAAAGTGAAAAATTATACACAAATAACAACTCCAAAACAAACTTTTGATCAGATCATACATTGTGAAGGATTACTAAATATGACATTCATATTTGATGTAATTCTGTTTAATAATTGGTTTTAATTGTTTTGAAATTAAATGATTATTTATATTTATGTATATAAAAATTAATTCTAAGGATAAGTGCAATAGTATGTTATTGAATCGAGATGCTGGGCATCTCATGTATTTATGTTTTGTTTTGTTTTCCTTTAGTTTTCCTTCTTTTTTTTTATCTCATCTTCTATCATAAACATTTTTTTTTTTTTTAGTTTCATATTAATTCAGCAAAATCCAGAGATGATTTTTCAACTCTTAAACAGTACTGTGTTTTTTCTAATATTTCAAATGATTTGTTTTCACATTTTGCTTTCCTTTTTCGTTTTTATGCTCTTTAATTTTGTAAATGAGGAGAGACTTGTAAACCCACCTACATAAACATATTACTAGATTAAAGTGTACCAATCATTGATAAATATATATATGTGTATATTTTCAGTGAAGAGAATCAAATTTAATAAAACTGATGCAGCTGTATATGAGCTAATAGATAATGGATATGAAGAAAATTAGAGAAAAATACGAGTCTTAAATGAAACTAGAGTTCCATGCAGTTCCATGTTTGTTACACTTTAATCCTTTAACCCTTTGACTTTTGGAACTGGATGATCCTTGTTCAAAGTCTGTGGGAAAGACAGAATTTGGTAATGAGCAGGTTAAGAGGAACTTTATCAGCTCTTGGGGCAAGTGCTTGAAATCATTCCCCCCCCCCCATTACATTTTTTTACCTAGGTGCTCAAACTTAACTTAGCCATAATTACTTCATTTTTTGTTCATCAGATTACACTTTTCAAGAATTGAAAAAAAAATTGAATTAGGTGTTCTTTCTTCTTCTTTTTTTTTCCTCTTAAAAACTAGCCCCAAGAGCACATGCCCATTTCCCCCCACACATTTCCTCCGTTTACAGTGTATTTGCCATTGCTTTTACTAGTCTGAGCATTAATGATTTTTAAGTTATGCCTTAGCAGGCTGTAGGATGTTTTAAGATGATATCTTACTATTGATTTTTAAAAATGTCTCGGACATTGTGTATATTTCTATTTTGCATTTGTAAAATAAAATTGAACAAACTTTGATGACATGGCTTTTATGCAGGATTTTTTTAATTAGTATTTGTAGTTGCTTTTTCAAGAGTGATGGTGGAAAATGACATTGGTCGTAGACAGAAAGAGATAAGATAGAGAAAATACAATATAACCAGGAGAACAGGAGAGGATAAAAGGAAGGGAGAGAGAGGGGGAGAGAGAGGGGGAGGGGATGAGGTTTAAAAAAATGATCATGTAATCCTAACAGGGTGGTATATTTGTTTCTATAACTTACTCTAAAAAGAAAAGTGTCAACTTTGCATAAAATGTATATTCATTTGTACGGGGTAAACCAACAAGATAAACCAGTCTCATGAAAAGGGTAATGGTGTTATGTTCGTCAGAAAGAAAACCAGCCAGATATTCGAAAGGGTTTGTGTGCAGGTTTATTTGCTTGGTCAAAAGTCACTTGATGTAACTTAATTTTCATCTTATCTAATTACTATGTCTGTTCCAATGTTGTTTGGTCTAAACCAGAGTGAACATTAGGGCAACATTCAGGAATGAATGGGGTTCGCCAATCTGGTTATGAGCTAAACTGGTCATTTGTCCAAGAAAATAGTTGACAGAATTATAATAAGTAAAAGAAATGATCGAACACAAAATTAAGTTAGACCAAGATGAGTTCAATAACAACGAAGGTGTACATTTGGATTTAGCGGCGATGAGGGGTTGTCGGTGGTTTGTGCCCCCATCGTCAAAATCAGTGGTGGATCCAGGGGGCACATCTGGCCCGTGCCCCCCCCCCCCCCCCTCCTTGAGAGCCATAATCAATTTTTAATGTGAATATGCCCTTCTTATTAGTGTGCCCCTTCCCCCTTCATTAAAGTCACAGCTTTCTTTCTTTATTTTCTTTCTTTTTTTCTTGTCGAATTTTCCTCGGAAAAATATGCCCCCCTTGGAAAATCCTGGATCTGTCCTTGATAAAAAAGGAATTACTTCCACCCGATTGCACAGTACGTGTACTTGGGATTTTTGAAAGGGAGGTGGTTCAAGCTGAATAAAGAGTTGACAAGCAAAAAAAAAGAAGAAAAAAGGTCTTCAACAAAAATTGGAAGTCGTTTTGTACCCAAAAAAAATATTAGGGGGTGGTACGCCTCCCTGCGTACAAAATGGTTTTTTTTTTTTAGTTAAAGGGGGGTTGAACCCCTGTAACACCCCTCCCCCCCCCCCCCCCCCACACACACACACCCTGCGTACGCCACTGCCTACTACTAGTTCAATCGACCGGCGCGGCGTCCCGATCCAGAAAAAAAATGCATAGTTATAGTCGATAGATGGCGCATTTTGACTAGATTGCTGAGCAAAGATTGAGAATTCAGCACTTGAATTGAGAAAGCGCAACAGTAAGGTGCTTAGCTCAATCATAATCAAGGAAAACCTAGGCTTACTGATTTTCACGTATTCGTAATAATTCTATATGTTTTTATCTCTGACTCTACTGCTAATAGTCATTCGGCGAAACAAAATAAAAAGTTGGTTGATCACTCAAAATATTGGATTAATTACTCGATTTGAGATCCAGATAATGGATATGTTGCCAGTCTTTCTTTGAATTATTTTATTTAAAAATTATGATATAAAACAGAGCGTTTGGTTCAAATAAACTGGTAGTCTACACATTATTATGAGATCTCAATAAATGGGCTGTTCCTTTGGCCAACGCCTTATGACTGAGCGTATTCATCTTTTGCAGGTATCGGTAAAACGACAGCCATGTTAGTCCATGGCCTCTGCCGTTATAAAAAGAGTCAAGTTTTCTAGATTTTGTGTAATTTATAGGGAATTAGATGTGAAAGAGGCACAAATGCGCTTTATTCTCATTCTTTTCTTCTTCCCTTTTTTTATTTACTGGGCTTACCAGGGACAATTAAGAAGGTAAAAATAGAAATTATTATCTATTCTTTTCATTATCCTACAACTATTATGCTCAAATTACAGTTTATTATTTTCTTCAATTAATTTATTCTTTTTGTTTTGCTATTTTTTTGGAGATAATGAAACTTATAGGCTCTTGATAGTACCTACATAATTCTATATGTGCATTCCGTCAAATTTGTATCAAATTCATTGGACTTTCTTTTTTTTTTAATAACAAGTGCACACCAAGTTGCCAATAATGCATATATCATTTCCATTTATTTGAAAGCAGGATAAAAGAGCATTGTACATTAATTGCTTTGCTCACGGGCATAGGTGCCGCGGCCGAGGATCGAACCCCGGACTTTCTATGTATAGCCAGGCGCCTTAGACCACTCGGCCACGGCACCTCCACAGACTTCACGCGCAGAAATGGACTTTGGCGCCCTCATACAATATATCGGAAACAGTCATGATCGCTTCCATCCGCATCGTTGGCTTATCTAGATTGTTATGATTTATAGGTTCATTGTCATCTACTGATCTCAATGCATTCCATTCTTCCTCAGTCTGTCACGATATTTTACGACCTCATAAATCCAAAACTCTATCAATTAACAAAGAGAGAATGGAAACAGTAGATACACACCTTTCAGTTTTTGTAACTATAGCCCTCCATGATTGTATACAAAGTTCTTCTTTCTTCTAGAAATACAGAAACTAAACTAAAATCTAACCATTACGCTATATCCAATTACTGATTTTTCGACCTGACATGATTTTGATTGCGTCAAAGAGGCAATAGATAGCTGATAAGTTTCTCGATGTCAAGTCTCTATGGGAACTGACTTTAGATTTACGCATTTAAAATGATTTATATGTAAGCAATATGAAGGGGAGGACTTTGTAAATAATGAAGGATATAGGAGACTGGTGTACGAGATTGACAACGAACAAAGAATAATATATTCATGAAAAAAAGTATTCCAGGAATTATCACATCTGCATAAAAAAAACCTATACCCCTCCCCATGCTTCCGCCATGTCCACAATATCTTTGGTGTTTTTTGTTTGTTTTTTTGTTTTTTGTTTTTGGGCTCCTCGTTACGCCCATTCTATCTTCCAGTGTTAATCCTCTTATTCAGCCAATCTACTCATTAACTCTTCTTTTTTATTCTGTCCCTATAATTCATCCATATCCACAATTCCACCGATAATCCTTTGTCTGACATTAATTCTCTCACCCCATGCCTCCTCACCCTCTCCCTTCAATTTTCTTCCATAATTGCCCTCCTCCATCTCACTATCCCCTCTTTCTTTATTTGTCATAATTATACTTTCCATCACCCCCCCCCCCTCTCCCTCTCCTCTCCCCCCCCCCCCCTCTCTCTCTCTCTCTCTCTCTCTCTCTGCCTTTTCCCCCTCTCTCACACTATCTCTCTCATCCCCATCCTCTTTGTGCCAGGCTCAATTCAATCGTTTGATTTCTTAGCTATTGGCCAGCCTGGTTTGATGGACTTGTGTTTATTTTCTAGATTACATTTTGTGGGCGGTCAGATAACATTTCAGAAAGATGACTGACAGATGTGCATATACTGGCTGCTATTGATTTCTTCATTCAAAACGGGAAGGGTGGAGAAGGTTTTGTGAAATCTTATTTCAAATGAAAATTAACATCAAATCCATTACTGGTTTTTCTTGTGTTTCCCGCCTCTTTTTTGTCTGGGACAATAAAGAGAAATGACATATCATGGGGTGTCTTTATCATGATTTTAAAAAGGTAAATTATTGCTTATATTCCAAAAACCTATTTTGACATCCCTTGATTTTCATGTAAAGGAAAATCGTAATTTTAATGTTCTTATCTTTCGTTTTTTTTTTTTTTTTTTTTTTTTTTTGCCAATCGCGCTTTTATAGTTGTTGAAAATGACCAACATCCAACTCTCTAACCCTGATAACAGACCGGAACCTGACTTCAAATGTTACTCTCACAAACAGATAATGATTTGTTATTTTTATTTAAAGATTTCAAGATTATGTTGTCAAGGTGATTGTTATGCAAATAACGATGAGCGGGATAAGTTGATTTGACCGGACCGGATGCAATGATGTTCATCTTGTTGATCTCTGCTTTTAGATCTTGTTTATTTTTGTAGATGTGAGTTTGTGATAATATAAATAGTGATGATTGACAGCTCATCTCTGATTGACTGTCATAATGAAAACAGAAGAGATAAAGACCCGTCAATCCTCATCATTGTTAAAGGACAAGTCCACCCCAACAAAAAGTTGATTTGAATAAAACAAAAAAAATCCAACAAGCATAACTCTGAAAATTTCATCAAAATCGGATGTAAAATAAGAAAGTTATGACATTTTAAAGTTTCCCTTAATTTCACAAAACAGTTATATGCACATCCTGGCTGGTATGCAAATGAGGAGACTATGGCGTCATCCACTCACTATTTCTTTTGTATTTTATTATATGAAATATGAAATATTCTGATTTTATCCTCATTGTCAAGTGATACAACGATTAATTCCTCCCTGAACATGTGGAATTAGCATTGTTTGATACTATATGGTTCAGTCAAGTTGGTTCTTATTGTCAAATCTACAAAAAATGAAATATTGTATAATTCAAACAATAAAAAACAAAAGAAATAGTGAGTGATTGACATCATCGACTGACTCACTTAGTTGTGCATATCACCGTTTTGTGAAAAATAAGCGAAACTTTAAAATGTTATAACTTTCTTAGTTTTCATCAAAAAGGACTTGACCTTTAAATATAAAGCTGCATGAGTTTAGAAGAATTGAATGCAGGTGGAAAGCAGTATATACTAAAAAAATCCATACTCGTATACCTGTATTAACCATTTTACTTTAAAAATGCATCTGGAATACCTACAATATTGGCAAAAATAGTTGAAGCAATCAAATAAATGAAGGCATGACCTGTAACCAAAATGCTGCTAGCAAACGGACAACAAGCGTGACATAATATCATCATGTAATTTCGTGTATGTTTCGGAACAATCTTTTTAATTGTGGTTGCCACCTAATATTGTACTATTCTTGCCTATATACTCTATATATTTCGTTTAACTCTTCGCACGCTGAATGATTTTTTTTTGGGGGGGGTATAATAATGACAATTGTTTCCATGTTATTATCTTTAATTCAAGATTTCCATATTGCACCATTTTTACTTGTTATTATTATATATGCCTCTTTAGCTTATCTAATTTGAAGGTAGGGGAGAAACTAATTATTACGATTGTTGAATTTAATTGTACGAATGTGCAAGATTGCAACATCAGCGCGCAAAGGGCATCATACCGGGGCATTATAATGTTAAAATTCGTTTACCAAAAGGTAGCATGTAACTCACATAAGTTAACGATGCTTACACTGTCAAGTAAACTTCTATTTTCCTTTTTCGATCATTTTAATGCCCCACATCATGGTGACATTGACGTATGTTGTGTCGGCACCCGCAAGGGATAAGAAGAAAAGAAACAATGGAAATAGTTATTCTCACAAAAGTGCAAATCTATTAATGTTTGACACATTGATTGATAGCAACGTATATCTGTCAGACGTGCATACAAATTATGAACAACTCGAAGCTTATTTCTTTATTAGCAAGCTAAATGTTATCCCGTTTTCTTTCAGACAGAGTAAATGAGAAAGGTAATATCGTATAGACAGTGTCGCTTTTCAACCTAATTCGGAATGATGTGAAATGAAGATGACAATGCCTTTTCTATATTTCTCTTCAATACCAGTGTTTTGATCTCAAGGTTCGTGATGAAAATAAATCAACGTTCCAATTTCAATCATCGTTTCTACCGTTTACACCTTTTCTTCATGCTTTTGAAAGTCCAGTGTCATTATAAGGTACGATATAAGAACGATAATTTACTCGCACTTCTTTCGTTACTCATGAATGATTATATGCTTCTTCCTTTTTTATTCTTTGTCCTTTTACTTAATTTTCCACCATCCACCTCTGAGGTATATATATAGCTCTTGTAAATTAATATCCTTGCATTGACGATACAAGCGAATAACATATACTACGCAGTATTGACAGCCCCCCCCCCCCCCCCCCCGGTTCTGTTTTCATTTGCTCGTTCCATTTGCCTAGATTCCATGGACACAAGCCAGAAAATAAAACAGATGAAAAACTGTACCAAGTGCAAAAACAAATATGGTGCCATTACTCTCCATAGAGTCTTATTACCAAAACCCTGCCTCCTTCGTCCTATACCCGGTTCAACTTCGATGTCAAGGGCAGTATATAGGCCTACGGGTCGAAGGGAGAGCGCACGAAAGAGAGAGGTGAGAAGAGGGGGGGGGGGTGGGCAAATGGAGAAAGAGGGGGAGGGGTGAGAGAGGGAGAGAGAGAGAGAGACAGAGAAGGATGAAAGAGAGGGGGAGAGAGGGGAGAGAAAGGAGGGGAGAGAGTGGTCAAGGAGGCACGCCCTAAAACTCTGACTTGGAAATGAGTTTGATGGATTTATTACTTGTGTGTATTGGCGGCTTACTTCATTAGATTTTTAGGACTTCACCGACAAGATGGGTACCAGTTATCTCCTCATTACAGGTACATAGTGTTGTTTTGAAAATAAATAATTTGATTGGAAGTATTGCCCAAGTATAGAGACCTATGCACGTTATAAAATCCAGCTGAAAAACGATAGAAAGACTCTCATCCGATACTTTGCGTCAGTCTGCCTTTACTATTTTTTCAAAGATACTTTTTTTCGAATGATATGATAATCCTTGAAAATATGATGAGATGATATTGAAAAGATGGTTCAACAAATTGCTTATACCAATAAAACTAATTGTCTTTTCTCTATTCTATTTCCTGTACAAAAAAATGGCATGACATGAATTGAGATCCATGTTTATGTTCATCTATTTTACTACACACCTTAACAAATACAAAACAAGTAAGGATAATGTCTTACACTTTTTTGCAAATTCAGAAAAACAACATCAATCTTTCATCTCGCTTCATAAAGCACTTTATTTGATCAAGTTACCTGTAAGATTGATCTTTCGAATTCCGCTCCATATTCTCTTCTTTTCGTTTCCCTTTTCATGTTACATCTAATGGAAATGACTGATTAAGTTTGTGACGGGTTTGAGACCAATACAGCGAGAAAATTGACATCTAGGACAGTTTCCTAAGAGAGCATTCCAACAGGCGGAGGTATAGGAGAAACAGGGTGCATATCTAATCTTAAAGGTCAAGTCCACCTCAGAAAAATGTTGATTTGAATCAATAGAGAAAAATCAGACAAGCACAATGCTGAAAATTTCATCAAAATCGGATGTAAAATAAGAAAGTTATGACATTTCAAAGGTTCGCTTATTTTTAACAAAATAGTTATATGAACGAGCCAGTTACATCCAAATGAGAGAGTCGATGATGTCACTCACTCACTATTTCTTTTGTTTTTTATTGTTTGAATTATGCAATATTTCAATTTTTATGAATTTGACGATTAGGACCTCCTTGCCTGAAGCACAAAATGTTAAAATAATGGAATTCCACGTGTTCAGGGAGGAATGAAACTTCATTTCACATGACAATGCGAGAAAATAAAAATATTTCATATTTCATATAATAAAATACAAAAGAAATAGTGAGTGGGTGATGTCATCAGTTCCTCATTTGCATACCGATCGAGATGTGCATATAACTGTTTTGTGAAATGAAGCGAAACTTTAAAATGCCATAACTTTCTTATTTTACATCCGATTTTGATGAAATTTTCAGTGTTATGCTTGTTGAATTTTTGTCTTTTTATTCAAATCAACTTTTTGTTGGGGTGGACTTGTCCTTTAATGATAAAAGAAGAAAGGTGATGGTGGCTTGGGGAAAAAAAACGTCAAGGAAAAAATCAGACCAACTAAAGCCTTTATGCCTGTAACCATAGCCTCCACTTTTTTAATAGAGCATTATTCTTCCGTTTATCTCCTTGTTACCCGCTCCACCGCAGTTCAGGTGCCCCTCCCCCCCCCCCATTTCTTCTGTCTATATTGCGACGCCACTGTTTGTATCCTCAACATGATTTGGTAAGTCGAGAGGAAGTGATATTTTGTAAAAACGGAGCGAAATGGGTCGTGAAAATGAAAGAAGACGACGAGCCTCCGGGGGTTACTGAGTACCTGGATGGCACGATTAAAAAGGTGAACCTGTGGAAACATTCTCCTGCAAGTAGTATTCCAGCCAGGGCCCCACCTAACAAAGAGTTGCAATTATTCAGATCAAACTCAATTTGGTTTCAGTATCTTTTGCAACATTTTGTACAACAAGTTGCGAGTATAAAAGGCATTCAGTTTGAATTCGGTACATAATGTACAATGTTTGTCATGACCCACGGGCGCATTCGAAATTTCAGGGCACATTTTTTTCAGGGGGGGGGGGCGGCTACTAAAAATCATCCCAAAATCGAGGAAGGGGCTCTCCTCACAAAGATTTGTTTTTTTCTTCATCCCCTTTCTACCAACATTTTATTAAAGTCCGGCTATATAACTTTGATATAGGTTAATAATAGGAATTATACTAGGGTATCATCTAACACTCCAATCGTAGTGGCCGTTTAATATTTCCACTCGGTAGGAACGTTGTTTAAATTTGTATACAACGGTTGTTTACTGTATGAACCTTACAGTAGTTGTTTAACAGTTCAAACCACCACGCTGAATTTAATGAGAATTGAATATTAGACATTACATTTTTTTGTTTAAGATTTTAAACACTACTCCTGCATAAGGTTCATATAACAATCAGCGTTGCATAAACATGTAAATAACGTTTTTAGTGTCATTGCTTAACTTTGTGAAATTTGAATTTGATGTTTCCATACAAATATCCATAGTGCCCCCTCTCGGCAATGTTAGATACTTAGATTAGCACTTATCTTACAAAATGAAAGGGATGCTCGGGCTGAAGATATTTGCATGTATATCTAAATAAAAAGAGTAAAATTCACAAATCAAAATCCGATAACAAATAACAAAGTTATTGAATTTGACAGTTTGGCAATATTTTGTCAAAAACAGCCATAATGCACGTCGTCATGAATATTCATTAGGTGGGCTGATGATGTCACATCCCCATTTACCGTTTTCTTATGTTATTACATGAAATCATAATTGTTTCATTTTTTTCATACATGTGTAAATGATGTGCCTCCATTATGACGAAATAAGTTGCTGCAATAAATAACTAATGCACTTAATTAGTTGTCAATCCAATTGTTTTAGTTCTTGGTAGAAAATATTTGAATAAACCTGATTTCATATAATAAAATACAAAAGAACAAGTGGGGATATGACATCATCAGCCCTCCTAATGAATATTCATGAAATTATGCCTAGAACTGTTTCACCGGAATAATGCAAATCTTTAATATTCCATAACTTTGTTATTTGTTATCCGATTTTGATCAAATTTTCAGCATTTTGCTTTGTAAATTTTACTATATTTATTGCGATATAAATATCTTCAGCCTGGAGTATCTCGTGTTTGGATATCAGAAGGCTACGTAAAAAGATCGTAATAAATTTCATCCCATTCCATGCTATAATCAGTGATGATTATGTCTAATCAGGGTCTCACTCACACGTCCCTGGTCCAATATCGGGGATCAAGGATTTTCCAAAGGAGG
Organism: Lytechinus pictus; assembly: GCF_037042905.1. Classification (NCBI taxonomy): domain Eukaryota; kingdom Metazoa; phylum Echinodermata; class Echinoidea; order Temnopleuroida; family Toxopneustidae; genus Lytechinus; species Lytechinus pictus. The sequence continues at coordinate 10,437,977 of NC_087245.1, read as the reverse complement.
GGGGGGACATTGTCCCGAAAATTTGACAAGCAAAAAAAAAGGTTTTCACCAAAAAGTCACGTAAAATACGACAAGCAAAAAAAATAAAGTCCTCACTTGTGTATGAACGACAATTCCCATTAAAATATATGATGTGTATGATGAGTAAGAAGGGCGTATTTACATTTTTTTTAAAGTATGCCTCTCAAAAGGGAGGGGCACGGGCCGGATGTGCCCCCCTAGTAAGAATGACAGAAGAAAAAATGTGAGGAAAGTAGCAAATGGAACGAATACAGAGAGAGAGAAATTGAAAAAAATTGTAGAAGGGTGTAAGGAAGAGAGAGAGAGAGGGGGCGAGGTAGGGATTATGGAGAGAGAGGGAGGGGTAGGGAGGCTGGTGATGGTAGAGGGTGGTGATGCATGCAGCCCGCGCGTATCGAGAAGATTTGAAGAGCGTGATTGGATCTGAGAGAGTAAATTCCACTGGTTTCGATTGAATGCAGTTAGGAGATCTTACCAACGATAGAAATAAGGTAGCCATTCTCCTAGGTTTGGCCTCTGCACTATTTACCATCACGGGGAGTATATTGACCAATGAAATGAAAGCGAAGGCAGTGCATGACATTTGAGAGCTTTGGTTAATTCTGCGAAGTAGTCTTGTGAGCGTCTTTTGAGAGTGACCGGAATAATGAAAATGAGTGATTGCGATGTGAGAACATGAAGAAGAGAAGGGAAGAGGAGAGAGAGAGTAGAAAAAAAAGAAGAGGGGAAAAATACATTGCTGGGGGGGGGGGGGCAAGAGTTTGAAGACGGGTAAAATTTCAAGAGAGTGGGGCGCCGGGTGACAAAACAAAACCTCATATTGTGCAAAAGTAACCATGTGAGGGATATAAAGTACAAATATATTTTTTTTATTACAAATATCATAATAACAATCCGTAAAAATTACCCCTAATTATATGTCGAAAGCAAAATGTATGAATTCTTGAATGATCTCGTTTGGATCTTAATTATTGTTTTACAAAGTTGCCATGACGACGAAAATAAGATTAGCAAATGAAGAGGAAAGAGAAATCAAGAAAGCATTAGCCTCCGACAAGATGATGATGATAAATTGTGAAACTTTTTTTCGATAATAAATTGAGATAGGGTCCATGGTTGAGAGAAGTTACGGTTATATTCGTACTGGCAGGGAGACCATCAACCGAAATCAAATTATCGTCGCAAACCAAGCACTAAAACGTAAGCAGCCCAACAGACCAGCGGAAAATGTCGACGACCGCAATTAGTATTATTCTATTAGTATAATATCCCCGATTTCGCTCAACTCATTAAAGTGGGAAATGGCAGTTGTAAAAAGTGCATTGAAAGCATAATCTGAAGGTATTTTCCCAATGCAATCTAGTCATCGATTCGTACACTTATCCATGAAAGCCGAGTCAACGAAGCCAGAAACGATGATCAAAATACGGCCTATCCCTGTAATTACAACATAGAATACAATTAATCGTCGTATGCTGGATTTGCATTGATATTAATAGGGTGGTTTCCAATTACACTGCAAATACTCGCCCATTTCTATGCTTAAAAGAGCTGTAATCTGTTTGCAAATATTGGCCATTTTAGCGGATTTATATTTCCTCATTCAGCGAGCGGGAAATATTGTTGGAGGTAAAAGCTGACTTTGTAATTGGGAAGAGGAGGCATGGTATATAAATGTAGTACGAGAATGCCCCCCCCCCCATCATCTTTAGTCTCCCTTTTTTTCTTTCTTTCTTTCTTCCTTTCTTTCTCTCTCCCATTCTCCTTCTAAATTCTTTCTTTCTTGCTTGCTTACGTCGTTTCTTTCTCTCTCACTCCATTTATTCTTCTCTCTTAGCCCCACCTCTCTCCATCTCGCCCCTTTTCTCTATACCTTTTGACATTTTACTATTCTTATTCTCTCTCTTTTTCTCTTGTTTATCACCATTCCGTCTCTCATCCTATACCCATCTCTCCTTTTATCTATCAACCAACCAATACCCCTCCCTCCAGCTCTGATGGGGGCCCGTTTCATAAAGAGTTACAACTGTTGTAACTTTGGCATTATGACAACTGCCATGGAAACGGGACTCAGCAGCCAATCAGAATCAAGGTTGCCATGGTAGTTGCCATAATGGCAAAGTTACAACAGTTGTAACTCTTAATAAAACGGGCCCCTAGGGCCCGTTTTCATTCACATTTCTCTTTGCGATGTAGACCTAAATCACAACAATACGTATTGAATTCAAATTATCAAACTGTAATGATGTAATGCTGTAGAATACGTACAGAAATTGAAAAATATTTGCCAGCTTCATGATAGATTATTTACGAAGTTAGAACCGATCGCAAAAATTTGCTTTAAGTCGAAAGACGATAAAGACTTTATTTTTATATAGGAATGGGTATTTGCGTGCATTTGAATGATAGCATTGTAGTCATGATTACTAATCATTGATGACCATAACCACGTTCTATATAAGATTCTCTCTTCTTTCTATTCTTTAGGTTTATTTTTCAATATTTTGTCACGTATACGTCGTGTCTTTACATTCCGTGTAGGTGCTTTTCGCTTTTGAAAACACTGATATTATATTGACCATGATTGTGTTTTAAAGAGACTGAATCGTATACAGTTAAGGCGTTTATTCTATGGATTCAAATGGTCAATTACGCTTTTCCCGAATATACTGCACCAAGACCCCACCCCATTCCTATCTTATTCCTCTCTCCACATCTACCCATCCCTTTTTCCTATCTTACTATCTCTCTTCCTCATCCAGTCTCTCATTTTCTTTTTCCTTGATCCCCTATCTCATTCCTGAATTCCAGCAGCATTTACAAGAGCAAACATGTGCTCTGAATTTCATTTGGCATATCAGCTGTCTGGGCTGTGGGATTCATCTATATCAGTACTGTTCACATTGCACCAACCAAAATGTCCTCTGTAGTGTATAAGTCCTATCACAAAACATAGATTTATGTAAAATCATATCAGGGCACGGTTGTTGGTTTAAATAATAATTTATGCTCGTAATCATGATTTGGTGTTAATCTAAAGATAATTCATTCCAACGTTTGCTACCATCCTTTATGAGTTTCGATCCGAAATAAAATTATAATGGATTAAGAATGATATGAACAATAGATCTTAAAGGTAGATTTAAAACAAAACGGGTTTACTCTACACGATAAGGATTACCATTGTTCCATGTAATAATGATGACGTTGAGCCTGTACGGAATGTAGGCATTAGGTCTTGAGAAATTGTTTCGAAGAAATCATAAATTGATGCATAAATACATTTTGAGTAATGTAAAAATATGACAAGAATCAAATAAATTATTTGAAGATCCTTTTGATATAATGCTGGCTATCAATATTCAGTATCAAACATTACAGTATCGTGAAATAGGATTAACTATACATCGTTACTATGGTATATAGTCATGATAGTGAATATTGGCAGTGGGAAGGAATTGACATAGCCACATGCACTATTTTGCCTGTACCAGGTTTTCAATGTCACATAACATCATGTGCATTAGTCCAAACATGTCACATATCAGACTACAACTCAGACCATGACATACCACCAAGATATATATCACATCACTAGAAAGCACATATTCGTGAATCATATGATGGGACCAAAGTAAGTTGAAAAATAAATAGATAGCGATGAACATGTGGAAACCAAGGTATGCTTTTATTTCTGTTTTACACTCATAGGGCTATATTTACTTCACATACCGGTACATAACGTAATTCATTATATCGGTCATATACATACTCGATGAGAATGAACTTCTTTTTACCAGACTTTGATATAAAAAAAATTATAATAACGCTCGCTCGGTTGATTTGCTCCCTTGCTAGTTCCTTTTACTCTTAGTCCGGTCAATTTTCATGGTTTTTTTTATTGCTAGAAAATTCCTGCATATAGTCTTTCATGGCTGAAGAAACTGAGCACACTCTTAAAAATGTTGGGCAACATACGGTCCACACAACAATTGGTTAAAACTTTATCCAATTCTGGGTAGTTTTACACCAATAATGTGTGCTTTGGGTGAAAACTACACAGTATTGGTGTAAAACTACCCAGAATTGGATAAAGTTTTAACCAATTGTTGTGTGGACCGTATGTTGCCCAACATTTTTAAGAGTGCAGTGAATGATGATAATTGCCTCTTACTGACATACATGTCTTGTGTGCATTGACCATAGCATTGACTCCATCTCAGTTACACTATACACTCACCTATCAGGGTAAAGCAATATATGTGATGAGAGAATCGCTGGATGGGTTTGTATACAAATTCATTTCAACACTCTCATATTCTGCTATAGGCCTATGATACCCCCACCCACCTTCATCTCTTCTGGCACCCTCCATCCTTCCTCTTCCCAGTCCCCTCTTTTAACTCTTATACACCACCTACACATGATTGTGAATATATCTCCGACAATGAGAAAACCAAAGAAGGTCAAATTCAATCAAAGAACTGGTTACAATCTTCACAAATATTTTAGGGGTCGGACGCATTATTCAGAGACGGATGGGCTATTTTGGTCATCTTTTTCTGAATATTTCCATCTTTCTCCTCATTCATTTTGCTCGAATACTTCATTCTTTCACATCTATCTCCCGGGTACCCTTTCACATTCTTTGTCTATCATTCTCTCTACTCTACCCCCCCCCCCTCACCCCCTTATTACCACTATTCAGCCCTCCTTTGTCACTATCCCATTCTTGGTTGAAAAGTATCCTCCTCATTTCATTGCCACCTCATCTTTCATTCTTTTCCTCAATCTTCCAGCGATGTCAAATATCTATGATGTTAAAAGTTTATTTCAATACATTCAACTGAGACTACAGACTTACTGTAGAATAGATGTGAAATTATGGTTTATTCTATTGCAGTCGCGCTGAATCTAAATGAAAAGGGAAAAGGGAAGAAAAACACACAAAAAACATACCAACGTATTTAGAGAAAAATCCATCAAAAGATATGATGGTACCTGCAATCTTCAACCATTCCTTATGACGGCTAGTGAAATCCTACTCTTTCTTGAAAAGAGAATCCATGAAATAATTATGTTTACTTCCTTAAGAACTAAATTTATATTTTCTTCTTGTTTGGAAAATGAATAACTAACGGTCCTTCTAATTTAACATATGAATTACTTGAGGATAAAAAAGATTTCTCTCTCCTCCTTTAGACTGTACATTGGCTTGCTACAAAAATAATTCCTGTTAGAAAGTCAACCGCTTTGAATGAACACATTGAATTCTTAAATCCAACTCGTTTTTGCACAGAGAACTTCTTCTTATATTGCAAATATACAACTGCCTTATTTTCTACTTGTTTGCCATAATGATAAATAATTATTTTAAAAAAATAGACCGCTTCTATATGACTTAAACCCAATCGTGACCGGTTTGACCCTCTTATAAAAATTGAGACTATAACTAAGTCCACATCTTGTGTAGATCTGTGTACCTTAACACAAAGCATGGGAGTTGATTTGAACTATTGATTGTATTATCAACGAAATCATTAGCAAAACCAATTACTATCAATCGATAAAGTTCGTGTTACAGGGTCCACATTTTTGTCGGAGAGAGACATTATAAAACAACTAAAACAACAACTGAACAAAGCAAATAGAAAAAAATGTAGTTTCCTAGTAAAGGACAAAACCGCTTTCATTTTGATTTCCACAATACATTCTTAAGGCGTTATAACATCAAGCTGAATTTGAAGGAACAAAGAAAAAATATAACATGCTATGTTATCTTTAAAAAATAATAATCATAATGTGGAAGCAATCGCTTACTTTTTCGTTACAAATTTTATTCGAGTTAACAATTCAACCGATATCTATAATCTGAATTATATTTTTCAGGGCTGAAATAAACGGTAAAAATAAAACCCGCATCTAAAAATTCGAGACATTAACAGTCAGACTGCAGGTCCCAAGAAAGTGGCTTCTTTCAACCAAGTGATATTCATGACTTGAGATGTTTTGCATATTTAATGAGCTTGATGCGGACCAAAACACCTCTTTTCATTCGGTCATTGCTGCTCTAATTGTGCATCGAATTTCATGAATTTGGTACCATTGTAAAGAAGAAGAATCATTCTTTCAGGTCATGTGTTTGGATTCATTCAAAGATTTTGTAATATTGGTTAAAATTTTGATCTAAAATATGCTACAAAATAAATATTTTCACCTGACAAAAGCTGCTATTTTCACACTTTATTTTTGTTTGAGCCCAAATGATTTTTATATCATGATAAAGCTGAATATGTATGCTTTGAAATGATATAGGTTACAAAATAAGAATTGGTTTAATCAGGTCAAGATCACACTTTTCATTTGCCAGGTAGATAAAGCAGCTTGAAAACAAGAATACTGCACTCTGATTGGTCAAAAAGACCACACAATGGCAAATTCCAACGGTTCCAGTGCCTGGGTTCGTGGGAAGGTCACACTTCCCATGTGGTAATCTCCTCAAATACCCCGCGCCTGTTGTTCTGTGAACCTTATCCAGCCAATCAGAACTCTGGATTTCATGCAAGTACAAAATTTCAGAAATCTCGTCTTGTACCTTGGTGGGAAAAGTGTGATCTTGACCCGATTAAAAGGTGCCGCATATCAAGAGTGGCATTGTGAGAAAGTACAGAAGTTCAGCTTTATGGTGATATAAATATAATTGAGGCTCAAAATAATAAGTTTTGCACAATTTGCAAAAGAAAACAGAAGAAGAAAATTCATTTTTGATGCCCATTTTCAGGCCAGAAATTTACTTATTTAACAAAATATTGTATACAAAATAAATGACCAATATGAAAGAGTAACTTTTACTCTATCTGATGGTGCAATTATATTTCATTTAACTTGAGGTTAAAACAGGTAAATTCTTGGAGAAAGTAAATCTCACGAATCATGAGATTTTGCAAGGAGGAGGATTCAGCCACGAGATGATTTGGATGAATCTGGCCTTTTTGCTCATTAGCATAGGGACCTGCGGTCTGACTGTTAAAACGTTTTCACCTGTCTTTATCACGCTTAAACAATTTGATACTTTTATTTTCATGATTTTGGAAACGGCTTCCCGTGGAATATGAAATACAGACGGGTTGTGATATGATATATACTCAGTGAGTGGACATTCAAGTATAACATGTCAATGCATAGGGATTTGAAGATTTCTCTAGGTATATGTAATATCATACTTTCAATCTTTGCAAATTTGATTAGGAGATTGAAGTAGATCATGAACTAGGGATAGGTAGGGATTTAGATGAGCTGATTGGGTGGTAAGCAGGTCGATATGGAAGAAGATTACAGGTGGACATAGTGGATAGTGGTAGCTGGTTTACAATTGGTGCGATACTAACACAACGTACAAAATACCATGAAATACATTTTAACATCATTATTTTCGAACATTTTAGTGAAGATTATTAGCAAGGCTTGTCCCATCCGTTTGGGATAAGACTGTTTGAGGGAGGGGTGGTGTTTTTTTTTCGAACCACGGATTTCTGAATCAGTTTGTAAGTTCATAGGCGCACACGATCAACACATAACAATTCCCTATATAAAGTATGTGTTAAGGGTAAAATGAACACTTAACAACTATGTATTAATTGAACCTTTTCATGTCATATGAAAATAATGAATGTTCTTCAGTAACCCCCTTCTGGGCTTTTACTCCCGCTCATTCTTCGCTTTGTTTGCTCAGTTCACAAGGCTCAATTAGCAGAGCGCTTAGTATATAACCCTGGGGGTTCTTGGTTGAAATCAGCAATGAAAACATAATCCTCAAATAATACCAATCATGTGGGCCAAACTTCCGCAACTTCCTTTCTCTTCAATCTCCCTATTTTCTCTTCACCTCCTTCTTTCACCCCTTTTTTTTTCCTCGTTCAAAATTCCTACATTTTGCCCAATTTTCATATACATATTCTGTAAGTCTGATAAATTTCTTTTTTTTTCTTCCTCCCCCCCCCCCCATCCCAGCCAATCCCATTGGCAAATCTTCCCAATTAGCCTAATAATGGAAGTTCTTTTCTATCGATTCTTAAAATGCTAACATTCTATTTACATATATATATATTGAACTTTGTTTCCCTTATAAACTCCCCTGCGAAGACATTATTCTTCTTTCTTCCTCATATCCCCTGTACACGATTGTAGGAGGCTCATTTCTCTTGCTTTCCCATAATTATGTAATGTTTGTCTGTTTCCACCCCCTCTCTATTCCTACTTTCTTTCCTTTTTTCTACTCTTACAATTTGCAAGGCATATTCCTCCTCTTTGACCTCCAGTCCCCATCCACAACCCCTACCTTTCTGTGAATTCCCAGACACAACTTCAAGTTCAATGAACTCCATGATAAAGCCCTGCCTCTGGGGTTCTCAATCTGTCTGTGATTCGTACCAAGACGTATAATATTTTATAAAACTGTTCGTAAAACTGTTCGTGACTTTACAGCCGAAGTTTCCAAAGTGAAAGCCAGAAGTTTAAGCTCCCTGATGTATTTACAAGATATGACGATTGATTAGTTTATCAGTACTGAGGCAAAACAAACATTCCCCTTAAAATGTTGGTTTACAGCGAAAATTTCTACCATTGTTTTTGTTTTTTTTCTTTATTACCGACATTTCCTATCATCAGTATTCACAATTCTGTGAGCGATTTTTCAATCGTTCCCATAATAGTCGCAAGCAAGTAGTTTTGTAAAACCATCCCCAGATCTGCTGTTCAAGTTATGTCAAACATTCCCTTGAATAAAAAAAAAACATGTTGGTAAGTAAAGAACATTGTCGTGCTATATCAACGCTTGACTGAATTGTTCTGTTGGTATATACAGGAGATGGGGGAAAGCTGAGTGAAAGAGGATGAAAAAAGAGCAAAGGGGAAATCAGAGCCAGAACCAAAAACGCATACATTCGTAATTCCGAAGCTTCGTTATTCCGAAGGATCGTATTTCCGAAGGTTCGTAATTCCGAAGATTCGTAATTGCGAAGGTTCGTTAATCCGAAAACGAAATAAGGTTCGTAATTCCGAAGGTTCGTCAATCCGAAAACGAAATGAGGTTCGTAAATCCGAAGATTCGTTAATCCGAAAACGAAATAAGGTTCGTAATTCCGAAGGTTCGTTAGTCCGAAAACGTAATGATTAACGAACCTTATTTCGTTTTCGGACTAACGAACCTTCGGAACAACAAACCTTATTTCGTTTTCGGATTAACGAACCTTCGGAACAACGAACCTTATTTCGTTTTCGGACTAACGAACCTTCGGAACATCGAACCTTATTTCGTTTTCGGATTAACGAACCCTGTTACGTTTTCGGATTAACAAACATCGAGGTATAGGCAATTTACGTGTTTCGGACCTTTGTTACGAACCTTTGGAATAAACAACCTTCGGAATTACGAAGTGTAACCCTAAAAATTAATCGATTTCTTTAAGCAAAATGGAGGCTTGAACTGATGAAAGTATTTTAAGCCTTCATTTCACCTGTTTCTTTATGAAATCAACACAAAATTAAAGTTTACTAAGTGTACATCCACTAATTTGAAAGCTGATTCTGAAACATTATTAAACGGGCTTAAATCATCTTTTGAAAAGTTAAGCCAAGGATGAAATATTTTAATGTTGGAGAGTAAAGTTTAACGACTATTTTTCAATGAAGAATGTATTCTTCAATACAAATCATGTTCCCCCTAAAAAGTTGAATGAACTGATTGGCGTATTTGAGGAAGTGTCAATCGTTTTGAGACTAGAGTTGGTTGCAGTGGGATAAGTCTAGTTTCACACCAACACATGTATAGTCCTTACCTTAAAGGACAAGTCTACCCCAACAAAAAGATGGTTTGAATAGAAAGAGAAAAATCAAACAAGGATAACACTGAAAATTTCATCAAAATCGGATCTGAAATAAGGTCAGTATGCAAATGAGGGGACCGATGACATCACCCACTCACTATTTCTTTTGTATTTAATTATATGAAATATGAAATATTTGAATTTTCTCCTCATTGTCATGCAGAACATTTTTCATTCCTCCCTGAACATGTGGAATTCTATCGTTTTAACATTTTGTGGTTCAAACGAGATGGTCATAATTTCCAAATCCGTTAAAAATAAAATATTGTATAATTCAAACAATAAAAAAAACAAAAGAAATAGTGAGTGAGTGACATCATCGACTCTCTCATTTGCATATCACTGAGTTGAGCATAGAACTGTTTTTTGAAAAATAAGCGACACTTTAAAATGTCATAACTTTCTTATTTTCCATCCGATTTTGATGAAGTTTTCAGCATTTTTCTTGTTTGATTTTTCTCTGTTTATTCAAATCAACTTTTTTCTGGGATGGACTTGACCTTTAAAAAGTGTATCGAGGTACAGGAAGTGAAAGGAATATAGAAAAGATGGCGAGGGTAGATTTAAGTGTCTCGAAACTGTTGATAGAAAAATAAAAAAAGATTACAGAGAAGGAATGGTAAATTGAGGAACGTAAATTAGTTGTTCCAATTTTGGGGAACGTTGTTCTAAAAATTAAACAAAAGTATGGTGAACATTGATCACAATGCTCGATAGTGTTTGAAAATTAAAACGAAAATCAGAAGCCTAAATTTTATAGTAATACTTCATAATATTTGAGTTGACGTCTGGGCAACAGGCTAACATCAATCTTCAAGCCTCATTTTGCCCTCTTGATGGCAGACATACAGAATGCACATCGTCATATCAATATCTTCATCTCCTATTTTGATATCAAATCTCTACACCACCCCCTAGGCCTCTCATTAAGAGAGACAAAGAAAAGAAATGACAGCGGCATGTTTGAACGGGGTTAAGATGAAAAGAAATGCTATTCCACTGCCCCCTAGCCCTCGATGAGTAAGTTGTGCTCTCCCTCAATATCCATATTGAACGTCTTAATATTAAATCTTACAATGCCCTCAGCCTCACTGCATGTTCAACTTTCAATAATTATAGCACTGCCCGAATACACACAGAAGTAACTCAAAGTTAGTTAATGTAGCAAATTTTTAGCTTTGCTATTATTTATGGCTTAATCGTCCACACTATACGACCATGGTTCATGATACAATTTCCATATTTTTCTGAACATGAGAAAATTTGATATTCCCCCAACTCTTTGATTATTGTTCTTGATAAGCTATACAGAGCTTTACTATATTCAGTATAGCTTTTTCACAAAAATTTTGCTTAAGCCAGCTTGAATATATTATTATTTAGCTGTGAGTGTATTATGTATGTGAGGGTGGGGATGTTCGCAAATCTATGTATATTGATAAATGATTTTATTTTAATTTCATTTCTTATCTATGCAGTTTAGAATTCGAACCCGAAATTGTTTTACTGATGGGAATATGATTAAATTCCTCATTAAAATTGTGGCAATAAATGCGAGCAACAGTTTATGAAGCATGTAATATTGCATTATCAAAAATCAATATGATGAATAAGAAGAAGGAATGGAGGAGATAAAGACAATATTGAGTTACCAATTAATACGATGTTGCATTAAATTGTACTGCATTTTTTTGTAGTAGCATCACAATGATATGCATTTACAAGTACATAGGATAAATGTTATGAGACGTAGTAGCAAACGAAAGATGAAAAACACCATTAACATAATGATAAAGGGGGTGGTAATCAGACAAATGGAGACATTAAAACAAAATACAAAAATGAGAGGTAAGAAAAAGCATGGATGCTTGAAGTGTTTTTGAGTGCTGATAGAGTTCAACTTGATTGAAATTCAGAGTTTGAAGCGACCAAGATACATCACCGTTTAACGTCAATAAGTGAGAAACAAACCGAGCCGAGGCGCCAAGCAGACGCATTCTCATTTCACGAATCTATGGCTTGAAGCTAACAGACAATACTCACTTTACATCCAAAAGATAATCATTCTGTACCTCTGCATGCTATTAATAATGATGCTGTGAAAAAAAGTAAATTGTTGTATTATCCAGGATTCTTAGTTTGGTAATAGATTGCTTTGAAAATAAATATGGAATTTCATTTTTTTCATAAAAGACGTCGTTCTTTCAAATTAAAGATTTCTGGAATTCATTTTCTTGTTTTTAAATACGGATCACAGCCTGTATATGAATGGTATTCATGACAGACTTATTAAAAAACCTTCTAAGTCATAATATAAAATGCACTACTCTCTTAAAAACAATCGGTTTTATTGTAAGGTCAACTCGATTCACCCTTTTCTATTCACATGTTTTTGAGTTGCACACCAATGAAACATAGTGTAAAATGATTTAATAAGAATTGCACTTATAGTTGATCCTTTTGAAGATGTTCTACGTCGTGATTTATGCACCCTTACCTTTAATACTTATCTACTAATACATGTAAGAATTGGTAATATAAGATGTTTGTTCCACAAACATCATTCAGCACAACGGCAAAATTGTCTGTCTCACAATTAAGGCATTGAACTACGATTAATTTTCCCATGTGAAATGGGCAAAAGAAGAGGCTCATCCTGGATACATTGTGGGCATTTCGATTACGTTTAAACCGAGATGTACAAGAGGATGGCTGATTAGGGAATGGGGCAATGGAAATTGGAGAAAGCTCAACATAGAAGCATTAGAAAATCCAATTCCAGTGCATGCAATCTTATTCTGGTGATTTCCAAGTCTTCAGACAAACTAGAGATAGAATGCATTCTTTATCAGTTCTGAGTATTCATAGTGACACGTACATGTCTCGATTTAGAAAGATGGTGCAATATGTAATGGACTTGCAATCAAATGAAATTGCTTTTATCTCTGTTCTGTATAACTTGTTTTGTGTATTTTTGTTTGAACATTGTATTTATTACATGCATGATATTTGTTTAGGGTAATCAATGTGGGAAAGCATGTACATTGCTTTCGGGATAGTACTGTAGATAGCAAAGTAACTTACTGATGAATAAGTTTCTAAAGCTATGTGCAAAGTGCCACAGTCATCAGTTTGAGTTATTAATGTTCAAATATTGCCCGTTTCTTACCCAGAATGCATCATTTTGATCGTGTAATCTTGTAACCTAAAACTCGAGTTTATATTAAACCCTGATGTGAAAGGAGCTCTACGATGACAATGGACTTGTTGAGGTATTTAACTCTTATTAGTTTGACTTTATCTTTATTTCCCCTCCTGAATCAATGGGAAGACCATTATTGTGTTCACAATACCCTTCATCATGGATGTGGCAATGCAATCCCTGTGACTAAAGTAAAGCTCAAATACTTTGGCGCACATATACCATATTACTCCAACTGTACATCAACTTTCCAGGTATCTCTCATAGGATGTGGCGATGTTGACCCTAACCCTGGCCCAACTCCTGATAATAATGGCCAAAAGATATATGTCCCATTATATGAACATAATCTATCTATTCCAGCAAATCATCAGTACCACGAATGTTGTGCTGTATCCAACAAGTCACAGAGGGTATAATTGTAGGATATGACATTCATTACTCTGATGCTCTGGTAATTAGCAAACTCACTTCACTATCTTCCAGAAGGGATTCACTTTTATTTAACTTTGGACAGAAATTGATGAACTCTGATCATCATAAACACCTACTTCCAACACCAAGGTCCATTTCTTGTACTAGACAATTACGCAACATGACTGGTTTCCCCACAATCAAATGCAATACTGAAAGATACCGTAAATCCACCATTCCTCACCTTGCAAAGAGTTTGAAGTAGTTTTCCGCAATTCCTGTATTTTGATTATATAGCCATTCCTTGTCACCATTTCAGCCCACAATCCTTCTGTCTCCTTTTTTTGTTAGTGTTGTTACAATGTAAACTTACTCTCTTACCTTATTTTTTTCTCCCTCTTTCCTCTTTCTTTCCCTTTCCTATAGTACTATTTTCCTTACCTATTTGAGTCCTATCCCTTACACTTTTCTCTTTTTATTTTCTTGTCTGATCCTCTTTCTTTCTTTTTTCCTTTCTTTAGCTTTCTATCGGTTTTTTGTAGGTTAGGCCTACGTACATGGAAAATTTGAAATTATTACAGTTATTGTCTTGCTAAAATGTATTATACTACTTATTCTTATGTTGAATCTATTTATATAATATATAAATCATTTTGTATCTCATATAGGATATTCATATTTTTATGTAGTGTCAATCATAATTGACAGTATTTTGGCTTCTATGTTCTCCATGTCACTCTCCACTTCTTCACCACTTTTTGTTTTTCTCTCTACCTCACTCAATTTTCTCTTTCTATTTGGAGGACATACTCCCTCTCTCCCTCTCTCTCTTTCCATTACTCTCATTTCTCTCTCTCTTCTTCTCTCTCCCTCCTCCCTTTTGCTTATTTATCTCTTTCTCAAACTTTTATTTATGAGATACATCTTTTAATTGGAGATAAGTTTTGACGTAGAATACTTTAATTACGTTTTTATTCATTTGCTTTGTTATATTTGTATATTCTACTTCATGAATTTTTGTAAATTGACCCTTTCAGCTTGTGCTGCTGGTCAATTTTTATGTGCATATATACCAATAAATAAATAAATAAAATAAATAAATAAAGTTGTGAGAGCGAATTGGGGCACAAATCCCTAACAGGACACATCCCATTTATTAACTCATATTATGACACCCACATTGTTCACAATTGTCTGGGAATAATAACTTAAGTATTTTGAAGCATTTTTCCTCATCATGAAAGCAAAAGGAAACAAAGTAGTAAACATATAAAATATAAACAGATTTTTTTTATTTTTTGGCTCCCCATAATTTTAGCACAGAGTTAGACCGTGTTCTAAGTTAAACCCATAACTCTATGGTTAAACCCGACTTCAGAATACGGGCCATAATATATAAGTTATATCCCTCTCATGAATATTCATGAGTATTCTAGATAAACGATTGGTCAATTCGCGATAATGTGACAAAGTATAATTTCAATAGGAAAGCACATCGCTGCAAATAGCTCCGTATAGTTTTCTTAGAACTATCTCCGTATATTTTTCGATATACTATCATGGGGAGAACTGCGCATGCTCATGCTCGATATTTTCCCCCTCAACGTTGAACTGCGAAAGCTCCCTATCCCGATATCCGCAAAAATTAATAAACAAAATAAAATACAAGCTATCGCTCAAATTACTTACCGACAATCAGAAAAAAAATGTGTGGAATCTGGGGAGTGTTTCATTAACATTTTCATCCGACAAGTTGTCAGATCTGACATCTTTCTCTGATGTTGATTGGCTGAGAGGTACTGTTACTATGGTAACTGTCGGATAAAATGGGACTTGTCGGATCAAACGTCCGACAAGTCCTTTCATGAAACGCTCCCCGGGTCTCGATTATCATGCATAAAATTTAATTCCATGACGGCCTTTCATACAGGATCATTCAAATTATACAAGGTGAGTCAAGATCCGTTTACTTAGCCTGCGCGTTTACAATTTGATTTTGAGTCAACTACAGCGGCGCAGCGGACCTCTCATTAACTGCAGTCGGGTAGAGGCCGCGCGCAGTTTACACAAGAACTGGTTAGCATGAGCTCGACAGGCCTACATTGTAGGACTAGGTTCGGCAACGTGAGGATTGGTCTAGGTTGGTTACGTATCAGCAAGGACTACGTCTACAAGTTAAAAAGGGATATAAAACAAATATATCAGGCGTTTCCTTCGAAAGCATAGTGGGAATTATTAATCCTCGGTTGGACTGGCAATAATAACTATTTTTCATCGGGTCTTCGCCCCTCTGAGAAAATAGTGAGTCCAACATCGGATAAATAATTCCCACTATACTTTCTCAAAGCCTGATATATTTGTATAGTATCATATGCAATGACATTACAGTATACATCAATATTGTCGCTTTACTCTTTATACAACATTCATAATTATTACGAGTTTTCGAGGAACGAATTTATATGGTTCAATTTTTACTACCTCTATTACTGACGCTACTATTACTATTACAACTACTACTACTAATACTACTACTACTTCTTCTACTGCTACTTCTTCTACTACTACTGCTGCTGCTACTTTTACTACTATACTACTATACTACTACTATTACTACTATTACTAATACTACATGTACTACTACTCTCTCTCTCTCTCTCTCTCTTTCTACCTTTCTTTCTTGTGCTCTCTTCTATCACTCTGTATTCTGATTCCTATCTGTTCCATGCTCTTCCCATCTCTCTTCACATCATTCTCTTCTCCATTGCCTCGCCCTTCCCTAATCATATGCATTTCTTATATTTCAACCTACCTTCATCTTACATGCTCTTCCCTTATCTCTTACATCTTCCTAATTTTAGCTGTAGGCCATCTGCCTTGTTACTATAAACCACTACCAACATGAACAAATGACTTAAAATGTCACATAGATCATTCTGTCGGCAACGTTACCAAATGCTCAGCTCCGTTTATGCACTTTCCATTAAAATTCATGTATAACATGCATGTAAAATTTGAGGCATATTCTTAGGCCGCTAGATGGTACGTGACAAGAAAGCGCTATGTTAGCCTCTTGTGACTCATTTGTCTTAAGGAAGCCCTTGTCAGAATCGCTTCTTATTTTCAGTCTTTAATATTTTATGTAGATGAAAGGGAGGGTTGGGAAAATGGAGAGGTCTAGTGAGTCTTGGATAATGACAAATATTTGTTGACTAAGCTTGAGTAAAAATGGACATGAAGAAGCGGAACCAAGTGAACGTATGAAGTAGGAAAAACGTGCATGGGATTAAAAGCATAGATATGTGCTGATAACAGTGATACCACTTTAGGAATCCCGACCACACGTATGTATTAAAAACTAGGATTAAAATCGTGTTGTATGTGATATCAAACGTGAGGAAAATTAGGGAAGTTGCGTGAAGAATAAAAAAGCTCAATGAAGAGGGGACATGATATATACCAAATAGATGATATAGAGGAGAAGGAGATATCGAAAGATTAACCGAAAACCTATTGTTTGACATAAAAAAAAGGACATCACCAAACAAGTTAATCTACATTCTTCAAGATGAAATAAGTAGATATACCATTTAACAACATATTGATTATAACATTTAGTTAAAAAACGGGTAAGCAAATGTGATAGTGTATACTATGTTCATATCTTATGCTGAAAGTAATTGTATTTTTTATTGTAAGGACATATAAACAACGAACACCATATTTTATATCGCTGTTATTATCATTATTTTTATTTTTACCATGTTAACCATTATCATTATGATGATGTTTGTTACTATGATCATTTATAGAAGGATTATTATTAATATTATTATTATTATTATTATTAGTAGTAGTAGTAGTAGTAGTAATAGTAGTATAGTAAACTTAGTACAGTTTTTATTAATATCATTTATATCATCATCATTATTATTGTTAAAACTATTTGTCATTATTACTGTGATATATTTCTATATCTTTGGATATGTTTTTTATGACCAAAAACACATGTAGATCTTAATTATTTATGTTCAGAATAACCATGAGATTTTTATAATAAAGACATAAACGTGGATTGAAATAAACAAGAATATAGGCCTTATATCACTACAGTTTAAGAAGCAATGAATATGAATATAGATTAAAGTGATCCATGCTTTGCACCGAAATCACTTCATAAAGCATGTTATAAAACGTTCCACTTGTCACCTTTTACGATACACCATCATTGACCATCAGGTAAAACAAAGTCTAAGAAGAGTCTGGAAAACAAGACAACATGCCACCCTCTGTGGGTTAGTATAACAGCAGACCAGCTGATCAACATTTCTCCTCACCTCTTCCCAAAATTTGTCAACCCTGCGAATCTAATTAATTGGTAAAATATGACATGCTGTGACATGGATAATTTGACAGCTTCTTCTGCCAGCGCGGTCCACATCAAAACACTACAAGCTGACACCATGGGCGAGGGTACGAGGAGGTTCAAGGAATGCATGGGGTCATCTCTGAACCTCCACGAGTTGCTTGAGCTTTAAGGGAATTTATTATTTCTGTACAATGGAACGATATGAGCTGAAAGGGGTCACAAATTCATTGGTCCATTCAAAAGAACCAATTTTTAACCCCCCTCCCCCCAAAATATCAGCTAAGGAAATTTTCAGTCGCGTTGCCAAGCACTGATTGAAATAAATTTATATGGTAAAACGATATAAAGTATGGCCCATCTTTGGCACATTCGTTGTGTCCTAGTTTCACATGTTGTTGATCATATGAAGACATTTTTAACCATGTTAACAACTTGTTACGAATATTTTGACATCTCTGCAGTCTGAATCTCAAGAACCCCTCTAGGTAAATTATGCCCTTTCATTTGCTTTATTACATTTTCCCCATTAGGAGCTTAACATGGATGTACCCCAGGGTGATACTGCACTCCAGCATGGGTGACAAACTTGTCTAAAATCAAACAAGGTGGAACAATTTATACACCTGTCTTAGTTGAGTCCTTGGATGACCCACAGTGTGGCACCAACATAATACCCATGACTCCTTTCGTGTTATTGGAAAGGTTCAAAATAAATATGGAGTACATGGTCCCAACTTCGTTACCTGCCCATACATACACATATTTAAGAATTGTCTTCGCTTTATCTTATTATCAGTCTCACACATTCCAACCATTTAAAGGAGTTTATCTATAAATCGTTCCACCTGAACAACAGAACAAATTGGGATATTTGTTTATTATATTCAACCGAAAGTAATCCTATTTAACCCTGAATTAACAATACATCTTTAAATGATAAAGAGCCCATATTATATAATTATCAAAATTGTTTTCCTCTCGTACAGAGCAAATTAATGAACAGAAATTAAGCGGAACGGAGGAGATTTTTAACAATTATTAAACAATAAAGAAACATTATTTTGTAGTGTTACGCATTGATCTTAAACCCAATCAGTTTTTAACATTTATTTCCTTTAAGTTAATTTTGAACTATCCCCAGGGAGAAGAGTCTAGTTGGGGTGGGGTCATTTCAGGTCAGTGTCAAATCTATTTCGACTAGATGAAAATAGACAGGTTTAAATTCTAGAAGACTATAGGGTCACTTTATCGAGCCCACCTACGCATTGATGACTGATATCATGCTGAGAAGGTATGCCGTGATGAAAGCAGAGATATTGTTTGGGATCAAAGATAATAATGTAGGAGTTCATTTGCCTGACTACTTCATGACCAAAGTGAAAGAGGAACGCAATTCTATTAAACCAAACTTCATTTTCAACCAATCACAAGTGCACATTTGAGATTTGCTTCTGATTTTTTTTTTCTGTTTTAATTTTGTGAACGACCCCACAATAGTCAATTGGTTTTGTTACTATTTTTATACAAGGCGTATTACGATTTGATATAGTTTCAACAGTAAAATACGAATGAATTTGTATTATTTTTATATGTATCCTTCATTTGTCCTCTTTTAGCTTCTTTCTTGCGAGCTGTTTTTTGATTATTTTTTTGTTGCTTCCCCGAAGTATCTCTTAAAGATGATAACAATCGCACTACGAAAATAATGATAATTATATTGCTAAAAGAAAAATAACAAAAGAGTGATGACATTAAAAGTACAAATGATGATAATAGAATAATAGCATACGTACATCAGTATCATCATCCCATCATTAACAATTTAAAAAAAAAATACATTTGAAAAAAAATGAAAAAATAAACTCAAACCCCAGCATGCTGGTTTAAGATGCCAACAAAAATTATAATGGATCGGGTTATAGATGATTGTTGCATCTGACGAGGCCGAGTTTTTACGTAGACCATGACATCAAAGGACCGATCAAGTCATTACTGGAGATGTCCTCCCATCATCAAAACTCAAAACATCTTAATCCCAATTAGAGATCTGCAACCTGCCAAAAGAGAGAACCTTCTACTTGCATCCATATTGACAAATGATGCTCAGCTGTATGTATTTGTAAATCCTTTTCTATCCGGGGCCTAATAGTTTTGCAGGAGGTCTATAATAGCTTTGATTTTGGTATCCTGATCATTGCACTATTGGACTCCTGCTGCCCATATGCTTTGCCTTATCCATCAACCATATTGAACTCAATTTAAATATCCCTTGGAGTGGTCAGTAAAGGGTGTGTTCACAATGATATAAACGTTCAAGAAAAACGTAAAATGAATACCCATACTGATATACGAGTGGTCAGCTCAAGCCAATGGGTGTGTTCATTTTTTTTTTCATTCATTTGTAAAATTGACCATTAAATTTCAATTGATTTAACCATAACATAAAACAAAATGTATGTACAAAAATCCTAATTAAAATACGAAATATGGCTTGGATCATACCAAAGCAGATAATGCAGATTGCTTATACGACATGGCCCAGAAGTAATAACATTCACGGCATGAATATATCATTCTTTAACATATCAGATAAATTTGAAGGTCTGAATGAGGAGGGGGAGTGGTAAGTGCAGATCTTTATTCATAGCTATGAAAGTTATTTGTTAAATCGTAAAACAAAGAATTACATAGAATTATCAAATCCACCATGAAACCCGCTTTTACACGTATTTTCCATTTACAAGAGACACAATTACAGAAAACCATCCCACGCAGTATTTGATTAGAGAGTAAGTTGAAAATAAGTAGTTTTCCATGTTTAGAATATGAAACAAATTTTTGGTTTATGGAAGTCAATTACAATTTAAATAAATCCAATTTAGAGAAACCACTTATTGGAAATTTCGATAAATGAAAGATTATTATAAAGCTAAAACAATCACTATAGTCAGACTAATTCAAAATAAAAAACGATAATATCACTAAGCATGCTTAGTCGTGGTAAATGTTAAGTTCTCGGGATAATACCAAACTCTCTCATTACAATCATCAACTCCGATTAGACCTTATGAATATTAATTTAAAACATTCATTGCTCTTGATTTTTAAAGCCTATATTCTGATATAAGCAAGCATCAAGAGCTGACAACCACGACCCATGATATTTCAACAATCTTGCTGGCAACATCCATGAAAACATTGATTTGAGACTACTTTCTAAACTGAAGGGAATCTCAAAAAGGGGGACCCTAAAGCTATGGGAGTATGAACACATTTTAAGATCGGTCAATCATGATCTGGAAATCAGACCATTAAATCAATGACCTGCTGAGCCGCAAGTTCAATTCAAATCTATACCCATTCCCCCAAATTACACAGACTCGTCCCCAATAGACCGGCTACCCTGAAAGAGAAAATAATAAGTTCAACTCTTCCAAGTTCACGGCAGGAAAAAACAAATCAATATATGCCCTAGATGTACCTCAAGATTATATTTTTACATCAAACAGGAAGCTAAATAGGGCCATTCTATGAAAACAAAATCTTAGAATTTGCTTTGTAGAACAACTGTTAATGTATAGCATTTTAGGATGCAAGATGTTTTTAAGTAAATTGATACAGAGCAAATATCTTCAAAAAAGTTACCAAAAATAGTACTTTATAACGCATCTTTTTTTTTTGGATAAGAGAAAATCTGAGAATATTTTACAAAAGGACATGCAAGTAACTTCCTATACCAAACAGAAAAAAAAATATATATATATTTAGCTCATAAAACAGAACTCGAGGTTAACAGCATTAGCAAAATTTGACCCATATTAATAAAATATTAGTAAATTGACTATACTGTTTTTATAACATATATGAAGAAATTGCAATTAAGGGGGTAATAATAACGACAGACAAAACACGAAAGTCACTAAATACATCATTGAATAGCATGATAATTAAGCCTATCACAAATCAAAATTATCATTTTAAAAGTCATATCCACTTATAAATTTAAATGCTTTACATGAAATACAGTTTAATTGTGGAAAACAGACATGTGGCCACAGTAGTTTTATATCCAAATTGTGAGATACCAACTCAGATATTGTCGCATGTCTCAACATATACATCAGTTTTGCATATCTTTGGTATGCATGTTTCTAATTATCAACCTTTTCCATCTATTGCCCTTTGTGTAGATCCACTCATGACCTTTTCACGTAGTCATAAGCAACAAATTTTACCTGTATAAATTGAATCAGCATTGCATTATACAGGGGGTCTTGCCTTATCGCTATAGTGATATTAAACAAACCTAATACCCAAACACATTATACACCTAATGAGATCATGCCCAAATTTGTATCAACAATCATGTAATTACTGAAGAGGACAGGTCGTGCAATCCTTTCACATAATTTCATTACCAGACTATACTCGCGTCCAAGCACAAAGATTTGAAGTCCGCTGTATCACCTGCGCGTTAGAAATCTTTTTTTAAAGTTTCATTACAGAAAGGGTAGGGTAATGCTTGCCACTGGCGGCGGAATAGGGGGCAAGTGCCCCCCCCCCCCCAAAAAAAAAAAAATAAAAATAAAAAATCCCCGTAGGAAAAAAATACCTTTTTTTCAAAACGGAAAATGCCCTTTTTTCAAAATGAAATGTGCCCTTTTTTAAGTAAAACAAAATACATTTCAGGTTAGAAAATCACATTTTCTGGGCTCGCGCTCGCATCAATTATTATTTAGTATAAGGTATTCGTCCTGTTCATGGTTACAAAAATGCATAGAATGTCCAGTTTTCATGTTGGAATATCTCACATTTTTGTCTCGTGTTTTGCGCTTGCACTAAGTAGTTTTCTGGTTAGAATATCACAAATTTTCAGCTCGCGCTCGCATTATTCAATTGGTGCGATATGTAGCCCATATCCTATTCATGATTCACTAAATGCAGTCTTCAAAAAGATTTGGGTCACTTAAAAAGATACTTTGCTCAACTTAATTACTACAAAACACACAATTTCTTTACATAGATGATAATCTCATGGTGAAAATATCCGTTTGCACCAAAAGTCCTATTTGGGACATAAGTGCCCTTTTTGGCTTTGCCCCCCCCCCTCAACGAAAATACGTTCCGCCGCCCCTGATGCTTGCAATATTATTGACTACGCTAATCATTAGACGAAGAACATAATTATGATATCGGAATCAATCCTCATTAAATCATGTTAGTATTGAGAGGATTAAGAAATATGTACACCAGTCATATTCTCCCTACAATCGAGGCGTTGCTGGGTGAGAGCTTTATCTGCAAGATTTCCGACCGATATACTTCCATCAAAACCTCCGTGTCCATATTAAAAACATCCACCTTCAAATACATGAACTGTAGGCCTTCATCATGTTCTTGCAGTATTTATTGAATTTATTAACCCAGAAGATAGGGGATCGTGCCCCTAAAAAAGCTTGCCCCACCTCCCCATTTTGGGAGAGCCTTGTATTTGGTTAAACGGGTTCGACTTTGCAAAATAGATACTGATTGTTTTCGATTTCTATAACGCTCGTTATGCTCGCTCATATATAGATATGAATTCGGAATCGTTTTAGTTATCCTTCACATTTTTTTCTCCAGCTAGCCCGATGCCGATTATCATTTACATTTGGGCAACCAGGTACCTAATTATTAAAACAAAATATCATTTTTAAAAAAGAAGATCATCACGCCAAAAACTCCATGTTCTAGAGGGAATATTCATTTTCGGTCGCTTTCTTTGCTCGCTAGTAAAAATAATTAAAAAATATGTTTTTGATGTCAACAATAATTATTGCTATATCAGAAATCTTTTGCTTACAGAAAATTTAAAAATAACCTGAAAGGAGAGAATTAAGGCAATAACTTTTCAAATCGCTCCATTTTTATTGTAACTTTACTTTCATTACTACAAGATCTTATATCTGTCACTAAGTCTTGAGCTATGCTAACCCAACTGCCCTCTGATCAGAGTGTTCTTAAAAATTGCTTCTTGAGAATGAGATGAATATAGGAGAGAGGTCAAGGGTTTTCTAACATGGATTCAACAAGAAAACTTGACAGGAGATGGAGGGGCGTGAAGCATCTATTCAATATGAAAGCTCTTGTTTCATAAAGAAGAGAGAGCAAGGTGAGGGAGGATATGAAATAATTGACAGGACGATGCTCATATTTCTAATAAGATATCGAATAACTATTTAACCGTTATAAAAATGGGCACCACTCCATAAAAATTGATTTATGCCTTGCCTTCTATGCAGTGAGACATTCCTTTCATGATATATTCACCGTGGGGAGAGGAATGTAACCATGAAACATATTTCATGTTTATAACTCCAAGGATTATCAACATTAAAAAGGGACATATATCCATTTATAAAAAGTTTAATTTGAGTTTTCAGTTTCACTGTGTACCTATTTTTAGGGCAAATAAAATATGGCGTATCAATGTTCTATGTATTGTATATGTCTTACACGTACGTATTTTAAAGGAAAAATGTCCGGAGAAAAATAGAATTAAAAACTCAATGAGATAATTCTGACATTCATTTCATAACAACGAATTAGAAAGAGCAATGAATTTGAATCAAAAGTTCGATGATATGAATAAAGACATATCATTATATATTAAAAGACATATGTTAAAAAAAGATTATCGAAAGTGGGAAAATGAAATATATCCGATGAGCAATTAGGTATCACATTATTGTAATCATATCATAATATTTTCCAAAATGAAAGGTATTCGCCCATTCCTTCAAACTTCGTTTCATCACATGACCTATAGCTGTTTTCCTAAAAATATTTCAATATCCATTACCTGGGTACCAAGGTTGTAATATAAACGAAAAAATAGTAAATGCTAGATTGGAAATGAAACAAATTTGACAAATATTTAAATTCGGTCTAAAAATTCCAAAGGTAATCGACAGTATTTGACTCTAATAAGAAATCATGGTATGATATGTTTATGAAGATCACAGACCCCTCCTCCCCTTGACTTTATATTTTTATTACTCCAGCAGATGTTATTTGATGGAGAGAGGAAGGATGGTGTTTAATGAGGTACATCTCCTTATTAAATAATGATGGAAATTACAATCACAATTTCAAAGGTAACAGATTGTTTCATGACATCACCATGCATTCAAGATGAATGGAGGATGTGGGCCACAATGCTAGTAGAAAACAAGAGGTAATGCACTGACTCCAAAACGCCCACCTCTTTTAAGTTAATATTTAACGTACATCTACCAACATGGCAACTCCAATTTAGAAACAACCAAACATAAAGTATATAGAGAATGAAAGTTAATGCTGAATTGATTGGAATTTTAGTATTGGACTTTCTGCATAATCAATTTTCATGATTCTGGTTATGATGTTGATAGCAGTGATAGAAATCACGGTTAGTGTCAATTTTAATGATGGTGATCTTGATGGCAGCGATAAAAATAAAAATGAGGTCAGCTTTCATAGTAATCAATAACATGAAAAATAGTAAGAAAATGGTTTGTTAATAACAACGATCCCGCCATGTTCCTCACAAAGACACATTAAAATTGTATTTACCAGCATCCGCTGTGATCAGATGATGCGCATATTTTGTGGAGAAGACACGATGTCTGGAAAATGTGAAAATGACTTTTGAACGTGTTAATGATTCTGATTTTGACACTTCGGAATATAAGGATGGCATCTTTGCACCCATTCTGAGCCTAATGATGCATGATGAATCCATGATGGATTCGAATGAGGAGATAAAGAGGTTGGATGAGGGCGAGAATAGAATGACTGAAATTACCTCATGTTCCAATGATAAAGCAGCACCATTTCAGATGATGAAATATTAAAGATCTTCGACAGTCAGGGGAGTGGGTTTGATTCATTGCAGGCGCAAGATACCACACATATGAGAGGGGAATTTTTTGTATCGAATTCATACAGATAACAACGGCTTCTAATAAGGAGCTGTGCATGTAAACCATCTAAACATATGGACCTGAGTTTCCAGTTGTGCAATTAGATTATTCAATATCCATTTGTACTTCGTATTTTAGGTGAGAACAATAACATAATAATTATATCCACAAAACAAACAAGAATTTAAATCGCTTGATTAAGAAAACAAAATAATGACTAAAAATGTGAACAAGCTGTAAACCACTAAATATATCTACAAACACGTGGGTACTTTATTCTATGCTTTACTATGAACAAAAAATATTTGCAAAATGTTTTGCTAGACGAGATCAAATTATTAATTTTATACGAAACCTATTTGGCACCTAATAATTTTGTTGCGTTTTGTAAGAATTCATTTGTTCCCATTATACTACCACACGCGGCGACTTCTGTATATGGCCTATGTATTTTTTCTGTGGAAGCCATATTCTTATCTCTCATGCATACATGAATGAAAAGCATCCAGATATAGAAATTGTCTAGATTTCTAAGGCTTAGTGAAATACTAAACATATGCCTGGAAATATGCACCACGCAAATGGGACGCCTAATCCTGACTTTACCATGTTTACCGTGGACCTGAAACCGCACAGGAAAAGGCGCCTTGGTGTCCCATCAAAGTTTACATGGGTGGACATGGTATATTTCTTTATATTTCATTTCAAATGATCAAATACACAATACACGACAAATAAAAAACTTGGAGAACTCATGTAGCTAAAATTGGAATACAATAATTCCTTTTCAACAACGAACAAATGTGAACTCGTTACTGCGTGACCCTGAAAATGTATGAAATACAATCATGACAATAATTGAAAATCAGTATTTGTATTTGTTTTTTATGATGCCTTGTATTTGTCTTTTTTTTCCTCTTGTCTGTTTATTTTGCATGTATGCAATGACTTTGCGTTAAAATTCGATGAATTGAATCGATTTGAATTATATCAATTTGAATTGAACTGAAATCAATAAACCTAAATTGAATAAAATCAATTAAAACTAAATAAATAAAAAAAATGCAAAGGACTTTCATTAGATGAAGAATCGAAATGGTCTGGACAAAATAAATACTTACTCCACCCCCCCAAAAAAAAAAAAAACCACACATACACATTGGCATAATAAAACGAACGACTGTTGTTTCTTTCTTTCTTTTTATCCCAAGACAACTACTGATAATGAACGAGCTAAATGGGCTTACGTAAATTATGTAAACACCACATTCATTATTCATAAGTTCAAATTGGCGTCCATCCTTATGTCTTATGCCACAGGCCTACATGTACATAGGTGTAATAAGGAAAAATGAATAGAGTAAGGTTTGCTGTGTGGTGAACTAGTTTTTTAAAACTTCGAGCGAGCGAAGCGATGGAAAACTTAACTTTTTAACTTAGTAATCACTCATTAATAAATTCGGTGTGTAAAAATTCGAATCGGCCAGAGGCAGAGAAATTCGATGGAGGTTTAATCTAGTGATGCAGTACATTATCATCCCTGGCTCTCCTCCTCGAATTTAAAGAAAGAAAACATGTCAAACATGCATGCACCACACACGGTTGGTCGAACTT
Organism: Lytechinus pictus; assembly: GCF_037042905.1. Lineage (NCBI taxonomy): Eukaryota > Metazoa > Echinodermata > Echinoidea > Temnopleuroida > Toxopneustidae > Lytechinus > Lytechinus pictus. The sequence goes on along the minus strand of NC_087245.1, from coordinate 10,410,530 downwards.
TAAAATGTCAATCTCTTTAATAGTTTCCTGTCCTCCAACCCCCCCTTTACCGGTGCCTCACAATTTCACACGTTCTTTTCATGTGCTTGAGGAAATCTGAATTTGACTTGAGGGGTGGGTCTTCACCGCTGCTCTTTACTTGATCACATTTTCTCCCCTCCTCCTCCTCTCGACTAATCAATATCAGCGGTTATGAATCGACTCAAGTGTTTCATCGTGTGTCTATATTCTCGCCATCCATTTCCTAGTTTTATCCTTCTCCTTCTTCATCCACGTGACGAGATTTCTGTGGTCAACTTGTTTTAACTTTATGTTTCATACTTCTATATTTTCTTTTTTAGACAATTTTTGTTTTACTTTAGGATTCAGATGTAAACATGTGGATAAAGTTCAGTTACTTTTGTGAATAACGTCAGTTAAATATTTTCTTGTTTACTTTACTAAGATTGACGTTAATTGAGGCTTTTGGACAGAAAATCAGTTGAATAAACATACACCTCAAACAAGAGTATAATTATGATGATGGTAGCATATACATGATATATCTTCAAAGATACATACGACTTGTGATAAGAAATCGTGGTATTTTTTCAACTTCTCAGATTAATATGTTTTAATAGGCCAATACATTCGGGAGGCAACATAATCCCCCACCCTCCTTCATTTAATTCTTATACTTATACACTGCCAAAATATGCACACATCATGGACGTGCTGTCACCCGTGTACTTCAGCAGACCCGACAAACAGACCACACCCTTTTCTTATATCCGCCATTCTCTGCCACATGGACTTGTATTTATGAAGTGTTGACAGAATGTCTGATTTCTGGGGCATATAGATGGAGTGACGGAGGTTTGAGACCTGTTCTCAAGATGAGGCACTGTATCAAGGTAATGAGATAACTTAGGACCTGAAGACGAACAAAATTAGTTGGGAAGAGGAAATTCGTGAGGTATAGGCTACCATGGGTCGCAATTACTCTGTAGACCAAGTCAGACTAAGAAGACAAGATTAGTCAAAAAATTCCTGGACCTCGTCAAGTCGACTTGATGAAGACAAGGAGACACGTTCCTAGATGTCTATTTGTCTTCTTGTCCAAATCATGTTGACTTGATGACATCCTGGTTCTCGACAGTTTTATCTCCTTGTTCCGACTATGTCGACTCCACGAGACCTAGAAACTCCTAAAGTCGTCATGGTTCATTCAATTAACATTCCAACATTATGGAAGTGCTGCAAAATGCCAGATATTCAATTCCGCAAGTACACAATATTAACTTAATCTTTCTTGAGAAAAATTAGAAGCGTATATGAACTTGGGGTATTACAAAATGCTGTGCCTGATGTATGGATATTTTTCCATGTGAAAACCATCAAGACCAAAGCCTAATGCGATACTTGCATCAGAGCAAGTCTTTTTACATACAATTGACAATATTCAATTCGATAGATGATTTCAGATAGTTTTGGAGAGCAGTCTCATAAAAATAATTTTCTGGGAAAAGGCAATTAATTAGTCACAATTACTGTGGCTGAACTCACTCAGGAAGGTAATAGAGTCTCCGTATTTAGTGAATAGAGTCAATCAATACTTTACACCTGCCATTCCTGGGGAAATAATCATACAAACAGACATTAAAATTACGAATTTTTAAGAAAGAATTAATTTCAATAAGGTTCTTAGAATGTAACAAATAACATCAATGTAACATCTGCACCTTTTTCTCCCCTTCAGATCAACAATGAATATATTACTTCATGAAAAACACATTACTCTGCTTGATAGATAGAGAGTTAGAGATAAATAGATAGATAGATAGATAGATAGATAGATAGATAGATAGATAGATAGATAGATAAATAGATAGATGGATGGATGGATGGATAGATAGAAAGATAGATAGATAGATAGATAGATGGATAGATAGATAGATAGATAGATAGATAGATAGATAGATAGATAGATAGATAGATAGAAGGATGGATATATAGATAGAAGGATAGATATATAGATAGATAGATAGATAGAAGGATGGATAGATAGTTAAAAAGACAGAAATCTGAAATGATAGAAAATAGACATTGTAATCTCACTTTTCAGGGGCATTTCCCTGAAGGAAATACGGCATCTGAATCAATCGCAAAATACGTGATAAAACACATTGTCCCTGATAATGCAATTAATCCAGAATATATTTTCATCCTCATAGAGTGCATTTAAAATATGATATTATGAATGTCAATTTTCAAAATAATGACGTAGCCTACCTGTCACATATCCAACTTATATATGTTTACTCGTCTAAAATAACCCCTTACGTTTGACAAGTTCTGAATCCCTGTTAATACACTATTTTTACCCAGGGATAAACACATCAGCAAAATAAAACTGTCAAATTTAGCCTGCCGACGATTTCTACCAAGGAAAATAGAATCCTGTCATACATCATGGCTAACCAATTTGATTAATGAATTCAGTCTCACATGTGATATAGGATATTTCATTTACACAATTACATCTAAATAAGATGTGAAACTCTTGAAGAATAATTAACGATTGATACTTTAATGGCCTTTGTCCGAACCCAATTTTTGTCCACTTATCTCATGGCTATGTTATTCTGTCTCTACTCATCTGACTGTGTCTGTGTATATCCATATACGCCACACCCCCTTCTCTCTCTCATACACCCTTACACACACCCGCACACACACATATTTTCTTTTTTTCTCTTAATGGGATTCCTAAAAATAACAATTTAGCCCCCATTAAAGACAGCATAACATCTTCTGAAAATATTATTCTGCAATATTCAATATCAAGGATTGCATCATTTGATACCGTCCTTGATATTGATAATGTAAACAGGCGAATTTAGGTCTTTTAAATTATTTAAATGCATTTAACCAAATAATAATAATAATCATAATGGAAAAAAGTCTACAATAATGAAACATAAGTAGAAAAATTCTATTCTTCAAACTAGTTTGATGAAGGAAGAATGAAGAAATGGCATTCTATTTATTATTTTCTCATTTGAATTCGCCCACCTAGTTTTCTGTGTTATGTACATTAAATCATTATACCTGTATATTATTAGGCTCACATAAACATTTAGCAAGCCAATTTCTTGGAATGATAAAAACAACTTTAAAAAACAGAACAATAAAGTTGAAAATAACTGACCCAGATAAGACCACGTGGGCAAATGTACAGTATAGATATATATATAATAATTAATATATATGTATTATTGATATTTAAGGTACAATTATTAATATTTTCAATAATGTTATATATTGTATTAATTTCTTTATCAGAGTTCCTTAATATTTCATGTTAACCATGTGAACACACAACATGCAATCTAACAATGAACTTTTATATCCACATGACTGCCACCTCTATCTGTACTTTTCTTGAGGGGATTTCAACATGAAAGTTTATTCTTGCCTGTCAGTATGATTATGTGGATATCTGACCACAAAATGTTTGGCTCAGAATGGATAACATGCACTGTTTATGAGAAAGCAAAGCAGGTGCACGCAAGGAAATATGTATTGACAGTAAGAGCATGATATTCTATCGTGAGATGGAAAATGAGAAGAAGAGAGAGAAGGGTGCAGGGTGGTTGGTTGGTGGAGAAGATGCTATGAAGATTTATCATAAGTTGTAGGAGAACATAGATGGTGGAAGAGAAAAGAGATTGGATGTAAGGAATTAGTCTGTGTGTAGGACACATTAAAGGGGTGAAGAGAGAAACACAATACAAAACAAAACAACATTAATGTCAGTGATATAGGGCAGACATAAATACATCACAATCCAGGTGCGTGTGGGGGAGAGAGACAGGGGTGTGAAGCTAGTATAATATTGAAAAAGGTGAGAGGAACTTAGGGAATGGAAAATGAATACATTAATATCAAAGTGTACTGCCATGAATGGACTAAACTGCTACCAGAGAACTGGAGCTAGAAGTCGTTTAAACAAAGACTTACAATTGCGATTAAACTTTGTCGCTATGACAGCTATCAAGGTAACTGATCTGAGCAGCCAATCAAAAGCAAGGATTCTATGGTAGTTATCATAATGGAAAAGTTACCACTCTTTATACGTCTTTATGAAAGTGATCCTGCCTGGAGAAGGAAAGTTTATGATTAGAGGGACAGTAGACATGGTGGTAGACCCAACACCAAGGCGCCTAGAGAGTGATGGAGAAACGTACCAAGGGAGACACATGATAAGATGCAAAATATAGACATTGACATGCAAAACTAACAAACTCCCTACAAATTCTACATTTAGAACATGAGAGATAAGACATTGATATATCTCTGAGGTAAGATTGAAAGACATTATGAAACAAAGGCGGGGCAGAGACAGCTTGGAGGGCCAGTGGAGGGAAAGAGAATGGCATAAAATTTGATGGTTGGTGACATTAGGTTATTGGTCACGTCATATCTCATTTATCTTCAGTATCACCTCCTTTCACATGCAATTAAAGCAGAGAAAAACATGACTCATATATCAAGATACATTAGACTTTCATTAAAGAGCTTGCCTTCGGAGAGGGAGATCAGTTGTAAAAATAGCCGAACATAATCATGATAATGTAATTTCATGAAATAGTTGGTGCATGGAATAACGAGGTTTGGAAACTATGGGTTATCTCATGATGCTTTTTATTAGCAAAGAGAATATTCCTTTATGATTCATTTACATCATTTCAAATGTAACTCGACAATCTAATTTTACTTAAGTCATACAAAAAATATACATTTAATTTTGTATGAGAGAGGTACATGTACGTGTATCAGATTAAATTTAAACTCAAGCGTGGAAATATAATGGGTGCATAATTTTTATCCAATATGTGATTTTTGCCACTTTCCTTGCATCATGTAGGCCTATAAATATAGAATTGTCGGACACATATTCACCGTAAGCTAAGTTTTTTAAACAAAAGTTGCTGAAGCTTTAAAAGAAAGGTGCATTCCACTCCTTTTCTAACTACCTGCATGGAATTAAGCGATATGGATGATCATCTGTGATGAATAGAATATCAATTAAAACTTCATATTCGTCACTAGAAGTTCACCAACTGAAGTCACGTAGATTCTTCACTTTTTTGTTCAAAAATGAATTTCATTCGAGCACATTCAATACCATGCTCATATATAGCTGGTGAAGCAGCTAAACATTCGTTGCCTTATGCATGTATCCAGGCACTGCTATAAAAGTGTTTAATTTACAGGAACGAACGTCCTTTCATGTGGATATGAAAATACAAAGCATTTCTTCTACATCTAGTATTTCTATTTACTGAAAGCGTCTGTTTCAGTGACAGCTGAATAATCGAACCACACATCTCCTTTAGGACCAGTGTGAACCCTAGATATTGAAAGATCAAGTGGTTTTTAATTGCTGAGGTTCAATGCCTCATCTTGGTCAGGTTGAAATTAGAGAGTCCTCAAATCTAGAGGGTCATTTACACTCGGGAAATTTGGGACTTTAATAGAGATGATGTGGATCGTATCACTCCCTATTGTAGTGTGTATTCAGAGGACGCTTCTGATTTCTACAATGTGAAATCGGTTTTATGTGGATACTTTAATCTTCGTTTGACACGCCAGACAAGAGAGTAATGATTGGATACCAAGGAATATCAAAAAGTGTCGATGATGATGATAATGATAATAATGATAACAATAATAATAATGATAATAATAATGATGATGATGATGATGATGATGATGATAATAATTATAATGATGATAATAATAATAATGATAATTATAATAATAACAATAATAATAATAATAATAAATGGTAGAAATAATACGATAAGAATACTAATGAAAACAATAGCAATAATGATGATAATACTTATCATTATCATTTAGTATTATCGTCATTTTTACACGAGAACTATGCATATTTCTATAAATTTCAAAGAGGTATACAATATATTTTTATAGGAAGTCTGAACGAAGAGTCATGATTGAAGGAATTGACTTTTTTTTCTTTTCTTTCTTACAAGATGTGAGAAGGAGGACGTGAGGAGAACATGAAACCTGGGATAGGATGTCGAAAGAAAACATAGCACCAACATTCTCCCGTCTCCGTTACCTGCTGGGAACATGTCAAGACCAGGAGAAAGAAGTCTATGGAAACATACCATCCAACACCACATTCTACAGGGACTTAATATCTCTGCTCAGTCGTTTCACCAACTCATAGCATCTGAAAAAACAATCGAGAGAATGATATTCAGCATTGGTAATGAGAGCCATTTGATGGGGGCAGACTGGGCTATCAGTGTCAATGGAGAGGGGTGAAGGGATGGGGGCGATCCCCAAGAGATAGGGGCATCAACAATTATATTATCTGGCAGGCAGTCATAATGTTTAAGTAACATAAGAAACTTGAAGGTTTCATGTCTAAAGTCATTGTGGTGTAAATCAAAGTTTCTGTCCAATTTGCAATAAAAATAGCAAGTAGCTTGCATTAACACGTTGACTTTGTTCATGCAGTAATGATAAGTAGCAAGATAATTTTTAAGATCATATCAATTCATACAAATTATTTACAAATTATATTCTGTGGATAAAATGTAACCCCAAAACAATTCAGAAAAATATTGATTTTTAAAAATTGGAAAGTGTATTGTTTGGAAAACTAAAATGGGATTAGTGGGGAAACCATGACAACACTGAGGGTAAAATGAAAGAAAAGGTGGAAAACATTCACCATGACCACAGTAAGGATAACAAAAGTATTGGGGTATAACCTTTATGATATAGGCCCTATCTGTATGCAATTTCTTGGGTCCATTTTTATTTTAAAATACATAGTACACTCTCCACTTAAAAACCAACTTGTATAATGTAGTGTGATATTTAATCAGAACGAAAAAATATAATAACAACACTGATAAATACATGTGTCTTTCTGATTTTGTTCATAATTTCCTGTATTTCCATATTTTGATGCACCCAGTGCATCCCCCCTAAAAAAAACCCCAACTCGATAGATCGTTACTCAATATAACACTTCCCTGCTCAAACTAAAACTTCGATGCAATCCCCTATCCCGTCCATGAACCCATCCCTGAATCAGGACTGAACCTTACTCCATGTTGCTCTATTATGAGTTTCGTATTACATACATTATGTGCAATTGATGCCAATCAGGGAACACCTGGCATTGGTAAATTACATTATGGTAACTCCATATCCCTTCACACATTATCAAGTTAAAGAGAGATTTAACTTTCATCTACATTCTATACAATCTAGAAGCAACTAGTGAGGTTTGGATATATGATGGAGTGTGAAAATCGGTGTGCACTTTGATATTTTAAAATTATAAATAATTGACATTCTTGATGTGTAGAATCAACAGCATTCCATTCTAAGTTCTATACAACCCTTACAATACCTGAACGATCCCAGGAGCCCTCTCCCCCACCCCGACATTTTGAAGACGGAAGTATAGTATCATGGTACGTTTCACTTTTTTCATAACACAATTTTTCCCCCGGTCGCTACGCTCCCCCACAATCACACACAAGCAATATTGAAGTTTGGTTTTCGAAGGGAAATGCTCAAACCCCTTCACTGCATTCAACTCACGACTTTTATATGTTATTAGTTTCAAACGACAAGATTTCTCATGAAAAGTAAACAAATTTTGTCGCATATAAAGAATTAAAAAAATCGCGGTGACGTCACTGACCCCAACTAGTTTGCCGTCCCTTATGAATACTCACAACCGTTAAACATTGAATTTTTCTCCCAAATAGTTATTACTACAGTCATTAATGAAATCGACCAATTCTAATTGATTGTCAGCATTTTATCAAAAATATTTATACATTATATGATAATAATACTATTCATCACAAGGACTCACTGATCTCTTTAAGTCAGTAGGAGGGGGGGGGGGGTAAAGGGAGAGTGAGAATTACGTTAGCAGATATCATTTGTCATCAGATGGAAACGTGATGTGAAATTGTAACCTTGGACTTCCAGGCAATTCTGTTCAACAGGAGCGAAACTGACAATGAGATTATGGTTTTGGGTCGATTGTCTAGCGATTGACATGAAAGTTAGATGGGGAAAGGAGACAGTGATGTTTGTGAGAAGATAGTAAAACCATGGCGATGATTATCAAATACCACCAACATAGGGAAACATTAAAAAAAAATGCTGGGTGTGCCTTATGTAAAAGCCAGATAATTTTGTTTCAAACTGTCAAGAAGCCCCGATATTAGAGAATAATTATGAAAGACGTAGGAACGAAATAGACATTCTATCATTAACCATTGAAATAATTTATGTAAAAGATTCTCATGAATGAATCTTGAAAAGCGAATTTTCTCCTTGAAAATAACTGACATTGATCTCACATCATCTAATTAATTTTCCCATGATAACGATGCATAGTGCTCAACAAGATATCATGTACGGTATGCCAAGTTTGTAGCTGATTTATAGCATTCCACTGATTTCTTCTAATACCAATTTATCTCATCGTTTTCATACCTATTTTGATTTTTTCAAATATCCCAATGCTGTAATTATTATAATCGAACCTCTAACCTGCATGATATCAACACAAAGAAAACACATTAACATTTACCATCCCTCGGATTCAATTCAAACACTCAAACCATCCAATAAAGTCTGCTCCTAAACTATCCCATTAAAGTTCCACAAACTGACAAAGAAGGACTATCTAGAAATGTGTTGGGTGTCGTTCTGATAAAATTTGATAACGAGGTGTACATATTTATATACCATGTATACAATAAGTTTATTGGAATATATATAATGATTATGAGGGTGGGCATGGTGGTCGGGTGCTGGAACTCACGAACTGATATGAGATACATTAACGTTCATTACGACTATATAGACACAGTCCATTAAACTTTGGAACCATAACAATTTACACAGCTTTTTGTCCTCATAACATAAACATCATTAAAAGAGATTACATACACTGTATTGTACAAATAGAGTAAAATTAACCAAAAATCATGCATGGAATACCCGATGACCTCTCATATCTGTCCAGACAATGCAAATAGATTGACATGTTTGACGCTACAGGGCCCTTTATATTCAATTATTATCTATTGATACCAATGTTGGCTATAAGGTTTAAAGTTATTCAAACTAGATCATTTAATGTCTGACAAACTTATAATTATCAATTTATTGACAATTATTTCCGTGCCTGTAAATTCATGCTGCATCATTCATACATCAGCTGGCTATTTTGCAATATATACATCTCTGTTAATTTGACCATCATCTTGCCCTTGTCAGACACTCATTGATATGTTTTCATAGAGGTATGGCTGTCGTCCGATGATTGGCATGTTATGCTTACCAAAGTAGACAAAAATAAACTGGATCCATGTAGATGAAGGGGCCAACTCTTGATATATCTACTCTGATCTTTTGAACCATACCATGCATATGTCATTACGAATATGAAATCAATGATTTCTGCCAAGGGGCCACCCAAAATCAACAATTTAGAATAATATGGCGGATATTTTGTAACCTTCTTCAAGTTCTTCCAAAAGCCTATACAGAGGAGAAAATTAGAGTCGTGTTGAAATAGATGCGTCTCAAATGTTGTGGCTTGAGGCATTTTCATAAAGTCGACGACCAACTTCCATAAACAAATCTTGTCATTTGAGTCTATCAGTTGACATGACATTTATAAATCTGTGGATCCTATTTCCAAAACAATAAACAATTGAAGATTCATTGAATATATCTCACTGACAGCATGACCGGTATTGTCTGCAATTAAAATAGTTTTATGAAGACATCATCCTAAGTGGAATGTGAAGCAGTGGGGTCAACTGCCCCTGCCCCCCCCCCCCCCCCCCCCCCGCTGGGTACGGCCATGGCCATGAAGCTCGACCTGGGCCATGCACATGAATGAAGATCCTAAACATCTAATACACATATCAAGAAAGCCTATACTGATTATCAATTTCTTTTTTTTTCTCTCTCTCTATACTTATAACTAAATGACATGTGACAGCTTTACGCGTTGTAACCAACTTTCAAAAGAGGCATATTATGAATAAATAACGATAGATAATCGCCAGGATAGCTGTGCCGATCTGTCCGCCAAAAAGTGGCGCTCGTGGTACTCTACCAATATAAAAGTTATTTGTAATTTACAAAAATTATATGACTTATTAGAAATATAGACACACACGAAAAAATGATATCGTTCTAGCTACTTTTTCAGCTTTAATGTGTAATATGAAGTTATGCTATTGATGTTGATAATGCGGTCAGTTATCATCTTTAAATTAGTAATAATTTCAGATTAAAAACTAATAAAGAAGCAAGAAGTGAAATACAGTTTCTCCGTCATTGGTGTTAAGTGGTGTTTGGATGAACATTTACGAAGTAATTTAACATGAGTGAGTTGTTTAAGTAGATTCATTACAAATGACACTATCACATAAATTATGATTTCTTTTGGCACGGTGCAGAGAGGCATAGGTCTCTACATGAAGATGCAGCGCTGAATTCCATTCACGGTATTAATGTTTGAACAATTCATTCTACGATCCTCAAAACGTGACCACTGCACTCCTAACTTAATCACAATCTAGGCATGTCACCTAGCAGCATCAAGTAGCCTGGGGCCCGTTGCAGAAAGAGATGCAATCAATCGCAACTCTAAAAATCATGCGCAACTTGATTTTCAACCAATCAACAGCGCGCATTTGGGACTTAAGATTGATTTTTTGACTTGCGTTTAAACGCAACTCTTTCTGCAACGGACCCCAGGACTCGGCACGAAGGGGTTGGGGTAGGCTAAATTTGGAATGTCATTCAAGTAGAATCCAACAAGATTTTTCATACTAATTTGAAAATTCTTACAAACCTAATGGTCAGCATCTACAAACTAAACGACCATAAACATGATAAAGAATAAGAGGTTTTAAGACACGTATCAAATTATGGCACTTTAAATGTAAAAATGGTATTTCGGCTTGTGCCATCATACAATTTCATTCTTGGATAAAAGCTATAAGTTGTTCAGAAAACAACAAAATATTTGTTAGATGCCTGTGAAAAGAGCATGGACCCGATGAGATATTGTTGTATACCAAACAATTATGTTACAGCATGCAAATTATTCATATCAATTAAATAAATCACTTCTGAAGAAATTCCAACGTTATAATATAATTCCAATGTTCTATATCATGTAAATGTATAGATGGCAAAAATTGTAGAAAAGCAAGATGATGTGATATAGGGATAGATTACCACGTAATACTTGGTCCTTGTAGATGGGTACGAATTGTTGTCATCATCTCACTATTCACTGTTGTTTATTTCATCATGTAATAATCTCTTCTCTTTTTTTTTGGAAATTGGTGAGGCAACTGGTTATTTTCATCAAACATCACTGCCGCTAATAGTCGCGTCTAGTTTTGAATCTACCTGCCCCTATACCTGCGTCCCAGCTCTGTGTATTGTAATGATGCAAACCGTGTTATTATGTTGATACAAAGCTCAAAAGGTGTGTAACATTAGCTCATCTTCAACTAGTATTCCAAACATGAATTTAGTAGAGGGGTTAGCTGAACTTTTTTTAGGAATTCCACATGATTGTATAGAGGGGGGGGGGGTATGGGGAAGCCTGATTGTGAGGGGTGAGGAGGAGAAGAGAGATAAATAAATAATACATAGAGTGAGAGAGAGAGTACCTGCTCCGCCCTCAATACATGAAATACATCAGGGTAAAGCAAGAGTATTTTATTTGAATAATTGGATGTAGACATCCTATAAGAATGACAGGTGTGGAAGATGAGACTCGTCATCCATGTCTTAATTCTCAGTTATGATCCCCTACTCAATGATACCATGGAGTAGGATCCATACATTTGAAGGCAAATGTAAATGAGGATGAAGGAAAACAACTCAAGGTGATGCACTAAAAAAAATCCAATGAAAACGAGAACATGATGAAAGAAAAACGACCCATTTACAACACATGTTCTCTGGTGGCATGGCTACCATAAGTTTCCTCTTTCACAGCTAGGCCTATACCTCTTGGTCTGTTGTGGGGATAAACAATTTCTCCCCTTTTTCGTTGAGAATGGGGAAAGGGTATTTGGGCAGGTAAATTAAAAAAGTCTGGCAATATCTAAAACACAATATGAAAAGCAGATGAATTTGGAAATCAATCTATTCAATGTATTTCCCCTATATTGCATCATTATACAGTCCAATTTTGATTGTATGAGTAGGCCTAGACAGTATTGTTTTAAAATTAGAGGTTTGTCTTTGAAACCATAATGTATGTATATCCAACATATCATGAGCTAAATATATATCTCCAATGCTCAAGATCGATGTTTGAAATGTAATTACCGGGCGTCCTAGTTCCTTTCACTCCCCCACTGTCCAATAATCAGAGGGCACTCCTCACTGCCTATTCTCGCAAATAACCCTCCCTTTACCAATCTTTCTCATATTAATATCATATCGTCCTGCCTTTCTCGTTCACCATTGGCCCATACACAGCATGTCATTTCTCCTGTGACACAGCTGGTTTGGTGGAATGTTTGCCACCCTGTCCTAGCCGACCATCTTGGTTCCTGCTTTCTAATAGAGCTTCCCGCAGTGCCAATTTGTCATTGGGGTTGGCTCGAACTACGAACCTAGAAATTGAAATTGAATGAGGCTGATCACATTCATGCCATAGGTTCATGCGTTAAAGGTATACCTATAACCTCTTTTCTCTCTTACTTGGGAACTTTATTTCAAAAGGCATCCATGCGGAGTAAAAAATGAAAGAAAATAATTATGATATTCAATGATCATAACTATATGATTGTTGTAATGAATGTTGTTAAGAAGGAACCAGAAGGTAGCACAAATGGCATGAATAAACAATCATGATCAATAATGATGATGATGATAAAATAATAGTAATGATGATGACAATATAATAATGATAATAACGGTGATAATAATATTGATGATGATGATGATGATGACAATTATGATGATAATTTCACAACAGTATCTAAATCGCTAACATGTAAGTTATACCTCGGTCACATTTGCTCTACGGCGGCCGTACGGCGAGTCGAAAACATCGGTTTTATTCATTTTTATCCAACCACTTATATGTAGCTATAACAAAAAAAAATTAAAACGGCTGTTTTCGACTTGCAGTAAGGCCGCCGTAGAGCAAATGCGACTGAGGTACAAGAATTGAAGAGAGAGCTTGGTGAAACTTGTAATTCATCGCGCGTTTCATCATTAAGCTTCAGGATGACATTCTCAAGATAAAGGAATTGACATAAGTCAATTTTCACACACTTACAAAAGTTACAGACAATATTTGTGAAAATTCATTTTACACTTTTATTCTGTCACTTGCCTGTTCTCAACTTTTGTTCAGAGTGCGATAAAAACCATACAGTTAAATGGAGACAAGCTTACACCTTGGAGAAAACCATTTACCTCATTATCACACGGATATGGTAAGTTCCAGGTAAAAACTTTCTCAGCAAGCAGCGTCTTCTCTCTGTCCTTTGTATTTGATTTATACAAACAAGAAGCTCGGGCTTGCATTTTTTATTCAATAGCAATCATGTTATGCAATATCCATTGACACCCAATCAGTCCCCTTAATTGGTCACAATTACCTATCCTTTGTTTGCTCGCCACAACTCACTAATTTCCTTGGCCCGTAGACGATCTCTTAAGGGTAACAAAGAAAAGGCAACGACTTGTAAGGAAAAGGTCATTATCACTAAGAGTCGAAAGGGGTAATGGTTTTCTTTGTTACTCTGGTGGTCCCAGCAGGTTGTTGTTTACAAACACAATGATAGAGAATCCTTTTACTAATGATTCAGTCCCATTCATTGGATTTCATGGTGGGGTGTGACTCGACTCTTGTATAGATTGCTATTTAGAATTCGCTCTCAGTAATAGTTACAGCACAGATTGAGGAAAGTGTGGATCAAGGGATGAACCAACCTTGTTAACATTTCCTCCAAAGTTCAGTCTGCATGGTATTACACTTTCCAAGATTCTTCTCTCATGAAATAGAGATTAAAAGTGTTTAACCCTTACTAATAAAACAAATTGGTATAAGTGAGATTTTTTCTCGTAAATAATCATATACATAACTGTCAAATGGGTTCATGTCCGTCAGATCATGATACTCTTGGCGTCCCAGAATACTGGTGAAAAAATAATGAATTATTAGAATGACATCTTCTCTGACTGAACTTGAATTTTAAAGAAAATATCGAAAGACCATGAAGTTACTTTCTTCTAAATCAGTCAATCTTCGCAATATAAAATCTACCGTTAAATGTACCCCCCCTTCCATGTCTTCTTTTATAAATGAAAGGGTGGGGGTAAATGGATTTTCCATAACTAAATCTTGAACATATTTTAACATTTTACAAATAAATCTGGAATCAGCAAAATTTGAATAATGGAAATACTTCATGAACATCCATATCTGCAAATGAATATGAAGGGACATTTTGTATATTGGGTTGCTCCATGTCCCTATTTCCAATGAAATACTGCATTCCTTTCAATGAATTAAAGTACTGATAAGATTCTATTGGATACGACATATGTTAAACAGTCACGCTACCTGTTTCAACAAGATCTATTCTTGGAGCAAATTTCACCAATTTGTGAAAAAGGTGAGTCATATGGCTCAGCTTATACTGCAAGAAAGTAGTCTTGATAGATACTTCTCCTGACGGTTTCATAATCATTCCACTCTAAAAAGTATCCATTGATTTTATATAAAGTGAGTACATGTTAAACCATTATATCTTTATATCTTTATAATTTAATTGAATGTTTAATATTTCATCTCAGAACTAGCCATACTCTACGGACAATGAAGTAATATTAATTTATCATACAAAATATTAGCAGTAGCTCAACGGGGAATCAAAACCATGAATTACGCCAGTGCTTTTTGAGAATTTAAATCTCATAATCTATATTAGAATATATATTATGGAATGCCTACCTCAAATCTTTTCTTCAATCAAGGGTCGATGACAAGATGGGGTGGCAATACGACCTACAATTATTGTCATTTCTTTTCGCCATTGACTAACAACAGGAGTAAGAAAGATTTACACGATCAGTACGTTTTTCCCCTTCCTTATTCTTAAATTCCCCCCATTTTGAAATATTTTTATGAACTTAGTATTATCTATTAAGTTCAGATTGTTCATTTATTTATACTTTATCTAATATACTATTTTCATAATATTTGAAATAAATAGGCAACCTTTCATAGTGTTGCAATTATATCTTTTAAGATCGTATTATATGTCTTTGTGCACTGAATTCAACACAGAACTGTACATTGGACTAATCACTAGTCATTTTCTATTTCACGTGATTGCGTGTACTTGATTTTACTTGCCGAAGGTCATGGTCTGTTTTGTTTTGTTTTCCTCAGCATATTATGTTCAATACTGCAGAAATGTTCAAATGTTCATTATAAGGATTTTGAAAATTATTGCTAATGGTGGTAGACGACGACGACGATGATGGTGATGATTATTATTGTTGTAAGGTTGAGAAATTGTAAGTTCGGAATAGAAAATAACATAAGTTCAAAGCAGCAAACTGAATCAATCATCGAACCAAAGGGGAAATATGTGAAACTGAAGTAGAGACGCAAAATGAATTGAACAGAACCCGAAGAAGTCTGGTAGTGCACTGATTTAATCTCTGGGTTACTTTGACTCAGCTTAACTTAGAATGATATACAAGTTACATGATTTATTCAAATTAGAAATAACAACCAAGAAACTAAAGAGAATGGAAGGATCAAACTAAAATGTAAGAACCAAATTCATAAGATAAACCAATAAGGAATGAGATGAAGATGATAAGAGGATGTCTGGGTGATTATGTAATAATGGAAATAGAAACTAAGGAGTAAGGTGAGGAATGGAATAAGTGGAACTCCTGAAGAGAGAATAGAGAAGAAATGAAGATGACAAAAGAGAATCAGAGGAAAGGCATTCAGAGAAGAATGAATTAATGACAACTGAATATATTTGAATATCATTAAACTCTTATGACCTAAGTTCAGACTGCAAGTGCAGTGCTGAAAATAAATGCAAATGAACTCAAGTCTAGCCGGAACAGAAACAGAACAGCTGAAGAAAACACAAGTTAAAGGAAATAAACAAAATGGCAAAATGGCAAAATGGCAAAATGACCATGTTACATTATTTTTATTTTTATTTTATTATTATTCTTATTATTATCAAAAGTGTTGAAAATATATGTATATAACTGGTTATTTAAATAGTGTGGAGTTTAATGGAAAATAAAATGTCAGATTATGATGATGATCGATAAATCAAACATATATCTGTTATACGTATAGTTTGTGTATTCAATCTCAAATGGAAGCTAAATAGGGTGACCTTGGAAATGTCATACGGAAATGTTTAATAACGTTAGCTCACAAAGAATGTATGTCGAAAATCTTAGTTCCATAACCCCCCATATCTTAGTCATATTCTAATTGGATCAATGTTACGCCCAAGGTTCTTTACACATTGCACGTTTAACTAATCTCCCGAACATCCCCCTTTTTCGTTTTCATGTCATGTAATGACACAGAAATACATGTTTGCTTATCCCTTTTAAGTAGTTCCCTTTCCGAGCAAACATTCTTATAACACAACTTTTTTTCATGTGTTTTAATGAATCAACACAATAAAAAAACATAAACAAATAATAATTATAATAATAATCAACAACAACAAAAATAAAACATGACATCAACGTAATGCATAAAAAAGCAGCTTATATCCATGTAAAGATATACGAATACATATTACAATCTATATGATGCACGACTTGACTGGCTTGAGTTATTGATGAACTCAGTGAAAATCTTTACAGAAGATTCAAGTGGAGAGAGAAAACACACATTTTGTCTTGTGCAGCGAGAGGATTACATGATGTGTGAAATTGGTCAGAATGTTGATTGGGGCACTCCAATGTATTTGGGGGCGATCTCCATCGATCTGGATATAGCTAACAAGATCAACATGATTGGGTGGAGGAGGAGCAAGTATGTCATCAATGAAATTAGATTGAAGTTCTGCGACATGTCAAAATAATTATTACTTAGCATTTTGTATTAAAGGTACTCATTAAAAAAGTCAAAAGAAATCCTAAATATCGAGGAGGAGAGTTACACATATCAAATGATTTCTGAAAATGCATATCGAAATGCCAATTATATTTAAAAAAAATTTAATAGCAATGATGAAAGCAATGATACTAGTAAGTGAGACAAACAAGACACAATTTCTAGATCAAGAGAGATAATACAGCATTGTTTTGTTTATGTGAAAACGGGGAATTATCTTATTATGTACATATTTATATCTCAATGAAATTACCAAATGAAACTACCAACATACGGGCATGGTGGCTCAGTGGTAGAGCGTCCGCCTCATGAACGGGAGGTCGTGGGTTCGATCCCCGGCCGAGTCATACCAAAGACTTATAAAAATGGGACCTTCTTCCTTCTTGCTTGGCGTTCAGCATTTAGACTGGAGAAGGGTAATAATAACATATTATGTTATGCAGGGCCCGCTGGAAGAGCAGTCTTATGATTGAAGTGGCTACCCTGTGTAAATAAAACGTTATTATTATTATTAACATAATTACACCCGTCTGTTAGGCAATACGGATTTTGGTGGTTAAATGAATTAGGGGGCACATGTCCGATTTAGTAAGTAATTCCTGACTGTATAAGTTAAGCATCCTGTGTGTTTTTCTTGGAAGGATGGTCTTTTTAAAACCTTTCCATCTACGTCTGCATTTGCAATAAATTTATGAACTGTAGATCAGTGTTCAACCTTTAATATCTCCTGAACATTAAAATGTTGAAAAGGATCAACAATAGAGGTTTCACAAGAAAATTACCGTCGAGTTTAAGAAATGCTGCCCTCTTACGCCATATAAATATTATCTAAAGGCAGTTCCGAGTTGATGACCCACTATTGAAACCAAACGAGGCATGACCATTCTAATACAGGCCTGATAGCTTCTAGGGTTAATGCTATGAATTTATTGTATAAATTTACAACTTTTAACGGTAAAGTGAAATAATTTCAATTAAACATCAATAGCAGCAAAATATTTGTTTGTCTTGCATTTATCGCAGTTTCATCGTGTCTATATTGTTTTGAAAAAATGTACTATTTCTTCGATTATATTTGTTTATTTTGTTGAACAGAAATAAATAAATCTAAATCTAATCTGATTATTTTCCATCGTTACTAATAAATCTCACTCACTGTACAGTCAATGTATAATAGATAAGGATGTTGATATACATGAAATATGATATCACCTATCAATGTAAAAAATTTGAAAGAAATATACAAAATAAAAATATGAAACAATATAAAATGCCTAAGAGATTATGGATGTCAATCTACATGTAAATTATCACCTGCAAGTCGGAGAGGAAATTCGTCTAGACAGATATGGGATCAAACTTTGATCTCTTTTGATGCATCTTCATTTTATCTCTCTGTGTCACCGTGTTCACGGATTTGTACAACTTCCTCTCAGGCAATTGAAGCATAGTATTGCTTCCTGTATGTCAAAAGTTTCCTTTGGTGAGTTCACATCAGTGCGGTTGAAGTGATGAGACCTGATGGTGAAGCCTCCGTTCCTCATTACATCCAGTTAAAGGGGAATCCAACTCAAATAAAAACTTGTTTTTATAAGAAAAAGAAAAATCAGGTAAGTTGATAGGTGAAAGTTTGAACAATATTGGACAAACAACAAGAAAGCTATGAATTTTTAAAAGTTGTAAATATTGGTAATCACTAAACTCATGGAGACTTCAAATTGGCCGCATATGGGATGTCATAGTGATGTAAGGCAAGGACTACTCTTCCATGTACTCCAATACATATTATGGCTAAAATGTCATTTTCCCCAAAAGTTTTATTTCAAATTACATTTATCTTTCATGAGGACATTAAACAATATACTACCTGGGTAATATTCAGATTACTGCCCCAGGGGAATGGGTACTTAAAAGAAAACCACAAATCCCTGATAATAAAGTACATGGCCTATGGGAAAGTTGTCCTTGCCCCTTGTCACAATTTACTTACCCAGTTGCCAATTTGAAATCTACATACTATTAGTGATCTCAAATTTAAAGCAGCTATAACTTTCTTATTGCTTGTCCGATTTCTTTCAAACCTTCACCATTCTGTTTAATTTATTTTTCTCCATCCCAACACAACAATTTATGGCCAAGGCTGGATTCCCCTTTAAATTATGCACGAGGGCAACTTAAAAACAAACCAGTGGAATAGAAGCCGAAAATTATTTTGCGCTTTGTTTTCAAAATTTGTCCCAAAGGTTCCTCGGAACAATCACCATGATGAGATGAATGTTGTATCAAATGTCATTTGCAGTTATCAGTTTCATGACTAAAGAAATAAAAAATCAAATGATGTGTTCGATTTGAATTTTATGTTAGTTACTGTTTTCCGCAGTTATAATCAAAACTAACTATCTCAGTTTTGAAATTTTGCTTTATATTTCACTATTCATTTCATACGCATATTTATTAAGTTCATATATATATATTAAAGATCCCTCAAAGTGAATACCCCCGTGACCGAATTCGTTATTATATTTAGTGCATGTCGGCTAGTTAAAAGCGAAATTCTGTAAAACCACTGACAAATAAATTGAAAATTAGGGTTTGATACTTTGGAAAATATAAAAAAGGTTCATCATCAAAATATTTTCATTGGTGAAAACTTGTTTTGGACATACATTTTCCCTGGCCCTGTAAATCCACACCTTGCACTGATTTTTTTTACATGAAATTATATCAACAAGTTGAGTATATTTATGCAATGAGTATTGGTTCAATGATTTGTCATCATGCATTTATTTATTACATCTATTGAGCAGAACTATACTTATAAAATATCAATTATAAACATATCAACATAGTTATATACCAGATTGGTTTTGGAACGTGTATTTAACCATTGAAAACATAAGTTTTTGTAAACCAGGTGACATTTAGATCTGATAAACTTCAAGGTGAATTCCCTCATATATTAATAAAATATAAATAAATGAAAAAATAAACACACAGCGTATTTAGGCTTTAATTCAACTTCATCAAGCAATCAAAACAAAAGTAAGAAACAGATAGTCAGATAATTGGAAGGCAACGTAATTATTAATGTGTCGTCAAAAATGACAACTATATTCATGAAGACAATATCATCATGAATAAAAAGATCAGTTTGTAAAGAGGCACTATTGAACTGTCAAGGGATTAATTGAAGTAGGACAGATGACATTAGCATCACCGCAGACAGGCTGGGAAAGTTATGAACTCAAACAGTTCGCTCCAAATTTGACCCAAGAACGAAGAACAACTCTTCATATATGCAAGAAAGCATACAGCGATGCACCTGCTAAAAACCCTTTTGTCCGCACGAATCACGTGGATTGCTCTTTCCGTTTTCATTGGTCAGTCACTAATTGGTTAGCGACAGGCACGTTTTTTCACCTCTCATTCGTTTTAGAAATAATGGGAAAATTCAAATAAATTAGACGAGTCAAAAATAAGAAAGGAACTATTAGAAGTTAACAGTTTTGCGATTTGCATGAACGGTGACAAAAATGGCAAAATAAGAAGGAGATTGTAGCGCCGTATGCAAATTTGGGATCCCAAACACGGCTCCTCCCTTGTGACGTCACGTATAGAAGCCATAATACACTTGCCCTCCGATGTGTTGGGGTACTTGCGAGCGAATTGAGAAGCCAGCCTGCCGATCACCGTCTACAAGCATTCATACACACAAGACCGGGCTTGGTTGTTGGTGCGACGATTTTGGTACCAAGCTGATGCCTGGTCGAACGCCTATCTTACCGAGGGAGGATACAAGCTTCATCTTGAGGCCTAATATTTTCATAATTTTGTCGAATTTCTACCTGTATTGAAGGAGATCTGTATTATTGGAATACTGCAGAAGATATTCAGTGTGAAGATGGGTTGGTTGATGAGAGGAAATCGGCATATTGCCGTCGAATTTTCATTGACATTGATGGTGGTGCTTTTTCATTTTGGCGCTGCCAATGCACAACAGTTTGATTACAACGAGGGAATTACACACGGACGATGTGAAGCCATAACAATCCCGTTATGTGAGGATATGCCGTACAATATGACGATCATGCCAAACCTTTTGAATCATCAGCACCAAGAAGATGCTGGACTTGAGGTTCATCAATTCTATCCTCTCGTCAAAGTACAGTGCTCGGAGGATTTGAAGAATTTCTTGTGCTCTATGTATGCTCCAGTGTGTACAGTGCTCGATTCGGCATTACCCCCGTGTAAATCGCTGTGCCTGAGTGCCAAGAATGGATGCGAAAGCCTAATGAACAAATTTGGGTTTTCGTGGCCTGCGAGTCTTTCCTGCGACCAGTTTCCAGAAGCAGGATTGTGTTTTGATCGGAATCGTACTGATGAACGCATTACCATCCCCTCCACAAAACCTCCAAACACTACCAAGTCGACTGAACCGTCAGTCACTAAAAATGTTCCATTTACTTGCCCTCTCCAACTGACGGTGGATAGTGACTGGGATTACACAT
The DNA here is from genome assembly GCF_037042905.1 of Lytechinus pictus. NCBI lineage: Eukaryota > Metazoa > Echinodermata > Echinoidea > Temnopleuroida > Toxopneustidae > Lytechinus > Lytechinus pictus. The sequence continues at coordinate 10,388,786 of NC_087245.1, read as the reverse complement.
TCATGAGGGCCCAAAATTGTGGTGCTCCTTGCAACATGTACTTCCACACCCCTAGAGAACAGAACTTTGCCAGATACTGGGTAGGATGTTGGGCATTTGTCTGTGCTGTCTCCTCACTGTTCACTGTCCTGACTTTTCTCATTGACCGCAGCCGATTCCGCTACCCAGAACGACCCATCATTTTTCTCTCCGGATGTTATTTTGTGATCTCGGTGGTCTTCATTGCAGGATTCTTTTTGGAAGATAAAGTGGCATGTAACAGACCGTATCTTCCTGGTGGGGAATCTACTTTAGTCCAGGGGGCAAAGCAACAATGGTGCACCATCCTCTTCATGTTACTCTACTTTTTCCAGATGGCATCGTGTTTGTGGTGGGTTCTGCTCAGTCTCACATGGTTCCTAGCTGCAGGACTCAAATGGGGCCATGAAGCTATCGAACGTAACTCCCAATACTTTCACTTCGCTGCCTGGTCCATTCCAGCCGGGAAGACTATTGGAGTCCTTGCTACTGGCCAAGTCGATGGCGATTCCCTTTCAGGAGTCTGTTATACTGGAATTCGCGATATGAATGCATTGCGGGGTTTCATTCTTGCACCACTCTTTGTTTATCTAATTATCGGATCATTTTTCTTGTGTGCTGGATTTATTGCATTGTTCCGAATCAGAACTTTCATGAAAAGCGATGGCAACAAGACGGATAAGCTAGAGAAACTCATGATCAGGATCGGTATCTTCTCATTGCTTTACACCGTCCCAGCCACAATTGTCATTGGATGCTACATTTATGAACAAGCAAATAGGGAATTATGGGAAGTGTTCTGGAAATTAGGAACTTGCCACCGCCTAAGCTTCGCATGCCCCCAACTTCAAGATTTGCCAAATTGGTTCCCTGTAGAATTTGTACAATCTCTCAATTTGCCAGGGCCAGACTATCTTGTTTTTATTGTTAAATATTTGATGATGCTTATTGTGGGAATAACCAGCAGTGTTTGGGTTTGGTCAGGCAAAACCATGAGATCATGGTCGCAGTTTTATGCAAAACTATGTAATTTTTCTTCGCATCCTAAAGGGGCCCCGGCCAACGTATGATCTTCAGTGAATAAAGTATTAAGTGTGGACAGCTTTATGGATTTGTACAAAAACAATTTTAGATTTGACATGGAAAACTAATATGAAAGTTTTGAATCTCCAGGAAACAAAGTGAGGTTTATGATTCGCTCGACCCTGTTCTGTTTAACCGATCCTTGATGCAAATATGCTTGTAAAAGTAATAGAAAGGGAAGTCATCTTGGTGTCATTTCATCAAGGTTGTCAACAGTAATGGTTGCCATGTAAACTGCTTCTTGATCATAAACGATGTTGAATTGAATGACAATGTAATGATGTGGTGATGGTGATCTCCATGAACTAGGGGACAGGTCGTCATTTATTTTTATCATAGATTGACCCAGCTACATTGATTGAAGTACATTCATGGCCAAGTTGTCCAGTAAAATATGATGTCTTTCATGTGGCATGGTAAATCCAGGGGGTTTCTGATCATAGGGTGAAAGATGAAAAATAATTCTGTATTCTTTTCTTTCTCTCATTCAGCTTGATAAACATACCTGTAAACTCTTGTGGGTTGATATTAAGAGACAAAGTTTTTTAATATTACAGCTATATGACAGCTTTAACTTATTTAACGAGAACTGGCATTTCTTTTATATGATTTTTGTTTCTATTTAAACTCCCAGAGAATCTGAAATAAATTTTTTGCCATTATCATTTTAGTTTCTTTGGTCTAATAATCTGACATACATGTAATTCAGTACCTGAAAGCATCAAGCAAACTTTTTTCTGTAGCGTATAATTTTCTTCATTTTTTAAATTTTAATTTGTCTTTTAAGGGGCACCAAGTCCGAGTCTAACCAAATATAGATCATGACAAAATGTAGAGTATCTATACAGAGCTGCCGTAGTGCAAACTGTATTACTACATGCTCTAGTTTGTTTTTTTTCGAGCACAGCAAGTTATAATTAAGTGTTGCCAATTTGTATACAGGTACTTACGTTCTGCTTACAAAGTATTATTGTTTCATAAACTGTATGTATCTTGATATGCCTTTGTAAATAATTTATGTACAAAAAAATGTATAGCTAACAGAAAATGTAAACAAATTATGCTAGAAAATGTACACTTGAAATAAATGTCAACTTTATTCGAGTTGATGTGTTGACAATTTTATATATATGTCGTAGGAAAGCTGTAGAATTGCATGATGATTTTTATGTCCAGTGTAGGGGAATACTGCTCATCTTTTGACAAGGAAAATTTTTGATAGTTTTACAAGGCAAATGTTTTTTCTTTTTTATTTTAGATTCCATTAAGAATAACAGTACTGTTAAATAACATTTAAAGTGAGACAATTGTATGTATGAAGGAGCAATTATTCATTTGGTTCTAAATTATTCAGTGCAATTAAAGCATTGTCAAAAAATTATGATGGCTGAATCTGGGATGGGGCATAGTTCTGTACACTCATTCCCCTCTTCCTTTCCCTTAAAATACAAATTGATTTCAAAGTTATGATATTGCAGTACATTTTTTAGTATGGTGTGCTATTATTTGGGGGACATTTTAAAAGAATTTAAGTAGATTGCCTCTCAAGCTTCACTGTGTTCATTAATTGTCATAAATACAAAGAACAAACACAATACAATTTAGTTTTAACCATACTTGCCTGTTATTAATATTATGTGATGTTGAAAAAGAAGTTTGCTTTTTGTCACTTAATTTTTTTAAATGTAATGTCTGCCAAGTTGCAATGCGTTCATACATGTCTGACCAAACGGTCATTGTTAATAAGTCACCAGGCCAGGAAGCCTTTCTTATGAAGCATCCAAATTGTTCTGTAGTTTTTTACAACTCGGATCAAAGGTTTGTTATGCACCAATATAGTCACTTACATGAATCATGTATTAATGCTTTCAATTTTCTTCATATATCTAAAAGAGTTTTGCTGGATTTGAAAAAAAAATTGATTTACATGAATGAGATATTTGGGAATCTTGTGAGTAATATATATTTAGGAGTTTCATTTTTTTTTATGTTTCCTGCCAGACAGTGTATGAACTACTGTACATGTGATAATTACTTCAAGTGTTATGTTTCGTTTTTCATGTCTTGTTAAATGATATTAATTAAATGAAAATCATATTTTACCCTTTTTTATTTGCAAAGCAAACAATGTTGAGGTCTGTTGTTAGGTTTCACAAGCCTTAATGTAACTATATTCAAGCAAAGGGGTACATTGTCATTATCCTCACAAGTTTGAACATCAATTAAATCTAGATGATTTGACTTTTTCATGAAGAAAATCAAAGCAAATTTCCATGGAAAAAAAAAAGGAATTGAAAAGCAACAGTTTCAGCATTTTGAAGTTTGAATAATTTCCATAAGCAGTAGATGAAAATGTGAGTAATTTATTTAGCAGTTGAGTCTTTGTGTAAACACACATGTACTGCAATTTTTCATATTGAATTAATGCATTTCATTTTTATCTCTAAAGGCAAGAATATGTAGAACGTGATTTCTTTTTACAAAGAATGTAAAGATAATCATAATCGTTTTTATGAATACAAGAGAGAGATCATCCTTGCACATCTGAAATATTTCACATTTCATGTATTATCTTTTTACTATACAAATTTAGAGTTTGAAAGATTACATAGCTGACACACTAATTTGCATATATCTGCCTGTCTTTAGTTTGCAAAATGATACATTTAGAAATTACACAGCTTTGTTTTTTATCTGATTTTTTGTCAAAATTTAATTAATAATTTTTGGCTGTGTATTTAAATCAACTTTTGGGTAGGCGCATCTCTTAAGACGTTGATTCAATTCTAAAATTGGAAATGAAAAGATGCACATAAAGGAAAATAAACAATTGTTCATGTTACTTTTATCACTAATAGAAGACTCTTTACAGAGGATTGCTCTTCAAATAACAGTCAGAAAATTTCCAGATTATGAACCTCCAAAAAAACCTGAAATTTTTGGGCTTCACGCCTTCACCCCAAATGTAGGCAGAAGTTAGTCAGTTTCTTATTGCTTTGGTGACCCAACACAAACAATGTTATTCATGTACATAAAAGTGTACCTTCACAAGTGCACATTATTCAAAATTTCCCAATCATCTTGAGACTTTTTTTTCATAAATTTTACCCATTTAAAATCATGAAAAACTACAAAAAAATGATATTAGGCCCTATTTGGTCCATGTCATGTGAAGAGTCTAATGTTGTTTGAATTTCCAGGCAGTCTTTGCAAACATTTTAAATACGTATATTTTAAAGTTTATTAAACCTACATGTACATGTGTATGCAAATGGTGCTTTTAATTGTTGGCAAATGAAAACATCTTCTTTACCTGTATTTTGTCTGTTCGTTACATATTTCAAACCTCTTGAAAGTTATGTTTTTATCACATGTAAATTTGCAAGAAAATTGTAAGCGGGACCACTTTTGATTTAATGAGAATTCAAAACTTTCAAAATTTATCTGAGTCATCCTTGTATTTTGCCCCTTGTATTTCACTGCACTATGCATGTATTCTTCTTGCATATTTGTTTTTCATTTGTTTTTGTTTTTTACAAAAGGCAGATTGATTATGTCAAGATTTAGTACAAGCATCAGTAAGTTTCAGTCCACTTTGTACAAGATTCAGTGTTATGTGACCGAATCGCCCATGAGAATGCAAATATGTTCTACATTTGTATCACTTCTGTGGAAAAATTGTTTTCTTGGTTCTTTATCATTAAGATTGTTGATGTTTAAAAGGAATAGAAAGATATGTGACATTAAAAACGCAAACATTTCTTGTATTTAATTCTGGTTTCATTGATGGCATTTGTTATTGGATTCTCTATTCAAATATGGTGTTCCAGTCTCTAAAAGGGAAAGTCCACAATTGTACATGTACCTTTGATCAAAGAAAAAAATAGTAAGCAAATTGCGAAAAATCGAATAAAAAAGTGTGAAGTTAGAGCAGCTCTCATTTAATGTCATGTACATGTACATGTATAATTCTAATGACATCAACTCGATTAATTCCCTTTTTTTATAATGGTCATGATCAAATTATATTTGCATTGTGTATGTCTGATTACACATTGAATGTAGACCTATAACTCATTGTCAATTTTCATAGAGTACTTTATAGAACTCAGCCATTGATTGCTCTTGTGTGACTTCACAAAAAATATTATTTCAAAATTTGTACCTGTAACTGTTGTTGGTTGGTAGTTTCCACCAAACCTCCAACTCCAATAGTAGTCGGTACAACTTTTTTTTTCTTCTGATTTTATTAACAATTTATCGAACATCAAGATGGACTTTCTCTTTGAATAATTTTTTACCAAATATGGTTATTTAACCAATATAAGTCTGCAGTTAACATTCCACATTTAAGCTGTTTTTTCCAATCAGATTATGCAAAGCATGTCTTACTACATAGTACATGTAGTCGAATGTAGTCATTTACATCATGTTAAGTACAGTACCATGATCTTAAGTTTGTAACAGATTCAAGCAACCATGTTCAAATATACTGTACTGTTATGATGGTCATGGTGTCATTTGGATAAGCGATAATCTATGTAGAATGTCCCATAATCCTTTGAGCTGTTGTTGGAAGTTCTTTTTAAATTCATTGCCAATGGCATCCCAATTAAACCTTGAAATGTCATTTGAACTTCAATTTAATCTTCTATTGTCTTTTTATTAAAGCACGTAGGCCAACAGCCAGAATTTTGAAAATGGTTAGGGCCTACATGATCACATGTATATAGATATATGTACTGATGCACAAAGCTTAGCAACTGAACGTACGATTCGCTTTTTACAATCTATTGCACATATTAAATGATGAATAGTAATACCATTCATCATAAAATATTTCTTGTATTGCACGGCTCCAAAATGGTGAATCCATCTTTTGACTCATAACTCAAGTCTCAATAACCTTTGGTACTATTGAACCCCTATTGAACTCTACTGCTATGTCTATGCTTTAGGTACATTTCCTAATTATGAGTGTACCATGCAGGCTACATTATTTGATAGGGTAGTAGGCCTATGCCCCCAGTGCTTTCTGGCACATATGCAAAAGCAGATAGTGAGCAATCCCCACCCCACACTTCATCCATCTTGATCTGCAAGTAGGGCCTATGCATATGTAATTGTTTTATACTTTTATTATTTAAGTGTTACTGCAATTTCAATTAAATAAATGGGGGTTTAACAAAAGTATCTTTGTTGGGTAATCTTCACTGCTTGTGATAGGTATGCCTGATTGTGCATCTTAACCAACATGATGCGGTGTAGTTGTTGTTACTGGATTTAATAGAGGTTTTATGAATTATGGGAAATTAGTAAAACAAAAAATACACTGTTATCAATTGTATTGAAGAAGCAAAGCACGATTTCCCATACTTGGGGTTAACTTGAAGTTGACCTGTAAATTCCAAGATTGGCCTAACATATGCCAGCCAGTCTTTAATTTCACCACAGGAGGGAAGATGGGATGAATTGAAAGCGGTCACAAAGTAGGGGCAGGGTGTCGAGTGAATGGCTGGAATCCACTAGCTGGGCCTTTGCCTTTACCCCATTGGTATTATTCCAAAGACATGTACTTCACAATATATATACACGTTCAAGTATACCAGAGATGTTAAGACGAGTGCTTGTACGTGTATATACACCCAGTCCATGATACACCTAACAAAGTCAATTTCAGTTGAGGTTTTCCAGTAGGGCCTGCAGTCACAACAATAGTGGTCAAAAAATTCCTTTCCATTTGGATTTCATAAATGGTTATCAAAGCGGTGAGTTTGTGTATTTTTGTCGCCCAATTTCATTGCTGTGATGTATTTTTCTTTCTCCGTTCTCCCTCCTGCTCCAAGGTTTTGAGAAGTTTGAGGCGCTCTTGGTATTTGTTTGTCCCAGTAGGGAGACCATGTTTTTTCTAAATTACTAGAGTAGGGCTTGAATAAACACATGGCTAACAGAGCCCTTTCAACTCTGTATGTATTTAAGGCACTTTGTTCAGTACTCTCTTTCTCTTCTTTTCTTCTCCTCTCCACAATTCTTCTTTTCAATGCTAGAAGAATGGACCAGCTTGCTTCGTTAAAAGCATGCATGGCTGCAAGTTGAATCACTGGAACACAATAGAACTCTTTTGAAGCATTTTAAGGTAGATTAAGAATAGATGAATCCCATTCAAATGGTTACTTCTTCACATTATTGTTGTAACATGGACTGAAGAACCGTTGTTGAAAAATTAGGCTTAACTTGTCAGTTCGAGCCATAGTTGCAACATCCAGTATAGTTTGGATTCTTGTTTTCTATGTCAGCGTTAATGAAAGTGCTTAGGAAAATTGAATGCCAAATACAGTAACATATTAGTATGTAATTTGAGCGAACTTGGTTCATAAATAGCTAAAATTTTCAACGTAAACAAATTGATTCCCTTGGGTGTTTATAGCATGGACCTATTAGGTCCATGCTTACAGACACTCTACTTGCAATGTACCTGTACCATGTGCGAGAAGCGACTCACGAACAGTCGCAAAGATGTTCAGATAAGCATACATGGATAATATTCACTACGAAACATTAAGGCCTACAGAGGCTATGATGAAGTCGCACGTTTCCAATTCAAACCTATCTGTCAGGATTTTTTTTTTACCAAGAGTCACCCAAAACAACTTCTAAACGCTTGTTGAAGTACTCACAAGTATAATTCAAGTTGAATTGAATTTCGGCGTTTTCGGGTCAAGTGAAAGAACGTGTGAAAATGATATCACACACAGCTTTGCTGGTATTATAAATCATTAGCAGGCATCCCAGTATATAGTAGGCCTACCTGTTATTTTCTTGATAGAATACAAAAGAGAAAAAAAATCAAAATGAGATAAATGTATTTCTAGTCCTATTTTTAATTGAAGTGTGCCTACAAAATAATCTTATCGGAGATACATTATCATAGGTTATGAACTGTCGAATTATAACAAGGGCCTTTTGTACTGTGAATATGCCCAAATATAGGCGATTTATTCATTTCACTTTGCGCTGACAGTTATTCATATCGAATTAAATCCGATTTTTTTTTATTCGAAAGCCTCAAATTCATGGCCCTTTACTACATAATAAGTTTATTTTAAATTACTTCCCTTGTAAAAAAGTACCATACAGTACCATGGTATACTATGGTATTACCAATGGTACTTTTTTACAAGGGTTGTTATAATGAAGATACACCAAACCTATTATCAAAATTTACACTGTTAGGTCTGTATTGGTCCTTTGTTATTACTTTCCCATACCCTGATACCACACATCATTTAGGTGTATGTGATCAAGTGAAGCACAAAAGATTGAAAAAGGCTAATTGATCTAAGTTAGAAACAAAACTGATAAATGGAACTACTCCTTCGGGCTCATCCTGCTTGTAATATCAATAGATTACTCATCCAGACTGTATGCAAGCATGTCTGCTCTTTGTCCCATCTCTACAACCACAACTCAACAATACGAATATATCATCAAGTCGATTGACTGTCTCCTGAACCCCCTTGGAAGTTTCTTGAGAAAAATATGAAACCTTGGCCTTCATGTTGTGTACACTCTTACACACAGACACCCCATTGACCATCAGTTCCACTGGAGTATTAGTGGATGTGATGGCGCTTCTATGAGTCAGACGCTCACAGCCATTTTCAGGAGTTGGGTTTCCAATAAGCATGAGTCACCCACCTAGAGATAGAAATCACATTCAATTTTGTTTGAGATCGCTAAATAATTAGTCTCCCAGTAGGATGCACAAGCAATTTGTGAATGTACTGTTAATTCGAAGAAGAAAAAAAAGGACTCCCCCATTCCAAATGCATTAATGCAGATGTTTTATGCAGTTTAATGTTAATGTCATACCAGATTTTTCTTTCAATTTTTGATTAGCAGATGTTGAAAATTTGTGTGGTCATTAACACAATGGAAATGGCTTCTGTATCAAAGTCTTTTTCATTTATTTTTAACGAATTTTTCAAATCAAATATTAAGTTTTCCCTTAATGTTTCTTCCAGGCATTCTATATATTCATTTTAGTGTTCCAGTTTGTAGCAGACAGGAGGCAAGTTAATAATAACTAATCTCTTTGATCATAGAAATCTGTTGGACTTAGGCAAAACTCTATTTAAAAAGGTGCAAATAACACATGCGTTGCATATTCCGCGAAAGCTCGAATTCGGTGATTTAAACAATTGATGAATTTATCGAAATATTACATTAACAAAATAACAACAAAACTTCCCTATTTGACGTCTAATAGTTTATTCCTGAAGTCATTTCGTATACCATGTACCATTTATTTTTAAGCAGGTTTATGTTTTGACGAAAAGTGGTATTGAAAATAAAAAGAAAATAGTTAAAACAGTTTACTTGACGATTTGACTATGGGATTAACTGATTTTAGATGAAGTAGGAATAGACAAAGAACAAAAAAGGGGGTGAATCCTCCTTACATTATGAAATGGGTACTGCAGGCTGAAAATATTATGACTTGAACAGAAACAGAAAAATCAGACAAAGAAAACAATGAAAATTTCATTAAAATCGCACAAGGAATAACAAAATTATGACAATTCAGATTTGCATTATTTTGGTGAAATAGTAACTTCTAGGCCTATGCATTTCTCATGAATATTTAATGAGAAAACTGGTGATGTCATATCCCCACTTTTTCTTCTGCGTATTATACATGAAATTACTTTATTCATTTTTTCCTACAAGAACTTAAAAAAATGGATTGACAAGCATTAGATATTCATGGATTGATGCCAACTATTAAGAGATATAGTTTACACATGTTTGTAAATATTAAATAACTATGATTTCATGTAATAACATAAGGAAAAGGAAAGTGGGGATGTGACACAATCAGCCCACCTAATGATATTCATGACGACGTGCATATATCTGTTTTCACAAAATATCGCTAAACTTTTAAAACTTCAATAACTTATTTGTTATCATATTTTGACGACTTTTGCAGCATTTTACTCTATCATTAAGACATAAATATTTTTAGCCTGGAGTACCCCTTGAATGCGTAAAATACCCCAGCCCCTTGAGAGTGGTAAGAATAATGGCTGGAATGAAATAAACAGACAGATAAGTGACTCTACACAGACGGATAAGTGCGTCAAAGAGTCCGGTGGGAAATGCGCGCCAATTCCCTCATCGAAGGTTATAAAACTGTCTGATGAATTACTGTTTCTCCAATAATAAAGTTAACGCGTTCTTGCATGCTGCCAGAAACAGTACAAATAATGAGCTCATGTGTTTGACCTTAAACGATTCAAAGGTCTCTCTTATGTTTTCAGGGGTGACTCCGGGACTTCGCAGATAAGGGGTTAAAAGAGGTAGGTTGATTTCTTAAAGGGGAATCCAACCCAAATAAAAACTTGTTTTTATAAGGAAAAGAAAAATCAGACAAGTTGAATGGTGAAAGTTTGAACAATATTGGACAAACTACAAGAAAGTTATGAATTTTTAAAAGTTATAAATATTGGTAATCACTATACCCATGGAGACTTCAAATTGGCCGCGTATAGGAAGTCATAGTGATGTAAGGCAAGGACTACTCTTCCATGTACTCCAATACATATTATGGCTAAAATGTCATTTTCCCCAAAAGTTTTATTTTGAATTATATTTTAATTTCTTTCATGAGGACATAAAACAATATACTACCTGGGTTATATTTAGATTACTGCCCCAGGGGAATGGGTACTTTGGAGAAAACCACAAATCCCTGATAATAAAGTACATGGCCTATGGGAAAGTTGTCCTTGCCCCTTGTCATAATTTACTTACTCAGTTGCCAATTTGAAATCTACATAGTATTAGTGATCTCAATTTTAAAGCAGCTATAACTTTCTTATTGCTTGTCCGATTTCTTTCAAACTTTCACCATTCTGTTTAATTTATTTTTCTCCTTCCCAACACAACATTTTATAGCCAAGGCTGGATTCCCCTTTAAGAACTTTCTGACAAAGCAAATTAAGAGGGGGAGAAAACTTCACGATGTTGGAGCATGTCACATGCATTCTTGACTGTTGAAAATAACTTCATATTATACTACTGATTGCAGCTTTCTTTTATTTATTTCAATTTCCTACACTTTAAAAACACAAAAGGCAAAAAAGGGCGCGGAAAATGGCCGAGGTGTGGCTGCGTTTTCCACCCTTTTAATTTTTAGAGTGTACTAAATCAAATTAAATATCACATTCATATAAAACTGACAAACCGAGGAGGACATTTAATTCTATATAGTTCAGTATAATATATATCCGTTTACATTTACTCACTCTTACAATAATCATCTAATAAAATTTCCTATACTGAAATAACCTTATCACAGAAAAAAAAACCTCTGAAATTCATTCCACGTTCTCCATGATAATTTAATAATTGAAATTACATGTACTTGTACTTGTTGTACACACTTCACAATTTTGAAAGCTCTTGAGTACCATCATGATAGCTTCATGAACCAGGTAGTATGCTGCTGCGTTAGATGGGGGCAAAGTCTACACCTTGGCCCGTTGTGGTAGGGTCCAGGACGTGCAAACCTACACGTTCTTGAGTTAGTGGGACTAGAATGAATTATCAAGGGCATGTAATTTACTCTTGTAAGGTTTCTATGTTTTAAGGGGGTAATTCGGGATCGAAGTGTTTACCTTTGTAATCAGAGAAATTCAGAAAAGATATAAAAAAGATAAGGAATTCATACAACTGCCTGATGCCTCAGACTGGAAGAGTCCAGAGTTCTAGCTAAAAAAGATATAGCATTGGTTCAACTTGAAATAAGTCCACCTTCCCCTTAGCCTAACCTCTGGTGTAACCTTCTGATTTGGGGGCCATTTACCCCCCCCCCCCCCCCAAAAAAAAAAAAATGAATAAAAAATATATAAATGAATGAATAGATAAATAAATAAATAAATATTTTAAAAAAATTATGAATAGATAAATAGAAAATAAAAGATAATAATCTCACGACCAAGTAAAATGACAAAATGAAAGAATTTTTTTATCAAGAGGGGTTAAAAGTTTGCCCGCTCGCTTCAGTCGCAGCTTTATAGAAATGTTGCCCCATTTGCACCCTTTCAATTTGTTGGCCCATTACGTTACTGAGCCCAGCCAACATAAAAGTCACCTATAAAACAAATACAAGAATGGACCAAAAAAGAATTCACAGAAATCATGCTCCAACTGATCTGATGACACCAAAATAAAAGTAATCTTTTAGCACATGCGACTAGAAACACCTTGTTTATTCACTGAGAAAGGGTCAATTGGAAAAGCCCCGCATATGGATAAATGAATTTCAACCCCCCCCCCTCAAAAAATAAATAACATTTTAAAAATGAGTCCCCACCCCCCATCGCTTCTATATGAATGCATTGAAGTTTGCAAGAGTAACTCCACAATGCTAAGCGCTATGCGAACAATGCACCACATCAAAAAAAGAAAGACCCTGATCCCTGAAATAGTGCTATAGCGAAATGGATATGTTTTTGTTGGTGTCGCTCATGGTTTATGGCATTTACCTTTACCTGTCAGAGTTGCCCTTATGTCGTATTTCAACAGAGAGCTGGGGTGGAAATAGTTTAGTCCGTTCTCGTAAAAAAAAACGTGACATGCCGATTTGGAGATAAGTTAAAGCTATGGGTTGAGGTGAGAGGTTATGGGGAGAATTCTAAGCAACGAATGTTACCATTAAGACCCTGGCTCTCAGACAATGCCGTATAGACCTATATATTGTACCTTGTACTTCAGACTTCACACCAAACCAAACTAATGCCATATACATCACATGAAGACATGAACATGTTCACGTGAGCGATTCAGTGCGTTGGTGTAGGGCTGGTGAGGGTGGGTATCGTGCTGGTTGAGGTAATAGTGGTACAACTGTGAACCTGTCACGATTGTAGACTGGTGGTATCACAATTATGATAATCAATTTTATATAGTAATGATGATTTTTTGTGTGTGGTGCAAGTAGAAAGTTGGTGCATGTGATAATAGTGAAATTGGGTTACTGATTTAGAGATTGGGTGAAGGCGATGATGGTGATGATGATGATGGTGGTGATGATGATAACAATAGTGGTTGTGTGATGTCACAGGTGTGTTGGTGGTTATGTGGTTGTGAACTTAAATTTTTGTTTTGGGGTATTGACAGTGCATGAGATGAATTTATTATCATGCAAATCGTGATCCAATGTTTCTTCTGGTATACAATATGATGAAGTTATGAGGATAAAGGAGGAAAATGAGACGGTGATGATGATGATGATGGTGGTGGTGGTGGTGGTGATGGTGGTGATGGTGGTGGTGGTGATGGTGATAGTGATGGTGGTGATTTGGTGCTGGTGTTGATGATGGCGGTGGTGGTGGTGGTGGTGGTGATGTGGTGTTATGGGGTTCCGGCCAATGAGAAGGAGGTGTTGACGAAGCGAATGGTTCCTACCGTATCGTTTTGTCAGTTATATCACACTGACCTTGACACTGAATTTTCATTCAAAAGTATGTAAATAAACAGTAGAGAGGGGATATATTTGGCTCATTTGATCCATCAATCAATCACAGAACGTATATTCCTATAATACATTTCGTGACTGTTAATTTGTTAAAATCTGTTCAAACATCAATGCGGTTTTACGCGTTTGCAACATGACATTGAGTCATGTTATGCAGGCCTACTGTGTTTGTCTAAGGTAATGTGGAAAAATGATGAGGTATTGTATATTAAATTATCTGGTGTGGATTTAGAGGTGAATAAAGTTCTTTTGATCCAATATTGGACCAGACACCACACCACGTACAGCTATACCCAAAACCCACACTCTGAATAACACAAGTGATCTTAAATACCCTATTGTTATACTCAAGAATCCAGCGTCCACCCAGGGATTTGTCCAACTTACTTGTAACGTTTATGTTGAAGCATATTATCTCAATATTTACAAACAGATGGGGGAGAAAGCAATGCATGTTGAATCGCAATGGTAATTCCAAAGTCCGATTACTTCCTAATATACATGTGTACTGATACCACTATCAGTAGCTGTATGCTCTTTGCAATCTGTTTGCTTATGAAGGTGGCCGGAGTTTTGTTTTTGATATATACGAGTAGACCAAGATGGACTATCATGGGTATGATCATAATCTATTGGATGACAAAGCAAGACAGAATGTCATATCTTCAAGCTCATAAATTGAGCGTGAAAAACAAACAAACAAAAAATATTTTAAATGCAGGTTCTTCATATTTATCTATTGATTATGATTCAGCTAGAATCAAAATCACGTGTATCATGTAGTTAAATGTTTTAAAAATAAATAATATTCCTCGGTTAAAGGACAAGTCCACCCCAACAAAAAGTTTATTTGAATAAAAAGAGAAAAATGCAACAAACATAACTCTGAAAATTTCATCAAAATCGGATGTAAAAAAAGAAAGTTATGACATTTTAAAGTTTTGCTTAATTTCACAAAACAGTTATATTCACACCTTGTCGGTATGCAAACGAGGAGATTGATTATTCCGTGAGCATGTGTAATGAGCATTGTTTAGTACTATATGATTCAGTCAAGTTGGTCCTCATTGTCAAATCTATAAAAAATGAAATATAATATAATTCAAACAATGAAAAACAAAAGAAGTAGTGAGTGAGTGACATCATCAACTTTCTCATTTGAGTTGTGCATATCACTGTTTTGTGAAAAATAAGCAATACTTTAAAGTGTCATAACTTTCTTATTTTACATCCGATTTTGATGAAATTTTCAGCGTTTTGCTAATTTGATTTTTCTCTATTTATTCAAATCAACATTTTTCTGGAGTGGACTTGACCTTTAAATATCGAGCAATATACATCGGATCGACGTCTGGCCAAATAACCCCGTAGTTTGGTCATGGTTGGATCGAACGCACGATCATCTGATTACAATCCAAGAGTCAGAACCTCTTCACTATAGTATTTAGCATGAATGGAGATCATTATATTTGCCATTTGAAAAATTTCGTTGATTGATTACAACTGCAAGAAATGTATTTGTAAAGCGTTTAGATACTAAGATCCTTACAAGCAAACAGATTTTAACCATTGTCTCTTATTTCTTGACACGTTTTGACTGGTTATTCCTCATGAATATAAAGCCACAAAGTTAGGGTCAAAGATCTTAAGCCCACAAACTAAGACTATATGGTGTGACATAAACTTCACTTTTTATCTATTCTTTCATTTCTCTTTTCTTTTTCTACTACTTTTTTTTAGTTTCCCTTATCATTTCTGTTCTATATCCTTCTCTGTTCTCGTTATTATTTTTTCACTATTTTAAAAGGCAGAATTTCCACCCAAATAATTATTATAAATTATATTTATAGATTAAGCACACGGTAATCCGATGATAATATTTCTCCATACCTTGGAAGAATTTGGTGCTCGAAAATATAGCGGGAAATGATTTAAAAAGAAAACGAAGAAACATTGCACTCGACATATCGATATGCTGAATTCCTCGTTATGTTTTGACATCGTTTTAGGTTGAAGGTACTTTTTTTTATTGATATGCCCTGTACATGCAATGCATTTTATAATGTGTTATTATTATCCGTGCGGGTATATCACAATCGGAAATGAAGGTGAGATGCTTTTCAGCACCAAAGGGCGGCAGAGGGTGAGCGACTTGAGGGATTGGCCAAGCAGTGAACAAAAATTGAAAGGAGGAAAACAATGGAAAAAGAAAAGAAAAAAAACAGCATCATAAAAATATACAAATGACAGCGGTAGGTTTTTTCATTGTTGATACTTCTTTTTCTGTAAATCAGTTTTTTTACGGTAAGTTTTTATTGATATACCCTGTACGTGCGGTGGACTTGATACGAGCTGTATTATGCATGCATGCGGGCTGGTACATTGAAAACAAGAGCTGAAAGCGAGAGAGGGGCGATATATACTGCACAAGACTGGTCCGTGACGGTATGTTTGTCAGTATTATCTTCATCGTAGCTACTTCTTTGTCTATAAATCAGGTAAATGTTTGTTTTAACTGGAATAAACTGAACCGTGGATTGAACTGATATGATAATACGGTCATGTTAAAGGAATCTGACCTGTAATGGAAACCTCAGATAAATAGGCCTGTCATATTAAAGATGGGCCGCGGTATTTATAATGATCGTGTGTTTTTGCGACTCATTCGTCGCTAAAATAAAATTAAGACATATATTTATACACATTTATAATATATGAAAACTAGGTAATACAGAGAATGAGATGAGATCATGAATTGATACATAATGATAAAAATATATCAATAAGTATATGAACAAAATAATAAACAAAATAAGAAAGAAGACTTGTCGGTTTGTGAGCATATAATTAGCAGTTTTTCCCCATAGAAAGAGTCCAGTTTTAAAGTGAACTGGTTAGTTCATCATTTTTTATCCGGTACACATAAACAAGTTATCAGGTTTTTTTAAATAAATCATTTGGAATGTGCTGGAATTGGCGAATGTATATTGTGAATATTATATTGTGAGGGCACAATTGTTGGTGTTATTTTTTTGTCTTCAAAATTTGCTTCCCAGTCCATGGGTGAATGTTATAAAGTATACAGTAATTGACTAGAATGGATTTCAAATCATCTAGCTTTGTAAAGGCCTGGAAACTGACTCTGTATTAGCCCCAATAATTGTATCCACACCTGCCTACGTGATTTTGAACATACATTCTAAGCCAGTCGACTATAAAATTGGGGAATACATTTAAACATCTACATAATAACAGTATCGATAGACGGATTTTATTTTATAAAACGAACACAAATATATATATATAAATTTGGAGATCTTCTAATGAATCAAAATGATCAGAAATGCTGCTGAATATATCGAACAATTATCTTTTAATTTTATGGACAGAACTATATAAGATCAATGTTAATAATGCTATTATGCCCACAATAAACTTGAGAATAATGTGAGCCTTTAATCTCATCACAAACCGGCTGACGTGCGGAGTAAACTCTGCGTTCTATGATGTAGCGTACTTCCGAACAGGGACGATATTAACATAATTCCTCGTATGCACACTGTTTTGTGTGTACTTACATGGCGCCTTCCTCGGCTAGCTTGAAGTGTTTTTGCAGAATAATGTTCATTTCATGCCTGTTTCAAGGCGGGAGTTGTCAGTTTATGTCCATGTTTCAAGTATCAATTATGGGAATAGCGTTACTCATGAGAAATATTTTCACATTCTAAAGAGTAAAGAGACATCTATAAGCCTGCATACGCCATATTATATCCTTTATCCACAACAAGCGAATTACCATAATATGACTTCCTTTTGATATTTTTTGTATTATTGATAAAATCAAAAAGGGAGCTGGAAATTATACAGGGACAAAAAGAAATTGAAAATACTTTGGATAAAGATTATGATTATCTATAAAATCTTTTGAAATATAAAATCATACACTCTGAATGTCACGGATTGAAAAGAAATCCATATTCGCTTCCGGGGCCATGATTCAGTAAAAAAAAAATAGATACTGAAGACTAAATATAAAGTTGAGTTTAAAAGTAAATCTTTAGGATTGAAATTAAATCAAGAATTCGACTTTTCCACAGCTGATCTGGATTAATTTTAATCAAATCCTTGTTCGTTCAAGAGAGTGTAGATGTAAAATGATGGAGAAAATGGTGATAATGATTATGATCATGAAAATGACAATGACATGTATATAATAATGATTATTATTGATTTTAATATCATTAATGTGTGTATTATCAGTCTTATAATCATTACTTAAATTATTTGTTCGTTTATCACTGACAACTGTCTGATTTACAAAAATCAGATTTTGTGATAGACTTTGACATAATAGTCAGAAAATTATATCATATTCCACCCTTTTTTCTTTCCTTTTCTCTGTTTTTTTCTTGGTCGAGATTTTTCTCCTTTTTGGGGGGAAGGGGCAAGTGTCCCCAAGTCCCTTCTCATCTGTACGCCACTGCTGGTAATGATGACGACGACGATTTGATGATAAATGAGAAATAGAGTGATCATCGATTGTATGATGACAGCAGAGATTTATATATACTACAGTTTATTTCAAAAGAACATAAGCAAACACAGAAAAGTATATTTTCTAAAGATTGATAATCATAGCATTTAACATATTTCAATTTAACAAGTATTCCAATAAGTATAAACAAAAAAATACTTTCAAAAGGTTAAACAATAAACCTCCAAATCATCTGGCTTAACAACAAAATGATAATCGTATGTCCGTGAACTAGTTCATCTATTTATTTTAGACATGATTATTTAATGAAAAGTGATTCGGTAGATCTCAGACGGTTGCACTCATGCTGTGTATATCACTCTCTCCCTTGCCAGCATCTCACCCATTCTCCTGTCTCCCGTCCAATATGAAAATCCATAACTCAAGCATAATTTATGCCATGGGAGACGGCGAACCTATCTGTCCCGCTCCTCTATTGTGACATAGCAAGTGGAAATGAATTTGGCTGGGCATACAGGATGAAGCAGGACTCTACGGATCTGAAATTTCACCGCTCACTGCTGCATTCCAAATGGCTGTCCTTTTATATTCTTCCTTATAGTTGTCAAATGTTTATTCATAGATATAATAGTTATTCCTCGATTTTGTAACAAAATTGTTTCAAACAGTTCATCACTAGCTCAAGTTATGATAGTACTACTATAATATTCTTAATTGTAAATCTTTTTTTCATGGCATAGAATTGGGCAATCACGAACGTACTTTTTTATTGAATTATAACCAAGATATTTTTTTATTAAAAAGACCTTTTGAAGAAACTGAAAGCAAATGGAAGAGAATAGCTAAGCAACTAAAATGGCATCGTAAAATAATGTGTGTGGTAGATAATTTTAAACTAAAAACGAATGAACTTATGAACTATGTTACATTGTTTATTTCTGAACGTAAACCCCTTTCTTCCATTTTTTTTGTTGGTGTGTTGTAGCATGTTTGCCAATCAAGCATTAAAGAGGCATATTAATTTACTAAAAGTTTAGACTTTTTGGAGTCTGGTAATTGAAAAGATTATTGTCCATGAAAGAACTCATTAAAATTAGTTTTTATATAACGAAAAAGGGATATTGTGATCTTCCGTTTTCGCATTCTCAAGTTTGTCATGGAAAATATCGCACAGAATGATCGAATTCAATTGACTTGTCAAATAATGTCTGTGTGGCATCGATATTATGAACGGCGAAGTTGGTAAGAGTATTAAAAATGAATACAAAATGCATACATTGTACAGACGCAATGTTTTAAGGACACTAGCCATATATCAGTGTGTGTGTGTATATATAGGAGACAGACATATTGGTGCGACTAATGACAGCCACTCGAACCATATAGTTATTGATTTCATTTAATTAATTGTAATTCAAATGTCACCCACGGCCGTCATTCGGCCCTTGTCTGTCCCCAGCCATAGGCAATGTGTAAGAAGATGATCCGTGCAATTCAGAGGCGGGATAGGGTTCTTACTCGTATGGGGGGTGAGAGAGATCTAGTTGATTTGGTTGTACAATTTGGCTTTGACAGACGGGTTTGAATCAGAAATGAGCATCTATGATTTCGGACTGCCCTTAAGAAATAAACCATGGAGAAACAGATTCCAACAGGGTGGACCCCCCCCCCCCCCCCCTTTGGTTGCTGGTGCTGCATGTAGGGGTACGACACGCTACCAATACCCCTGAATCCGTCACTCATTTCGACCCTCCTCAGATCAGATGGGTTTCATATCATCGCATGCAGATGTGGAACTCGTTGGCGACTCTGTGATACCCTCCATTATACAAACATGAAAATAAATAGCGTGGGACTGTTGAGGAAACATGCATCCTTCATCTGCCTGTCATTTATCTATGTCCCTGTCTGCCTTTTCTATTTCCTTCTTTCTTTATATTCTCTATATGTACCCCCCTCCCCTCTTCTCTTGTTGTCTCTCCCAACTAACATTTCGAGGAATTATTTTGTAGTTCCCCCATTTTACTTTCATTTGTTTAGAAACACTACCTGCTTTTCTATGTTTTTCAATATTCTCTATGTAGAACTAGAATAAAAATGACACGAATATATATAATTAAAAGATTCATGAAATTTATCAAAAAATATGTCTAAGATCTTTGATTTCAGATAAAAACTGCATCATCCTCTTTTCATTCGAATCAAGTAACATTTATGTCTAAATGCCAATTTAACTGTATATTAAAAAAGAACTTATGATAATGATGATGATGGTTTAGTGATAATAATAATATTGATAAATATGATAAGGATGATAAAAACGATAATGAACGTCATCATTTTTAATATAGTAGTAGTATTGTAGCCGTAGCAGAAGAAGAAGAAGTAGTAGTAGTAGTAGTAGTAGTAGTAGTAGTAGTAGTAGTAGTAGTAGTAGTAGTAGTAGTAGTAGTAGTAGTAGTAGTATAGTAGTAGTAGTAGTAGTAGTAGTAGTAGTAGTAGTAGTAGTAGTAGTAGTAGTAGTAGTAGTAGTAGTAGTGGTAGTAGAAGTGGTAGTAGTAGTATTAATATAAGTAGTGGTAGTAGTAGTGGTAGTAGTAGGAGTAGTAGTAGTAGTAGTAGTAGTAGTAGTATAGTAGTAGTAGTGTATATAGTAGTAGTATAGTATCAGTAGTAGTAGTATCAGAAGTAGTAGAAATCGTAATCGGTCGATTCCCTCTCACTTAATCACTCTCCCCTCTACCCCCCCCCCTCTATCCCCCTCTCTCATTCTCTCTCTCTCATCCCCCCCCCCCCCCCATCATACCGTGTCACATCCATGTAAAGCAAGTCTCCTGTTCAGTATAATAGCGTGGGACTGTTCCAAGCTGATCAAAAAGACATCAAGCCAAGCTGGCTGCGTTACACATCACCTCCAATCAGGGAATAACAAGACACAAATTGGTCTTGACATGTTCTTTGGACTGGAACCTGGAAGATCTGATTCCGAGACCAAATGAGACTAAAAATCTTGGGTTCATACTCATTAAATGATAATTCATCAACTCTCTCTATTCACACGTTTAACATATTTAAGCATTGAATTCTCACATATTTTATATGTGAGAAAGGCGATAATGTGTTTACAACAGGTATAGTTTAAATTGAACAAAATCCCTTTAAATAACACCAACGTCATGATCAATAAATGACAGGAAACTCTTTGGCTTTGTAAATTCTGAGCGACGTTGAAAATGAAATGTATTTCATTCAATTCAATGAACGATTACAATAAAACACATTTATGGGAAAGTTTTACACATCACTACAATCTTCCAACCAACATAATCTACCTTTTCGTTTATTATCAGACATTCTTCATTTTCACATTACATGATTCAATTATCTTGAAATCATATTATCATGATTATGAATATATAACTGCATATTAAATTCATTTAATTGCCATAGCTATCATAAGGCTTTTATTGTTTTGGGGTTATGAAAAGAGCCTAATTCGTCGTATTTTGATTTTATTCCTTGTGTTTTATACTGTTTATATTTGATATTTGACTTTATTTTACATACTTCACATGATTATGAACGCAATACAAAAACAATTTAACATCAGAAGAATTAACATGGTGTATCAGACAAATCAGCCATGGCATCATTCATCTAAATTAAATAATACAGCGATTTGAAAAGACAATTTGAAATATGGTGAAATATGAGGGAACTTGCATAAAAAGCAATGCCTGTTCAGTCTGCAGTATCCATTGGGTTCTCCCTCTCTACAATCGTGTCAGTCAGTAGTGTATTACATGCATAGTGTGCTTATTGTTGTTGATCAAATTGTTTACGAGAATGCAGAAAGGGGCTTCCATTCACTTTTTAAATCGGATTTCATTTTTTCTCCATTCCACCGAGCAACCACAACGCAGGAGCAATCTCCACTCTTCTGGCACAAACCTAATAATTCGCTCCCTGACGATCAGTCCCGCTTTTTCCCCTCACTTTTAAACCCTCTCCTCCAATACTTTCACTTGCTTTCGTTTTCCCCCCATCTCACTCGCAGATAGAAAGCTCCTGAAGCTTAGCCTGTAAGTAAATCTAAAGTTCCATTATAGTCACATTAATGATACTTCTACTGGAGCCAGTCTAAGCTAAAATGCATTAGGCTTGAATTGAAGGAGGTTCACGAGAAGAAAGCACTCAACTTTACTCACAAAGAGCCTTCTCTCATCACAGTTTGCTTGCAATTTACCTAGACAGACGTCCAATTTATCTTATCTCACTTTTCCTCTCTTTATTTTTATGGCTGTGGCTGTATTTCACTTTTGTCTTTTTTCCGTTGTTGCTATTTTTATATTATCGAAGGTACTTTTATTGAAGTCATAACGATCAGAACTGAAATGAAATGTTTGAATAACAATGTATTCAATATTATGTGAATGCAATATCATCTCAAGCATTATCTCTTGACATATTATACACATGGTGAATTATAATTTAATTGACAATAAACTGTACGTCACAGTATTTTGCAACGTTATGTTGCGAAGAAATTAAATTTGATTTTAAAGTTAAAGAGTGTTTAAAATTTTAAGATTTATGGAAAAGGCCAATAGATAAGAAATAATTAAAGTTTTCAAACAGAAATAAATGGTGGGGTTTAAGAATGCAAATTGATACACCGGTTTTATCTTTGGTCAGACCTTCGCTATACATACACCTGTCAAAATTTCATGGCGCCAGCCAACGCAATCACACGTATTGTGTGAATACAGGAGTTACAACATTGCTTCATGGCGATGCTGTCAAACATCCCCATCATTACAACACCTTTGCGTGCGCGTTAGCTCTACGTCACAATACATGCTGTCGCCCCCTCCCCCACTTTGGATAAATGCATGGATTTATTTGACAGAATGTGCTTGTTGTTTATATACACGGATTGGTGGGGCCCTCTGTGTGAGTATTGAATTTGAAGGATGAAAATTGAAAAAAGGGGGATTAAAGCCTTCCGCTTCCCCTCTCTAGTTTCTATAATTTAGTCTCAAGTATAAGACCCCTTTTCTAGTGAGGGTTCATGACTTGATTGAAATTACATTTCTTATTGAAGAAAATGGAATCCAAATATTACAAATGAGACCAAAATGACACCTACTTAAAATGAAATACTCGGATAGGTTACCCTTGGAAGGGATTAAATCTTCTTAATTCTTTTGAGACGAAAAGGTGGCTTTTTGTTGTTAGCCTACGTAAAGCTTTAAGTACAAAAGAACCCCTTTCTATTTTCCCTTGTTGTATTGAATTTCAGCTCTTATTAAGGAAAACACTGATATTCACTCTCGAGGAACTGAGTGGCGAAGGAAGGGATAAAGGATGAATAAGATTGAGAGAATTCAGGGAAAGAGGGAGTCAGAGAGAAAGAAACCAATAAGAAAGAACGAAAAAAAAAGAAGAACAGACATGAGAAAAATCGGGAAGGTAAACTAGAATGCTGTTTAATGAGAGAGGGCAAGAGAGAGAGAAAGAGGGTGTGAGAGAGGCAGATAGAGAAAATGGTGGAAGGAGATAGACAAATGGATAAAGAAGAGATTTAAAAAATACAGAGAGGGCTGTCTGAGAGAAAGATATATTTACAACAAGAAATACGCAAAATCGAATTCATAGTCAAAGATATACAACAGTCAGTCGTTCCATTACGTCTACACCTTACCAAAGACATCACAATGCCAATTAAAATGTACGAAACATAAAAATATTATACGTCAAGTTGCGAGTGGCATATAATTCAGCTGCTGCTGACAGGCGGATTTGGCGCCACGCTCTATCTCTCTTCTGTATAACTATCAAATCTGTGTGTTCTTATCACGACGCCAGTGACAGTTCGCATTCTGCTACAGTCTTCGAGTTGGGTTTTCTTTTCTTCTTTTTTTCCTCGAAAATCAGACCACATTTCTCTCGCGTTATCACATTGTTACTTTGAAGTTGTAATCATACATATACCATGATGCACAATTATCATACTGTCAGATTACATGGTTTACGTTTGTTGGCATTTATATCATATTGAAAGTTTACTTCTTGCATGGGTACTTAAAGGGGAATCCAACCCAAATAAAAACTTTTTTTTTATAAGGAAAAGAAAAATCAGCAAGTTGATAGGTGAAAGTTTGAACAATATTGGACAAACAACAAGAAAGTTATGAATTTTTAAAAGTTGTAAATATTGGTTATCACTATACCCATGGAGACTTCAAATTGGCCGCATATGGGATGTCATAGTGATGTAAGGCAAGGACTACTCTTCCATGTACTCCAATACATATTATGGCTAAAATTTCATTTTCCCCAAAAGTTTTATTTCAAATTATATTTTTTTCTTTCATGAGGACATAAAACAATATACTACCTGGGTTATATTTAGATTACTGCCCCAGGGGAATGGGTACTTAGGATAAAACCACAAATCCCTGATAATAAAGTACATGGCCTATGGGAAAGTTGTCCTTGCCCTTGTCATAATTTACTGACCCAGTTGCCAATTTGAAATCTACATAGTATTAGTGATCTCAATTTTAAATCAGCTATAACTTTCTTATTGCTTGTCCGATTTCTTTCAAACTTTTACCATTCTCTTTAATTTATTTTTCTCCTTCCCAACACAACATTAATGGCCAATGCTGGATTCCCCTTTAAAACCAATAACCTTATAATAGTCCCATGTACAATGCTTATATAACATTCTCTACCCACATCCCTCTCCCCCCCCCTCACCCCCCCCCCTCTCTCTCTCTCTCTCTCTCTCTCTCTCTCCCCATCTCCTCTCTATCACATGTTTTTTCATGTTTTTTATAACCCTTTCACTACATTTATCATTTTTCTATACTCTCAACACCAACCGATGGTATAGCATTGTAAATAACGTAACAGCCTAGGTCGGTTGTTTAGTTGTTTTCAACGGTGCATGTGATGAGGAGGCTGCACGGGAGCACACCCCAATTCTTAGCATATACTTTATATGCTTAGGTGTTTCATAAAGCTGTTCGTAAGTTAAGAGCGACTTTAAGAACGACTGGTGATCCTTTCTTACGCGCTAATGGTGAACGTCATTTACCACAAGAAAAGATCACCAGTCGTTCTTAAAGTCGCTCTTAACTTACGATCAGCTTTATGAAACGGGTCCCAGGCTATGCGTGAAAAGGGGTAAATTCGACGGTGGTCGATCGAACATTGAAGTCTCTTCTAGAGAAGAAGGGGTGTGTGCGTCCAACCTCTAATCACTGCCTTTATTTCGGTTAATACTA
Source organism: Lytechinus pictus (assembly GCF_037042905.1). NCBI lineage: Eukaryota > Metazoa > Echinodermata > Echinoidea > Temnopleuroida > Toxopneustidae > Lytechinus > Lytechinus pictus. The sequence goes on along the minus strand of NC_087245.1, from coordinate 10,363,351 downwards.
TAATTACGAGGGGTATTAACAATTTCAATAAGGTATTACTAATCCCGATCACTCCCTTTCACCACGTCGCTTTAAAAATATTCAGGGGTAATTATGGTTTAATGATGACCGAGGGAGGGCCAAGAAGGACCCCCTATTGTTGACCGGTAATGGCGTATAATTACCAGAATCGAGAAATGAGACCCCGGTATACGTATAGCCCTGCAAGGAAAAAGATTCATTGCTTATAGAAGTTCAAGTTGCAATTTGCGAAACATCATAGCCTGTGTCCTGCACTTAGATTACCCGGATCGTATTATGATAATTTATAAGTCTCTTATAGTATAGTGTACTGTACTACCATGAAGCTATTCCATGGTACTACTGCTCGATATATTTTTGTTCACGTACATATTTATATTACTTGAAACAACTATGTGAGACTGAGAATAAAGCATAAGAATTATATTGTGATGAGGTTCAGTTAAATTCGAAGTATACAGTTGACAACAACACAATGTAGTTTTGAGGTAATAAGGGTGCAAAAACGCAACAAATGAAACAGTAGATTAATGCCTTTCGACCCCCCCCCCCTCCAAACAGACATCTCGCAAAAACATGTAGGTTTGCGATTTTTTCTTTTTTAAAATGTCGTTAGTGTTACCTTTCCTCATAATGGTTTGATGATCAATATGTTTTTAAAACTTGCTTGGGGTTATAATTCACAATATATCAAAGAACGGCTAGAGTTTTGCATGAAATTGACGGCTTAAAATTTGCGTTAAACAAGTTAAGTGATGGTTTGGGAAATCTGTTGTAACATTGCAGCATCACAGTTACGAGCCCCCTGGTTTTTCATAATTATTGATGGGGGACTAATTTGGTGATATTTGTTGTGCTATGGAATGCTCGCATTTTGAATAACACCTGACTAAACATTCGTTTTTAGATGAAAAAAATTTGTTCAGAAAGTTAACATAAAAGAAATCTATACCTCCGCTCTGTGAGTATTTGCGTTGGTATTGACCACTCGACGTATTTTTAAGAAGCACGTTTTTTTCTCCTAAAGTTGTTGAGAAAACTCATGAAACTAAGAACATATTATGATGAGTGTTGGATGTGATATCTCCCTAATCCATAGGATCACTGGGAAGATAAATACTCGAAGAATATATATGATGTGAACTCCTTAAATCTCTCGAGTACATTTCCTGAAGACAAATGTCATCAATACCCTCTTCATTCTGATCCCTTAAAACATTTTTACTTGAGATCACTCTTATTCTAAGGTAGGAGGTGAAGAGCATTGTAAATATAAAAAGGAAAAACATTGTAAGAGATAGGGGATGGACCGATAAAGAGAGAGTGAGAGAGAGAGGGAGAGAGGTAAAAAAGAAAGAGATTTATAGAAGGGATCGCAAAACATGTTTGTGCTAAATTGATTTTCTATCGGTATATCGCATTTAGCATCAGTATGATTGTGATGATCAAAAGGGGAAAGTAAATAAGATCAATAACCTAATTGAATTAAATTATTGCAGTTCTCTGTGACATTCAGACACAAACGTATTTCTGAAATAACATATTGATTAATCAATTTGACATAGTTTGTTGATGAATTGCATTCTCATTTATATAAGATATTTCAATAATAGTCTATCACGCCTTCAAGTTCAAGTCAAATTTATTATAAAAAAAACAGACATACGAATCAATGAACAGATGATATACAATAGGATATATGATATACAGCGCGTCCCCAAAAAAATGTCCCTCTGACATAGGACTGAATTAATTCTAAAATGTGGTAGTATTCTCAAATAAATGTTCATGAGTAGAAAGCTCATTTCATGATTTGAATACACACTCTGTTACGTAACAGTGGTGCATTTTAGCCCATTCCAAGTTTGCAGCATTGATGCATATCTGCATTGTCTATGGCATGTTAACCCCCATTTTACATCCAGGATCTGAGCAGTGACATTTCCCTAATCATATCCAGGCTCATCAAATTATAAACTTGGGCATGTTCAGAAGGGCAAGAAATATATAAAAAAAATCAAGTTTTTTTATGATTGATAAGGGGAATCAGTGCACCAACTTGAAAGAAATGTGAATGATGGATGAGTAAAATAAGCTCAAAAATAAAGGTGAATCCGCAAGTTAAACACCCTTTGCGAATAAGGAACTTTACTAGAGAAAATTTTGACTTTTTTTTCTTTTAAAAAGTTACATTGAATTAACTTGACCACAGTAGCTTATTAACTAAAAAAACATTAATAAAAACAAAAATGCAGTATTAGGCATGAATTAGGAATTAAACAGACATGACCCGTTGTCTTAATCATTGTGCATCTCCCATTTTCAAACATGAAATGAGCTGTCAAATATTGTTTTTGCCCTTCTAAACATGCTCAGGGTTGTGATTTGATGAGCCTGGTTAGATCATGGAGATTTCCCTGGTCAGATCAGGGAATTCCTTGGTCAGAATGGTCAAAGGGGGTTGATATGCTAGAAAATGCAGAACACACAGTAGTGCTGCATGCATGCAAACTTGGAATGGGCTGAAAAGCACCACTTTTACATAATAGACTGTGTATTCAAAACCACTAAAGCGAGACCAATGAAATTTTTATAGAAGTTAGAACATGAGATGAGCTTTCTACTTAAATACATTTCATTGAGAATATTTTTTATTTTTTGAAGTAATTTAGCCCCATATAAGAGGGACATTTTTTTGGGACGCGCTGTATATGAAATGTTTTCTAGGACCCCGAAAAGGCAGAGCTGAGTGAGGCCATACATCAAATGAGATGTAAACAATGAAAGAAATTCCAACATACATAACAAACGAAGATATAAATTACAAATATGTACATAAAACAGAAATAAGCAAAAACAAGCATGCAAGCACACCCACCCACACGTGCGATCATAATCGTCTGTCGTATCCATGCATTGTTCCTGTTACCATGGTTACGGGTTATCCAAGTCATGTTTACCATGTCGTACTATATATCATTTTTATATTTTGTCATGAAGCTCCCTGGCTTTCCAAAACATCTTTATAAAACCTCTTTGAAAAAAAATGATAATCATAAAAAACATGAATAGCAGAAAATGCACGATACGGGGTCTATGGGGTCAGCGTACGACCGCTACGGGTCTGCAGAATGACGATGAACAGTACCACACATCCAGAGAAAATTTCTCGAAAATTGATCGAATCAAAGACAGGTGCAAAGCAATTACTCTTCCAATAATGTTCTCTCCAGAGAGCCTAACTTTTAGTCTTACTTTACAAAAGGAGTAGCCAAAATGTTCCAATTCATGTTTTGGCATCCAATTAGGCTGTTCAATCCTCCTTGATAAGCACTTCCTCGCGGGTGGTGTGTAGTATTGTTATCATTTTTATCTTCATTTCACAACTACAAAAAATAATATTCACTCATATTCTCTACCGAGATTTTAAAGGAAGTAGCAAATTTCAGACGAAATGTTTTGTTGCTATGCTATTAGCCTGTGATAATATAACGTGTATTTCATAACGAGTCTTTTACGTCAAAGGGTGAATGTACTACATTAGCCCAATATGTAACCAACTGTTTTCTTTCAAAGAAATCTCGTTTATTTTCGGAAGTTAAGCACTTTGATAGAAGTCATTAGCTTGACTCAATGAAAACTATCTAACTGCAAATAGAATTCACAATCTCGCAGTTTATGGATTCTTTCCCCTTTAGTTGTTACTTTATTCGTCATACATGAGTTTCTTGTCGTTTACCTTCCATGTACTATAGTCTTTTTCCAAATTCATTCATCCAAAATGTTAATATCACACACCTTTCAACAATCAAGACTTTTACGAACTAGGGTTCTAATAAAAGGCCAATGCGCGACCATGCGCTTACTTTAATAATTTAAAATTAGTCTGGGTTTTTAAACAAGAATTAGCCACTCCGTTCATATTAGTAAAATAAGTACAAAAAAGGCAATAACTATACACTGCGAGGAATTAAAGTTCACTTATGGATAACTTTTGAAAATATTGCCATCTTTTATTTTCTTGTTTTATTTAAACATAAAAGCCGACGGGGAAGTAATTTTAACAACCAAACTGTCTATCGACAATTACGTGCACTGTCAACAAACTGCCTTTCAACAGTGATTTGTCCAATATTCACCCATTCCTTACGTAATGTCATATTCGTTTGTATGGCTTGAAATCACAATTCATCGCTTGTATCGCTTGTATTGTTGACTTCCCATGATGCATCGCCCGCAAAGTTTTGATTGTTGGCTATCTGCTGGATATGAAGTCATTATGGTTGTTTGAAGATTGGTTGGTTCCAAATTACGATGTTAAAGTACGTGTAAGTGCAACACTGCGTAATGAGAGATTTGGTCCGAGTGACTTAATCACAAGTATAATGTCTACTTATATTCTTTCTGAATAATATATTAGGCCTATACATACGCCTATATGACCACGAAGATGACGGTTTGCCTTTAAAGCCCTTGTAGGGGTTCCCTGCTGTTCCAATAGCTCTCTCATCTGTCACCTCAGCAGGGACATCATGGAGCGCGTTGGATGCTGTCACTCGACCAGTGAGTCATGGGGCATGATGTTGAAGAAGAGCAAAATTGAAATCAGTGGTATCACGGGGCAAAGGGGAAATTAAGGGGCCGAATAATGGGTAAGGTGTACTATTTTTGAAGATTTATCACCGAGAAAAGCGAGCGAGCCATAAAATCATAATTTTAATCAGCTGATTCTGTTACTGATTCAGCATGTTAAAATGTCATATCAGCTACAGTAAAAAGATGAAGAAATTATGCTGGAATTTAATATATATAATGTATATTTGTTTAATATACATTATTTTAAGTTTGAAATTTTGTCGATAATTATTATTTTCTCCAGCCCCTTAAAACGTCATTACGCGAGTGAATGTAATATATAATTTGATAGTGAAATTGAAATCTGATGAGGGAAGACGCAGGCCTACACAAGAAGCCAACGATGGTATGAAGTAGGAGAGAGATGGAGGGATGGGGGGGGGGTGAAGATATCGAAGATATCCATGTTCCACTCACATCCAGGGAATTTCAAAGAATTGGGATTGTGGAGACCCAGCGTCACTTTTTCGAAACATACCAGTAGACATTAGAATTGCTAGATATTTCATTTCATTTATTTTATTTTCCATTTCCAACAATCATTTACAATAAGTTTTGTTACATACATCTTGATATAATTATAATCAATAAAACGTTCTAAATTTCTGAATTCTACAAAATTGAATTAAAATTCACCTTATAATTAATGACAACTAAATGACAACTTGATGTAAAGCGGGATATATATATATATATATACACACACATAATTTATATAAATCTCCCTTTCTCTCTTCCTCTCTCTCTCTATCTCTGTTCGTGTGTCTTTCTCTTCCTCTCTCCGTCCATCTCCATCTGGTCATGTCACCATCTCTATTTTCACTTATCCAGCCTTCATCCCAGGGTATGTGGCAATCGATTGATGTTACCTTATGTTGACGTGGTAATAACCATGGTTTCAAAAGATCACCTTAAGGTCCACGTTACCATCGCAACCACACAAGTAGGTATCTTTTCATCGACCTTCCTTTATCGATATGAATAGATGGAATAATCCTACGGGGCAAATCCATCAGAATTACCGCCTCCTCCTTTTATTTATTTTCCACTTCGGTGAATTCTCTCAGAAATTTCACATCAACGAGCAACGAGCACTGTACTCTGTACCATCTGATCTGGCAAATGACATCGCCCTTTTCAATGCCAAATAATTACAACTAATTATCTCCTTAACATGATTTAAAGCTCGGTAATGACCATTGGAGGCTTTAAATCAGTCATAACAAAGGTTTTATAGGCAGTCTGGGCTTCTGTAGGAAGGGATGATCATCAAGCGTGAAAGAATAACAATTATACAGGGGACGTATTGCACGTATTATGTCTGATTAAATAGTTGTTCTCGATCAATTCATATGTGAAATAATAATTTGAAGAAAAATGTTTACTTCGAAGCAAATAATCCACGTAAAAATTGAGAAATACGAATAAATGAAAATCAACTGGTAACATTTTCCCCCCATAAAATTGTGTGTCAGCACGATTTAGGAATTTTGAAAAACAATTTGCTCGAATTTAAAAGAAGAGGGGCAATTTATATCATTCATATTCAAAATAAAAAGTTTCTTGCCATATACATATATACATAGATATTTACAATATATAACACTGATTGGTATATGTATACCAAACAATATCTCTGCACTATGTATGATACTCCATTTGCTGGTTCACTTCATCTATCATCCCAGTATAGCTTCATGTGAGGTTCCAATGAGATCATCAACTATCAAGTAAGTAGTGTTATTTATCGTGTATTTTTTCTTTGTAGGATGTTATACTGCTTCATAATGAACCGAAAGTTATTTGGTTCCTTTTGTGGTGTATAATAATACTGGTCCTACAATGGAAATACGATAGGCCCACCACGGTAGAAACATACCACAGCTCAAAAAATAATATTATCGTATAATATTGCGTTGGATTCCCGAATCGAAATTTTAATAAACCTGCAGATAATTATTTTACGCTAACAATCATTACATATGGGCTATCAAATTTAGCCCCCTTGTCATATTTTATATTGCTCTCTATGGAGCAGCCAAGATAAAAGTCAAACGTGAAAAACGTATATGACAAAAATTGTTGAACACTGTGCAAATTAGAATGAACATGGTTGTGAAGTACGTGAAAAAGTTCATTGAAACGTGTCACTTTAATAGCCCGATAACCAAAAAAATATATATACAACAAATTTGAACACCGAATTTGATTTTTCTGATTATTGTATCATTGTAATGATTATTGTAATTTTAACAATACTTCTGCTCTAATATATTTCCAAAGGATCATCAATATCATGAATATTATTACCCAATGTTCCACAGCACTCTATTTCCCTTTAACCTCGTAGAAAATGAAAGTTGAGAATGTAAACATCTTAACATGGAAATATATACACACTGGCTTAGATGTGTAAAGATATGAGCTGTGTATACTGCGAAGGAGGATGATGGCTTCATGAATACACGATCTTTCAATGGAAGAAGACATACAAGTACTCTTGATTAGAAAGTGGTGCAGAGAAGACGAATAATATGGGCGCAAGATGAAGAGAGGGAAGGGGGAGAGAGGGAGAGAGAGAGAAAGAGAGAGAAAAAAGGGGGGGGGGGTCTAGAGATACAGCGAAGCTAGATAACAATTAATCTACATCACTACTACATCCATGTCTAGCAAATCACATTCGTGCTTTATTACACATAGGTCTAGATGTATTTCCAAACACGATTAGATGAACAAAGCGCAAATGTTTGCTGATGACACAAAAGTCTTGTTCTCCAATTCATTTGCGTTCCTTTTTGAAACTTTGGAGAATTTCATTTCCTTTGCATTGTGGTTGCAACCCCCTTGGGACGGGTCCTCTTACGTGCTTATACCAGGTTAATACCTCCTTAAGCTTTCAGAAACCGTACTTTGCAACAACGCACGATCCCTCGCATCCGCTATGCTTAATGGCATCATCTTTGGAAGATATCAACAGAGTCAAGATGTATAGGGGTCTGATGCCAACGTGCTTGCTGGTGTCGAATAATTGGAGACAGCCGTGTTGATTTTGCTAACAAACTTCTAAACAACACCAGATGCATCATTAGCAAAGAAAAGTGATTTAAATAACACACCGATATCATTATTGTAGCATCATCAACTGGGTTATGGTGTTTGGAATAAGATTTGAAAGTGATTTAAGGAACTGTTTTCCATTCAAAATTTGTCATTTTCAGATTCGTATTCAACCAAATTTCCCACCCAAGCTATGTCAGTTTCATCGAATGATGTAGGGACATTCATTTCTAGTTCTCTACAAAACAAATTAATTTACATCATTAAATGTGAAAATTGTTTGAAGACACCCCCCCCCCTTATGCATATACAAATTGTCTATAGGCCTATTGTGTTCTGTACTTCCTTTTGAATCCGATCACTATGTCATGTATGTGACTTGTTTTCCACTAGGCCATATACTTAAATAATTAGCCTCATATTACTTCGGTGATTATGTTCTCTAAATAATGCTTCTGTCATTGATGTGAAGAGGTAAGGAACTCTGGACCCAACAGGCTCATAAAATACAAGGCAACGATGAATACCACCAAAATACAATACTCTGTGTGATCGAATGCACTATAATTTTGACTGGAAGCTGACAAAATGTATAGGAAAAACTGAAAAGGAATGTGCAAAATCACGCCATCAGCTAGACACATCTAAAGGAAGGCATCGGACTAAAGAGATAGCTTCACACATTAACATTATCAGCAGAGAGATAAGAATGAAAACAAAATAGTCCACTTTGATATACATGTATTATGCAGATTGTGGTATGCCATGTTAATGGCTCCCTATTTGCAATATAGCTCTTTCAAAATACAATATAGACAACCCATACCTTTCATACATGTATCCTAGGAATGCTCTGCATCTCAACCAACCATTTATGATGTCAATTATTATTTCAATTATCTTACGAATGAAATCTACTGTGTGTTGAAATTATTATTGATCCATTTAGGATCACCGATTCTTAACGCTTATTGACAAAACTCATTGGTCGATTTTAAGAAACTCCTGAAAACATATCGCTTCCCTTCTTAGATATACATCATGCTTGCAAATATAAATGATTTTTATTTGTTATCAGTTTCAACTTATACATGTAATTATTTTTGTTCTCTCCAACCCCTTTAAATGCTAATCTACATTACAGTGGAGTGTATATATGATTACAATGAATGGCATCTTCATGTACAGATCATTCTTTTTTTTTCACGTTGTAATCGCATGACTAGCTAAAGTAAGATATAAGCTGAGTGTGGAATAAACTAGGGGCTTAAAAAGAAGAAGAAGAAAGTGGAGTACTTAAGACCAGCAGCTAGACAAATGACCGGCCAGACAATGGTCACTAGATCCTACTCTTTGGCTACTCCCTAATGGCTTTCTTTGTTAGCTCATCAATGGTAGGCACTCAGATTTCAATTGTAGGGTCACTTTTGAGATGCGGGGGTATTGAGGGTCCCTTTTGAGAGGGTGTATTAGTGCGGTCTCGCTGGTCCGAGGAGAGTTGAGTGTCCTGGTTCAGCTTAAAGGGAAAATCTAAAATGTCATTCAATATCATAATTAGTTAGTTCAACAGAATATGAAAATATGAGGTACAAACTGAGCTAAAGAAGGTGGGGTTTTTAATTAAGAATCAGTCAAACAGCATTTTCACATGACGTTTATCACCAAATAACCTTCGGTCTATTCTGAACCAAAGCAATATCAAACGTTGCTTAGTTATTTTCCTTTTCATTAATACATTCACACTCATGCGCTTGAATTACACTTCTCTGTATTTCACATACTTTGTCAGTAACGAAAGATGAAGGTTTTAGAACGTCATAATTTCTTGATGTTGATTCTAATCTGGTGCATTTTCACCAACAGGATCCATCCATATTATCATTTTTTTATTTAAAGCTAGCGTATAACTTTACCAGGGCGATTTTCTCTTTCTTTAATGAATAAATTCTGGTCAAACGAATAGGAATACTGTCTGGGACAGTTCAGACGGTTGATTATGTAATCTGCAGCACATAGGCCTATATTTGGAAGGCTAAGTACATACATGTTCCAGTTGCACTGTAATTATTATTTACTGTATGTTTTTGTGCATGTGTTTACCTTTTAAAACTTGGATTACTTGAGTATATTGTTGTATACGTATAAATACATTAATCTTTATCATTGCTTACAATGATTTGTACTTAAGACATCTGTAGAATAGAGAGTGCCAACAAAACAAAAATCACAATTAGAGCTAGATAAAACTTATGGTTAAGACTTGAAGCATTGTCCAAACACTATTTCTAACATGGAAAGAAAACATTGATTTGTCGTGATCGTGTTATGAAAACCTTGGAAAAGTTCATGCTTGTTTTGTCAAGAACCTAAAAGTATCCTGATGTTACGCTCGATAATCGAGTTATCACCACCTTCATGGTTACAATGTTTGGGTAGCTTTAGCAGAATAGATAGATACCTTACTAAAGGCCTACGATATACGCTCCTCAACCCTCAATACATAATATATAATATGCAGAGATATTAATCTTTCTGTAAGTTCCCAGATTTGTTAAAACACGAGGAACTTAAGTGGAACAAATTGGGACGCGAGACTACACTTGACATGCTTAAGAAATCTGCCATGGGCCTACAAACACAGTATTGCCCCCCATTGCCCCCACAGAGCGAATGAACACAACCCAGTTAGTTTAGACAGTAAACAATGATCAGCTTCAAAGATATATGTACCGTGGAAGAACATTTATAAATTGAGTTTATAGGAGATCTGAAACGAGTTCCTGGATTGGAGATTGATGTGAAGGGGAGGGATGGAATATAATAAGGGACGTTAATAGAAAGATAGAATTAACGATAGCGGGTAAGTCTACCACACACATAACAAAATCATTTAAAAAATCAAAACCTTGCTTTTAAAGATTTTTTAATACTTTTATCTCATTATGCTTAACTTATAACCAACTTGACGTCAACATTGAATTTTGATTTTAAAATAATTTTCATTATTGCTCTTTTCTTGGGTATTTTCTTGATCATAAAGCTATTAAAGTCATAAAATGGTTCGTGTTTCCTTCAGCGAAATTTTCCTTACCCTGACAAAAATAGATTGTACAAACACCAATAGCTCCGTCTTATGCACGTTACACAATAATATCGATATTTCGTGAGGTAGACATTGTTGCAGTTGCCATGACGACGCTATAAGACGGAGACAACCTGATTATTTACCTGGAGCTCGCGGTAGCCCGATACAACCATATATGATGGGTTTTATTTTCTTTTATGGAGGGGGTGGCTTCGAAGAGAGTGATAAAGAAAGTAATGTGTGTGGTTCGTGTTTGGTTGCATGTATATAGTTTCATAATCCCTTTTTGTGTGTTACATGACTTTATGGCAGTCAGATTGCAAGGATTTTAAACTCAATCAAATAAAAATAAAATACGAACATTCATGTCCCTGTTTAGAGCATACAAGATTTATTATATTGAAGTCGGAAGTCAGATGATGAGATGAAGTCACAACAGTGAAACAAGAAAGAAAAATACGCAGTCAATCTTACCACGAAAGCTCACACATAACATGAATATCGACGGATCCAAATTCCTACATCCTGTACATATAGGCCTATTATCAAAGGAACTGGAAAGAGAGAGTGTGTGTGTGTTAGTAGAGGTTATGGGAAATCAAAGACCAGGGCCCCATCTTACAAAGAGTTGCGATTGATCTGATCAATCACAACTATGGACGGCCAGCAACGTCATCATCTATTATTCATGTTTGTTCAAATATTTTCTAACTATGATGTATATTCATGCATTCATTGTTTTCTTCCAAATTCACTGTGCTTTTCTTCGTTTACAAAGGACATGGTGCATATTTCCTGTAGAAAAAATTATGACACTGAGGGATTTCCATAGAGTTACGATAGATTGGATCAATCGTAACTCTTTGTAAGACGGGGCCCTGAATATTTTGGGGCAGAGGGGGAGAGTGTGGGAGACAGAAATGGGGGATGGGGGAGGAGCTGTCACCGACAGGCTGGTGTGGGTAATGTGATACAGGGGACCGTTAGTATATGCATGGAGACGATCCAATTGCCTTTCATAATACTACCAGGGTTTCTAGACATCACTATATAGATAACATCTCACTGACTGTATACAGCTGATGTCTCTAATGCAGTTGACCTTTCAAAAATAATCCAAGACCTTTCAAAATAGGGAATAAAGCATCCATTTCTCCATTAACTTCCTGTCTATTTGCGTCCTATAATAGGTCAATTTTATCTGGTAATCATATTTCATTTTCAGAGATGTGAGTGATAAGGGTTAGGTCATTCTTTTCGACATTACCCAAGTTTTTGTACAATTTAACAGATATTCATAAGATACCTATCTCATGTTAAACCTTACCCAGTTATCTTTTTCGTGTATGTAAGTATCCTTATTATATCAATCGTTCTTTTAATAATTAATTTGGGTCAACATGTTGTTGGCCCCGGATTTTGCAAATTTGCCATGACATGTACAGAAGTAATTAAATTTTTAAAACATCACGATGCATTTTCATCTTTTCTTCATGTACTTCATGCTTTAAGTATTATAGTTGCGTATTTTGCTACATAAATTCTAAAATCCTTGATCCGATATGTCTCTCATTGAAAGGAAAACATTTTTTTTTATTGACAGGAAATTGATACAATATATTGCATGCGTATGTCAAAAGAATACGTTATTGCCAATATCCAGATAATGTCATGTATGTGTATTTTGATAAAAGTGATCGAATCAAATGAAGATCCAAGAAAGATATAAAGTTAGATGGAGGAGAGAGGGGAAGCGAGAGGGAGTGAGGGAGTAAGAGAGAGGGGGAGAGAAAGACGGAAGGGGAGGGGTAGGTATGTGTTTAAGGAAGCTATCGCGAAAGTGCATTCATATCTTGCGAAGATATGGATATTGCATATTCGGTATGATCAACAAATTAACATTATAATGATTAATCTATTAAAACAACATTCCCCTATTTTAGTTCATACATGCATGTTTTCCGGTGATATCATGACAAAATGTTAATTTTTTAATTTAATATTGGGCAGTTGCGAATCCAGGACATACAGATGATGAGGGCAGAAAATCGTCCAACTTTGTTGAGGAAAAAAAATCAACAAAGGAAAAAAAAACCTTGTAGTCGGCAATATCAGCCCCCCAAAAATACGAGAAAGCAAAAAAAAAATGAAATAACTTTAAAAAGGGGGCAACTTTGTCCCATGGAAATGCCACTGGAATTTGGTATTTGTAACCTTTTAGACCCTCCCTTAAATCATGTAATGTGCAAATTTATTTATTCAATTTATTATCTGAGCTCAATTTTCAACAGTGAAGAACATCGAGTAACACTAAACATTTGAATTCTTAAAACCTTTGCAATCTAAAAGATTATATATATAAAATTGTGTAAGAGAGCTAGTTGTGTATCGCCGATAGATTATCAATGAGTGATAAATCACAGAAAATCGGATTAAGAATATATCGAGGAAATCTAAAAGCACGTTTACACAGTAGTTACCCGCATAAATCAAGATCAAACGGGCAACACATCGTGAATAACGCTAATGGTTCACTGGCACGACTGGTGCACAATCATGAACACACTTGTATGGTAATTCCTTGATATAACCACTATACAAGCATGTTTACACATTGAACCTCGTTCAGGATACTATGCAAACAAAGACGATATATAAAATGTGATCATGATCCGAATCGACAAATAAAACCCGAGGCTGGTCAAAGGCCAAAAGGGCCATGCACTCTTTCATGACAACGTTATTAGTCAGTTCATGCAGTTACAACAAAGATTACCAGCTAAAGGATAAGGGCCTAAATGGCGACTCTTAGATAGATGGGATTTTCTTGATTGCAAATCAGCTGCTAGAATGAAGGAGAAGAAAATTAAAGAGAAAATGAATTATTTTATTTTAGCCAATCCACATGTTGTTGTTTGTTTGTTTGTTTTTTAGTCAAATTTTATCAGAAAATTTAGATAAGACCAATTGACCTTTGCGTATTCATGTTGTTGCGCTTCTCTCGACTAACCTTTAACCGGCTATCAGACAGTAGCCCCGCCATCAGACATTTAATGTTTACAAAATGAATGTTAGATAATTACGTAATATCCCCATGGTCTTTCGTCTGCATGTCACCAAGCTGTTCAAACAACCATACAATGTCTCTTTATGATACCATCCAATAGGGTAATTACGCTAAGCTGATTAATCAATTATTCTCACCGCGTGGGGAAAACTTGAACATTGGTCCGTACGATGGACCTCTTTATCAATTGATTAATGTCATGAATGTAGTGAGAAATAATTACAAGGAGCGCCTGAGCTGCATTTACACACAATGTTACTATTCGGATGTTAAGAAGCATGTAAACTTTTAATATCGCCCCTTGATGATTTATTTACAAATTGTCATTCAACGGGAGCTGAACATAAGCAATTTTTGTTACGCTTTCACGATAAAAAAAACTAATCTTTAAGCTGTTACATGCTTCATTTGTCAGTTTCAAATGTTACCTGCCATTGATTCAGTATAGGGTATACATACAGGGATAAATATCTAATAAAATACAGTTGCAAACTTTGTTTTGTTGTTGATAAGGCGAATCTGGATAAATTAGTAGATGAGAACAAGAGAGGGCGTGTTACCACACTGTTATGGCAGTTTGGACAATTACCAAGTGGGAAACTGCCATTCTTATGTGCATGGGTTCAACATGACTTGCAAACGTCGTAATGGGATAGTGCAAACTGAATGATATCTTCTTTGTTTTCAGTCTTGAAATTCTAGGCCTTTTGAAATGACTTTTTGTTTGTTTCTCCGTAAAAATCCTTTTTGATAAACGACTCGTCGCGACGGTTTATAAATAGAAATTCATTTAAAGTCATACAAAATATTCTCTCAGAAAAACCAAAACATTCAACAAATAAATATTTGTTTTTGCATTTGTAGAGTTTTCTTTAAAATTGCATTGTCAATTAAAGGTCAGCATAATTGAATTATTCCAGTATTACTGTCTCTATGCAAACAGCAGCCAATTTTAGTTTTATCATTCACAAAGAAAACATGGCGATCATATTTTAAGATAAATGAGGGCAAAACAAATCAACATCCCTTCACCCGGTCAAATCAGAGTTTGCTTGTTGATTGAGAGGCCTCTACATACAATCTACTAGGGCTAATTGATGGCAAATAAACAATTCATTCCGGACAGAGGTCGATTACAGATGGCATGCACCATCCTAGATGCATTCCATATGGGAATGTACGGTGCCCTTTTTAAAATTGATTGATTGGCCGATATGGCCTTTTATTTGCATCCAAGATAAAATCATACATTTAACATGATAAAACAATATTTAAAAATATCATAAAGAGGCAAGGGATAAAAAAGCAAAATACAATTTTAGAGATAACAATTACAACAAATGAAAGCACAACATACATGTACCGGATGCAGGGGACCAGCAAAGACCGAAGGCCTATCAAGGCTAGTCCCCGTTCGTTCTAACATTTTACATTTTAATTTACATGTCCAAACCCTAAAACATTAATTTAAAAAAAAAATCCTTTTCTAGAATTGAACACAGTTTAAATGGAATTCCGATACAAATGTAACTCCTTGGTAAAATTATGCCATTTACATTTTAATATCGCACAGACATGTCTAAAATGACACATTTTGGAAAATTCGAACAAACATAAATAAAAGGTTTTGTTTTGTGTGCTATGCATCATAATGTCATTATAAAGTACGAAAGATTGTACCTTATTCCCTATGAAATCATTTAAGGATGAGTCAAATGGAGATACATAGATTCGAAGAAGACAAGTTGAAATAAACTTGAAAATATTATTCTTAAATGTGGTGATTGATTGAGTCATATCTTCCCTGCGTCGCGACAGACTTTGCATGTTGGTGATGATATACGCTCTCCTAATTGGTAAGTGATCTGTTGGAAATGTGACAGAGATGGGGGCATTATTAAGATAAATAGTAAGAGACCAAGACTGCCATCTCCAACCGAGTTCTGGAAGACATCTTCATTCATCAAAAATGATAACTGGATATGGCTAAGACAAATATGTTTTGTTTTTCCGGGGGCAGAATATGACTCAGACTAATTTTGGACGAGGGAAACGAGAACGAGAATTTACGAGATTATGATTGCTACTTATTGATAATTTGTGAGAAAAGGGGGCTTTGATTATTATATAAGATGCTTAACCCATCCCTTACTGTTCTAGTGTGGGGTGGGTCATCCATTTTTATTGAAGCTGATCAAAAAGTTTTTTCATAAGCATTAGTGAATTTACACATAAAAACTGACAGGGAATGGGTCGGATGGGGCAATAAATCCGGTAATCTCTCAGTATTCAGACAATACACTGTAAAAAAAAAATTGGGTAAAATTTTAACCAACACGAGGGTAATTGTGTGTCCATCCGAGTTGGGGCAGTATTTTTCCCAATGCGGAGAGCATATTATCCAGTAAGGTTAAAAATAAGAAGCAATTACTTTGGAATGGGCAAAATTTTCATCACACTGGATAGATGAAAATGTCCAAAGTTGGCTGGTCACATAAATACCCTCATGGAGTATTTTTACCCAATATATTTCAGAGTTTACACAAACACAGATTATTAAAAAAAGTGCCTGCTAAAACAGTTTAATATCGTAGTAAGACACAGTCAGAACGGAAATTAGCATGCCTTAACCTAATGACTATGGGAATTTCAAAATAATGAAGGGGGCTAACAACATCATCATCATGAATATTTTGCGTATAAGACGAGATTATAGAGTCATGTCTAAACGCTGGTGTGAACTGTAACTCTTCGATGTTATTCCACCTTGGGCGAGAATGAATGGGTTAATATGGAGGGAAGAAAACGTACTTCTTTACCAACACTACTGACAGTGAAATGTTGAGAGATATATTGTATCGTTCCCACTGTCTCACATGAGCCTACATCTGGTCTGTGGTGCACTTGTATAACTCGGAGTTTGGAGATCACATTTCTCAACGAGTTCTTATCAGCATGATTACGGTCCAAACATCAACACCAGCATTCAGATACAAAAGAGCAATGGCATAAGCAACAAACAGTGAAATTGAAATGTGGCTCAATATTGCAATATATTTTTTCTGTCACATTGTAGGTGGGTCTTTTTCATATTCATGTTGCGTTTGTTTGTGATTATTTTCAGGTAAATTTTGTTTGATTTCTTCATTCGTAGAACACTCCCTGGTTAATTGGACAGGTATTCGTCTGTGATTATGCTTGAATTCTAAATTGTGCAAACATATACAATGAAGCATGTCATAGGTCACGTGATTATATGTCACATGCATGCATATACCTGGAACCCTTTTTAAAGGACTGCCAGTGGGAACCCACCTTGATAAATTTGCCAAGTGAGTTTGGCGAGTGATGGATTGTACGGAAATAGTGCACCGACATGACTGGAATGGATCGTAACAAGATGTTACAAAATGGCAACCCGAAAAGTGAGCGCGAAACCGATTTTCTCGCGCTTGAATGAGTCATTCATTTTTGGCCCTCATCATCTTGTGATAGGTAACGAAAGAAGGAGATTGGGGATTCAACTCGCATCTTCCTCTTACGGGATGTCTTCCCTAGTAGCAGGTGCATTCTCCCCACTTAATAGAGAAGATATATAGTCTGACATCAAGAATTTAAGATTTATTATGATTTGGAAATTCATTTGTAGTGTCTGTACAGCGATGTAAGCGACTTACACGTCGAGCAATGTGCGATAAATAATTCGTCTTTCAAGAATGAATTCAATTAAATCATCGGTGAATAGATTTTTCCCACAAAAAAATAATCCAATAATTGTTTACGGTCTTGACAAGAGGCAATGATCATGAATATGGGTTTGACCTAACTCCTCAATCAGTCAGTCATGAGTGACAGTTCATCTGAAAACTTTGAATATTCACTTCCACCATCACATCCCTACCCTTTCATCCCGTATCCAAAGCTTAACTTTCATCGGTTTAAAAAAGGGTAAGATATCATGAAGGGTATATAGATCTAATAGTTCTTCAGAAAGATAATCGTTCATGAAAATTATGTAGTGTAGATTATGGGTATTGTAAGCTGGGTTTAGGATGTGTATTCGTGTGTAGAGAATTCCACACTTTGCAAATTGATATAGAGGATGTGCTAGCTAATACAATACTTTCATTAAGCTTAATGCGATATCGCTCGTTGAAGGGGTAAAATATACTATAGAGGGGGAGGGAGAGGGGAAAGAGAGTAGAGCTTAAGGGGACTTGAACATAAACAGTTTGAAGAAAACAAACCGGTAAACATTAATAGATATAGGAGTTCATATCTAAAGAAGATAGGACCATCATTAAAATAAGATAGCTGGAAAATGAATGGTGATATATCGGGGGACAGTAGTATCTTCTTGTGATTCATAAAATTTAGATGGCTGCTGAAGAATTCATGAATCTCAAATTTACACTGATTTGATTGTTGTGCAAGGGTTTCTGACACTCCTTGAGGCAAACTGCAGGAAAGCGCTGCCAAAATGTCTGCTAATATCATTTATCGAATCCCCATACCACAACACCTTAACGGTGGGATGAAGAACTGAAGGCATCGACTGTAATTATTCAAGTTCCCAGCGGTGCCCGAGATGACCGGAGATGCAAATGGCCCGCTTTGAAACACTTTAGAAGTTGCTGTTCGGAGGATCTCAAAAGCCATCATTACCAAGAGCTCACCTGTAATAAAATAAAAGAAATATATCTCCCATGATTCAAGAAAATGCAAATACCAGCTGCCCGATTCGACACAGAAATTCAAATTGACTATGACTAACAGATTCTTCACTTTCTTCATCTAATATTAAACGTCAAAAGGTAAACCATGAGAATTTTGGAGGTGAGTCATTTTCTTGAAAGAAGCGGTGGTAAGGTTTGGGGTGTCAATAACCTGGTGTAAATTCCGATAGTGTCGCCGCGGCTTCCTCCTCTCCACTCAGATCGACCGGTTGTAGTAAATTTGACCTAAAAAGCAATGGTGTATCGAGGGTGGGGCGGCACGGGCGCTTGTGCAACTGGCGCTAGAGAACACAAATGGGGCAAAAAAGATATGAATAGAGAGGGAGAGCATGGTCGTACGCATAATTTTTTTCCTGGGGGTAAAACGCATAAAAATTGAAGAAACTCGAAAGCGAGGGAGCGAAGCAATGGAGCTTGTCATGGGGGCGCTTTTTAATTTTCTAAAGAGACAGTGGAGGACGTATAATCACATCCATGACACCCAAGCCGAAAAAAAGATGCCGGTAAGATCACTGGTCATACCGACCCCTGTCATATAACTTTTGTGTGTTTTTGATCTATTTGGTCGTGGTCGTGGTCTAGGGGTTAAGACTCTCGTCTTTCAATCTGAAGGACATGGGTTCGATTCCAAGCCATGGCGTGTTTACTTCAGCAAGAAATTTACCCACATTGTGCTGCACTCAACCCAGGGGAGGTAAATGGGTACCGACAGGAAGTAATTCCTCAAAAAAGTTGTGCGCACCGGAATCCATATAGACTAGCTTATAGCCGGGGAAATACACTGCGCCTTGAGCACCTAGCAAGGTGGATACGTGCGCCATACAAATCCTATATTCTTTTATTCATTTATTATTTTGTTTATATTATAAAATTTGAAAATGAAAATTCAGATGGATATAAGCTTGAATATGATTGGACCTATCATGTTCACTGCTACTGGGTAAACAATCTTAAATAAATGGGAAGTCTGAAGAATCGACAAAAGTAATCAAATCCATTGACCTGGATACTTGATGAGTAATCGTAAAACTGATATAAAAGTAATTTTAAAAGCCCTCTTCGAGAACCACATCTCACTTGCTCCGCCATCTTGGTATCTATTCCGCGATTTAATCTTCAGGAAGCTCTTGAAGATGGGGATGCTGCATACATCTTTATAGACATGAGAGATGTGAAAACAAAAATCGGAGGTCAATTAAATCAAAAGTTCTCATCTCAAAATGTTAATCTAAATTCTTTAATGTGTGAGATTAGAAACTCAGGGGAATGTCAATAGATTTGAATCTCCTTCGTAATGAAAGGATGGAATAAAAACAGTGGGAGATGGTGGTATGGTCAAGCACTGTCCCAATACTTCAGGGAATCCTATAGTACTGCCTTTAATTTGCTACTACTGAAAACGTATTGAACGAATCCTTTGCGATATCTTACAAAATCGATATGACGTTTTGATATCACTCATGTTAATAGTATGGTAAACGTATGGTAAAATACGTGAAAAATAATTGTTATAATTGCATTAAATTTTATTCTCCAAACTCCCATTCAAAATATTTTATGTTTATGGTTGCGAAATGATTGACATGATATATATTTTTTATTTATCTATTAATATATTCAAATAGGCGCCATTCCTAAAAGAAAAATGCTTTTAACCCTGACATAAATCTGTCAGTATGGGTGAAGTTAATTCATCTGATTATATTTCCCATTAACATGTCAGTATCTATCCAGCTTATCCTGACCCCTTCATCAGCATGATCAGGGTTTAGCGATTCAACGGTCTCATCAGTGAACTGAAGCAATACAATCATGGGGGGGGGGGGGGGGTTGGTGGTGGAAACTAAAGGTCTTGGGTTCAATCTCCAGCCGAGAGACACGAAGAAATAAAAAAGTGAATACCCATGTGTTGCCTCTTTGACAGTGGCGCTCTGCATAAGAATGGATTAGAAGGAGTAAATAACCATAAATAATATTATGCAGGACCCGTTTGAAGATCACCAAATAGCTGATACCGACACGGCCTGACATTCCCTAAATCTTATTTTGACTGTATATATTTCCTACCAATATTATAGGCCCATTGTATTAACTTCATTCCCCCTATAGTATAGGGTATAATTTAGTTTATAAACGCAATATACTCTGGTTTAGTTGGAATGCACAGTTGAATTTGCTTAATATTATTGAATTCTTACATTATTATGGCATTCAGACACGTGAACCATCAGAAATGACTGAATGTGTGCCAACACCCAACTCCCTGGTAACTATGACAAGGGGTCTAAACCTTTCAGTGAAAGTAGACGTTTTTATGGGGTCACAAAATTGGGGAGATGGAAGCCATCAAACAGACCCTAAAAGATGACCTTTCAGTTGAAATTGGCCGTCAATATGACAATAAGGAATTTGTCCAGGTCATCGGGGCACGCATCAAAGTGCCCTCTTCGCCTCGACATTGAACCAGAGGGGATGAAAAATAGATCACAAGATAGGGGCGGAGGGAAGGAATTGAAAGGAATTTGCCTTCAGAAATGTTATGATCATGATGATAAAGGGTTCACTCCACTTCAACATCTTACTCTGGGACTGTGGGGTCCCGGTATTTTAAGTATTTTTTTCCATCTGATGTTGTTGGGGGTAGTTTTTTAAAACACAAAAAGATCATGATCCAGATAGAGGTTTAGTTGCCCCTTCTAATTTTCGTATCGAGTCCAAAATAGCGTACTTTATTTTTTTTTCGAAAATTTCGAAATAATCAAGAAACACTTGGGATCAGGTGGTCTAGTCAAGATACCTTTGAAACTAGAATCTGGTCGATTTTACCAGATTGAATCATAACTGATTTGGATAGCCATGGTAGTGTCGCTTCTCGTGGGACGCTCTGATATATGAGTAACGAATTCTGTTCATATTTTCATCACACTCGAAAATGATGCCCGTTGGTTCTGCGCTCTTCAAAATAAATCATTTTGGTTATTTTGAATTTTTTTTTGTTTAGATCTGCGTTTGAATGATATTCAACCCCCGTAAAATGTAATCATGTGCCCCATGGTATGTTTGTATTTGCCTTGCTTGAAATAATGTGAATATAAGTGACATCTTCATCGTTTGTTTCGCAATAATGTACATCATCTTGTCCTCTAATAAACACATACATTCATTTCTAATACCAATATTAGACTGAACGCCGGATTTTTTTGTAAAGAAAATAGTCCCTTATGACAACTGAGGGAGGGTGTAGGTAGAAATTAGGCCATTCACCGGTCAGATTACCCACCCTGAATAGTGATCAACTTTTTTGAGAAAAAAATGGCTTACTGGGTCATAATAGTCACATCCATCATCAAATTCTCGAATATTACTTGTTAATGAGTCTATTAAAATCAGTCATCAATCCCGGCGAAAAAGTTGCGGTTTTTGTATTCTCTTAAACCGGTACAAATGTTAAAAGTGTTATAGCCTATATAATTGGTATTCAGATCATAGTAAGATTGATGTGTGAATCAATGGTATTATAATAGGCATCTGGTAAACGTGGTGTTTAATAACATGTATAGAGATCAGAGAACGGGCAGAAAGATGAACTACAAATTTCTAGGTCTCCATTTCTCTCCTTTCATGTCTGCTTTCCCTGTCTGCCATTATTACACTGATATTAACTAAACAGGATTTTTTTTCTCAAAAGATGAAAATTTAAAAAAAAGTGGAAAAAATGAAATTTAAACTCGAAGAACGAATGAGGGACCTTGCAGAGACAGTCTCTTTGTCGAATAAGGACATATTATTTTCTAAAATTGGGGCCGATTATTTCAAAACAACTACAGCATTGCTTAAAGCTGTTGAACTATCGTTTGAAATTACTTGTTTCTTCATTTTCTTATATAACATTATAAATACGCTGACATGTATCCCATTGAAATTAAACCTAGGTCTTAGAGGTCAATTGTTGCCTTCCTTTGTATATTCCCAAATTTGCCCGGATGCCCCCACCCTTCCCCCTGTTCCTTTGTCTCTGTTTGTCTGCCCTCCCTCTCTTTCTCTCTCTCTCTCTCTCTCATTGTTCCAGTTCAGAATTGACCAGCTATAAAATCAGATTCGATAACATCAATTAAACATCTGAGGATGATTTACACATAGATCTCAACCTGAAAAGGATAGGCCTATTATCCCTTCTCTAATGATTGATTTAAAGAATTATCATGCAAACGACGGCAAGTCGAAATTAGGTCAAATCCATATTTCAGAACAATTTTCTTATCCCGAGATTACGATCGATGATGCACTAATCAATCTTCTATGATAAGCCGGATGATAAGTCTATCTTTGCTTCATCAGGGATTCCAACCTACCGAAAATAGACAAGGTCAATACATTTTGAATCTTCTGAATCTGTTACTTCAGAAAACCACAGCAGATGGTCGTAGTATTATTTCAAAGAAAAATCTGTCTTTAGCAATCTATGATCATCATGCTGATCATAATTTCAACAGGTTTGTACTTCATCAGTTATTTATGACATTCTTAATACCCGGTCTTAATATAAAGGCATTGGTTAAAATTTATTTGACTTTTAAAAATCTTAGCTGCAAGGTCACATTTGTGTGTGTGGTTATGTGCTAAACATAAAGCCCTAAAAAACTGAACCCGAAATCATAATTTAGTGATAAAAAGGGTGAAAAATAAAGCGACCGGTAACATCGTCTCTATTTTATTCCATGTACTAAGATTAATTATTTTTTTCAGTCGCAAATATCTTGAAAGTGTCTGCACGAATTATTATTTTTTCTCCCTGTATTATTGTATCAATATGAAAAATATTAATATGAATTGAATACAACACACAACAAAGTTCGGGAAATAAAGACTTTTTGTAATGTATTTAAGAATTCAAAGTTTCTTTCCATCGTTCGGCGTAACTTTTGTTTATACCCGAAATAAAGTATGTCAAAACATAGGCCTACAGTTATATTTTCAATATGTTTGTAAAATGCGTTGCAAATCGATAATTTGTATATACAGCTGAAGATACATATGATTACTTGACGTAATGAGTATACACAATCAAACATAATGTAACAATGAGGAAAATCTTCCTCGTGTTTATAATTTGAAAAACTCCGTTTCCACCTCTGAAGTAAAATATTTTGGCTGCTCTTTTTATCCTTTGATTACATAGGGGCGATCACCCCTCCCTCCATCTAGTATCACCACCCTTACCAAGATCTTTATTGAAAAACTGATGTCTACATTATAGTCATGTCAATGTTTTTTCGCTTTATATCCTACACCAAGGTCGCAATCCTGTACTTCAGCCACCCCAACCAACAAAGTATTGAAGAAAAAAACCCGTCAGACATATTTTCACGCTCCCGGTCACCTATTCTCTGAAGACCAAATTGTCGAGTATGATTTTAAAGCAATTATATTTTAAGTGCTGTAAATCTAAACCACATACAACATGGTAATGATAGTAGATCCAGGGTGGTGCGATTGTGACCGCCTCCACACTTCACTCAAATGAAAAAAAGAATGAATGATGCATCAAGAAAAAAGCCCGGGAAAAAAGCAGAAGAGGAAAACGGTTTTCATGGTATACATAGTCTAGTATATGAAAATAAGTTAGTTAGCTGATGTCACATGCTCCTTTATGGATGTTCATACCGACTCCCCCCCCCCCCCCTTCCCCCGGGAAAGTGTGCAGTTGATACGTCCAAAGAAGATCAAACTGTGTAACATTCTTGAATAACAGGATTTAAAAGAACATGCCCCTTATTATGTTACAACAGAATAAGCGGGCTTGTAATCATCGGCACACTCATCAATTTTAGGACACCAACTTTTATCATTTATTCAACTATGCAGACTTCATAATGCTTCAACCCCTAAAAAGTTTAGCCATTTTTCCTCCAATTTGGATAACCGTTTTAATGGTTTGATTTTCCACTTTCATCCAAATCACCTTCTAAAGTCTATGGTTAGAGTATACCCACCCCACCTTCACTATCATCTACCAGCATAACCAGGGGATGGGGGGATGGGGGTGAGTAGAGCACCTTCTAAGGTCTCTGGTTACTCTCATCTACCATCTACCATGACATGCATTGGATCGGGGTGGGGGGTGAGCAGAGCCCTTCTTTCATCCTCGTAGCTGAAGTAACCTCATTTCATTCGCTTTCTTTATATAGGTCTCCTTGGTGGAAACCCAGAAGGACTTGGTGACTGAATAGTGAACTGTGGCTTAGGTTTCACAAGGGAACGACAGTTTCACACAGCATCCAGATGCGGCGAGGTGACGAGAGGGCGATGCAGTACTCGGGGCAATCCGGGGGTCACGTAAGGTCGTCTTTATTTCCCACTTAAAGGGGTGGTCGTTTAATGTATCGCCACATCGTCACATGAAAATAAGAATATATCTTTGTGATCGTGGTGATTTCAAATGCGCAGTCATGGTAGTGGTGTTAGTTTAAAAAAGAATCAACATAGAAAAGGAAAACGGAGAAAATTGTTGATCCCAGTGGTCACAACAGACCATCATAATATCCTTGCCCAACTGATGGCCCTGTATTAATTACCCCCCCCCCCCCGACCAACACCATTCGCTATTTCTTTTACTTAAATACTTGAAGATATTTTGTTTCCAAACTCTCTTTCCTTTTGGTTCTCGAATTCGAAGACAATTTTTTACACGTCCTGTGCCCCAACGAAAAATTTCTGCGCACGGCCATGCCTTCAATGGTCGCAAAATTCGATTCTTAGTCATCTTGGCCATCGAGATGTCTCCATCTACAATAACAGCCAAAATCAATAAATAGACTTCGTACTATAGAAATTTATATACTTGAAAGAGAACGTATTCAAGAAAAGAAGAGAAAGATACCAAAATTTGTATAAAGTTGAGGTGTACAGGTGTCAAATATCAAATTTACTCAAATCCAAACTGAACAGTATCTTAAAAAGAAAGTGATGATCCTATATCCATAATTCAGAATATACTGTTCATTCTGCATGTAGGATTTATCATACCCTTAAAAACAGCCCATCATATAAGTTTTTTTTCACAGAGTTCACAGATTCAATGTCATGGCATTATCCACTAGAGACTTATAAATACTTTGTAAGTGCTCCTTTTTCTCGAAGGCTAAGGAAGTAGTACACAGAAGATTTATTGATAACTTTCAGATGTAAAGCGTGTTAATGACTTTGCCATCTGTATCTTTTTATTTCGTTGTGTGAAAAAATGTCCCCATTTCCTATTTTTTCGTTACAAAAGGGGATAAATGTGTCGGGTTTGTGGCATTGGCCTTGAACACCTGCCAAGCTGCAAGAAACAACTGGGATTTGAGAAAGGACGTTTGTTTTTATCACTTGATAAAGCGAGATTAACCCAAACTTTGAGAAGTTTCCGCCGCAACACCCAGCATAAGCTGGTTTCTCAATAGCAGATTATAGTTTAGTATCCGGTTAGGGTTTTTCATTTCTCTGTTTATTATCTCGGTTAAATTAATTATTCAAAGTATATGTTTCGGAGATTCTGACGATCGAGGTGTCCCTTCGATCCACACGTGCAATAACGATGAATCGTACGACCCGCGATCTACAACCTTCTTAAGTCGTCACGAGCTACACCCTGAGACTTATCAATCTCGTGTGGCCCACGAGGTATACTGTAGCGGGCTACAAGCCCTCATACGATATCAGGCTGCCCACAAGTTAGACTAAATGTCGTACACCACGCGAGCAATATTTGCCATTACGACCCACAAGCAACAGCCTCTACGATGTCACACGACCCATGAGCTACATTCTTCAAGTTACAAAAAAGACACACGAGGTACAGACTGCATTAATATGGCCTACAACGTGCACGCATGGATGTACACAACAGATATCAATGTTCTTGTCTATGTTTTACATCATACGGCAACAACTTTATTAGAAAAAACTTTTGATACACCAAGACCCCGTTTGAAAATTGATTTATATACATATGGAAATAAAATTTGACGAAGAATTAACTTGGGAATTATAAGTATTTGTATATAGGTTATGCATTTCTCGATACTGAATGCCTAATATTACACTTCTTATCTCTTTCCGATTTGCTTGCAATACGTTCTGACGAAATATACCTCGTTCTCGATTTTATTTTGTAGATTAAAAATTTGTCAATCGCTTTTCAACATAATATCTCCGCGGACTATCAACCAAAAGGACCGGGGTTCAAATTTCACCAAACATTCGCGTCCCTTGGCAAGGTATTTATCTCTCCGCTCTGGTGTAATAAATGGGTATTCGGTAGTAGGAAGGATAATAGTAAGGATATAATTATCCTGTAGCGACCGCACAGAAACACTGTTAGTGAAGGTGTTGTTAGTGCTAACAAGTCACTAACAAATCAGCCACTAACATCATGAGCAGAATGAACGCACAGAAAGCGCTGTTAAGCACAGGTGTTGATAGTGGGTTTGAGCCTTATAGTTAGGCAAAATCTATGACGTACTATAGTGATCTATGTGTGGATTGATACAATATAAGGGCCTTTATCCCATAGGCTCAATGTATTATTCCCATTAACCCAGGGTTCGGATTTGCACCATTAATTCTAACTTTGTGATGACATTGTACCGCGGTGTAAATTACTGAATTCTGATTATTTTAACCATAGTAGGTCCATGTTTTAACATAATACATAGACCTTAACATCGATGAAAAAATTATATATTAACGGCAAAAGTCAATAATTGTTTGATAGGGGAAGGGGGCTGTATATGTTTGCTAGCTCGTAGAGTGGAAGAATGACTTCCGTCTATGGAGGTGTATATCGGGAAGCATGATGTGGAGTATAGTCATACAAACAATTGAACATTAATCAAATAAAAAAGGCATTAAAAAATATGTGATATAGTTTTGCATAATTTACGTAAAAATTATATTACATATTATATTTACTATATAGGCGAGCTGATGATGTCATTTGTCATTTCCCCACTTCATAATTTTTATCATGGACCAATGAAAAAGATGGACGATTAACGCGAGTATTTCTTTGATCCAATGATAGTCACCGTCATCTGGTTATGTGCATCTTAATGAGAACATACAGGTGTTGTTACATTAGCAATTACCATTACTACCAAGGGTATCTGATCACTCAAATACGGAACAGTTTCCCGGTCCTGATTTTTGTTGGCAGATACCCTGTTTCAGCATTTGCCTTTCAGTCAACATGCTTCATAATAATGGAGCAGCAAACTTGAGGAGCAGACAATTTTTATGATATAAAATATGATATTATTCGATCCGCTAACTACCGCTCAGACATAAGGACCTCAATAACACTGAGAGATACACGATCTATAAATGTTGTGTGCCACGTATATCTGGAATATTATGGAGAAACTTGGGAAAATTGAATTTTAAATGGTATCAATAACAATCAATCACAATATTGCCTCTATATTAAAATATGCGGACATTTCCCCAAATAAAACACATGGAACTAAGATTACCAAAGGTTAACAAAAACTGCACATCAATTTTCCATTATTTCATTGATTTGTTATCAACTGCGCATATAATTTGTGAAATATAAATGTCCAATCACTAACTGCTTCAGTCCCTTCTCACGGTGACCATCATAGGACCAAAGAAGACTAGTATGAAGAGAATGTTATTCAGATGACAATTACAGTCACCTGTTAGTGAATTCATTATCTAAGCGATGGATGTCCATCTCTTCATAGGTCCATGTTTGTATATGAAATCGTGTTCATTTAAACTGAATTTGTCCTTACAGTTGAAAGTAAATATGACCACTGCTTCAGTAATCATCATGACCATTTACAAGTTTTACATAGGCCTACGTGTAGTGTTGAAACATAAATTTACCAGTTCACGGTCAAATCAGGAAAAGGGGAATGGGGTATGGGACCTTTTCTATTCATGACTTATATTGGTTTTGCAATCACAATCATAATCACAACATGTACATAATGGGGGAAACAAGGTAATAACAACAGTAATAATAATCATAAAATGAGAAAATCGGACTTGGCTTCGTAATTCTATTCTAGGATATTCATGGTGGCATGATAGGCATCAATGTTTTCAAAAATACTGTACAGTATTCACTTCATTCAATTCATATTTTATTTATTATTCTTCATTATTTTCCATTTAAGAATTATGTTATTGATTGTAATTACAGCCTTCTCATCTAATTTCATTCTGTTTTCTCCCACACGTATTGGGGATTGGAGCATTGGCGGATCCAAAGCAGTAATCAAAATTTTTAATATAAACATGCCAGCCATTTTTACCCAAGTGTGCCCCCCCCCCCCTTTCAAGCAATAAAAGACCCTTTTTTGCATGTCAGTTTTTGTTGGGACAACAATACCTTCAATTTTAGACGTAAACCTTTTTTTTGCTTGTCATACTCTTTCTCGGGAAAATGTGCCCCCTCCCCCTTTCCGGGCCCCTTTTGGAAGAAACTGGATCCGCCCCTGGACTGGAGTACCCTTTTAATTCTATCTAGGTCTATTTTAAAGCACTTGATATACAAGTTTTACGCAAGACACGCAATAGATATTCACTAACATTGTCACTATCGGTGCCCTTGGCACTGTTAGTGAATAGTTCAAACATTAGCGCTAATGTTAGCTTCTGTGCGACCTTGTAATGTTAGTCTAACAGCGCTAGCTAGTGATTGGGCTAACATTATGCTTCTGTGCGGGCAAAACCTCGCTAACAGTGCTGTTAGTGCTCTGTTAGCACTAACAACGTTTCTGTGCGGTCGGTACACTGGGTAATAGTACGCAGCTCTTATAACACCGTATTTAATACAATGTTGTATTTTAATACAATGTTATAAGCTCTATCACAATTTTGAATATCTTACTTATTACGTGTATTGTCATTATAATCATCATTATTTATTATTATCATCATTTATTATTTTGTATTATTTTATTATTATAAATATTATTATCATCATAAGGAAAATAAATAAACGTAAATCATTGATTTGATGTCGTAGCAAATGGCATGATAATGAAAATGTCTTTAAAAATTGTGTCTACATGATTTCATCCTCTATTAGGTCATCATAATTTTGATCTTTGGCCACAATCCGAGAACCCTAGGAACCAGCCCATGATGACTTCATTTTCTACTTCACATCACGAACGGGTCGCTATTATTGATTTAATACGGTCGATAGTTAATTAGGCTGATTAAAACAAACCCATTACATTTCCAGCGGACAGAATTACAAGTGTAAGAGAGAAAAATTGTTTTCATTCAATATACGATCCGATGAATCATAGACAATTATACGGCATCAATCGCCAGACACCATAAATATCACCCGGGAATCATGGGAATACATACAGTTAGGTACCGGACACATCTAATCTCAATGTAAATTAACAGTAGACCTACCATCACGACCATAAAATCGTTATCAATTAATATGAATCCTTTTTATATTATTTCTCTTTTACAATCTGACTAAACAAAGCATATTTTCAATATTTGAATTGACCGGCATCCTGATCTGTCTCCGAAGTTTGTTATTGGAGTCTGGGAATTATTGGTAGGCCTATTAATTTAATCACGTGATTCAGACTAGATTGACCAACCGGAAACGCGTTATTTAATCTCAGTAATATTATGGTTGGCCGTTCATGGCAATATTTTTTTTCTTGAATCATACACGTGAATGACATATGGTTCCTTCTTGATGTGCCATGTAGTAACTTAACTCTAATTTGGTAACTTATGTAGAAATTTAACTCTAAAATTTTGATCATTGTTGAAATAGTATGTTAAAAATATTGGAAATAAAATTTCATGAAATAAAATACTTACCTTTTTTAGGATGTTTTTATTGTATTCTCTCAAATCCAAATACACATTTCATGAACAATTTGTACAAATCATTTGAAACATGATTATAAATTATACAATAAATCCATATCCCATATAATTATACAAAATATTCAAACTTGAAAGATACCGGAAATTGATACTGACAATTGTGCGTTTCAACAATTACAAAATGAAATATTAACAAGATGTATTAAATGACAGGAGAGAAAAAAAAACAATGAATAAAACAGAGATGTTCTACCTCACCCCCCCCCCCTCCCCAGGTATAGAGCACCCTCCCCTTTATGCCTACTCTACATGGAAGGGACATCAATTCCCCGTATTGTATTCATGCTTTTTCTGCAAATTTTTTTTTTTAGAAAAAAGTATGTGTTTTTATTTGATTGATTTTTGTTTTGTTTTGTGGTTTTGTCTCTCGCTCTATATATACACTCTTAAAAATGTTGGGCAACATACGGTCCACACAACAATTGGTTAAAACTTTATCCAATTCTGGGTAGTTTTACACCAATAATGTGTAGTTTTCACCCAAAGCACACATTATTGGTGTAAAACTACCCAGAATTGGATAAAGTTTTAACCAATTGTTGTGTGGACCGTATGTTGCCCAACATTTTTAAGAGTGTACCTCTGCCTCTCTCTCCCTATATATTCCTTTAATTTAGATTTTCCCATTTCCTTATATGTAGAGACATCTTGCCTCTATCCAACGCCAGCCTTTTTTCTTCCCATTCTTCTTTAAATTTCCTTTTAATTTCATCCATGGTTAAGAGTGCGCCCTTTTCCCTCCCTTTGAAGATTAAAATTTTTACAAAGATTACAAAATGATTGATTAAACGTTCCTTTTTTCCTTCATCCTTTAAATCTACACCGTGTTCGATCTTTTCATAGGAAAAATTTTATTTGTTTTTAACCTTTCGAAAACATCAGGTATTGCGAAGTTACATTTCCTAAAATTTGCATAAACATTTTTAGATACTAACTCATCTATTGATTAAAAAGATTCCCAGATATAAACGATATTTCTTCCCTAAGAGAAGCCTTTTTTAAATATATTTTCATATTTCGTTTCCGGCTGACTGGAATAGTTTTATAAATTGTCTCTATCAAATGAAAATCATTTATGTTTAATCCCTGTCTTTGGAAGTATGAAAATTATCTTAAGTTTCCATCATAATTCATAATATGTTTCAATCTGTAAATATTTTTTTCATTAAATTTTTGGTCAATTATGCATTTGTACAAATTTATTGTTACCTTCGTTCATGCTATCGATAATTAGAAATATCGCATAGTGAGCCGAATATTACACACCGGACATAGCGGATGGGTGAGGGGCTCTCCCCCCCCCCCCATTATGTAAAAAAAAACACACCTAAAGTTTACTCCAGGGGAGCATTTCCTCAATGACTAATTTTTACCCACACCAGCAATAAGCCAACACTTGTGGGCCTCAAACATAAATGCGTCCTATGTCATGCACACTCCAGTCTTGATAAATGTTATTAGTGCTGACCATTTTCTTGCCATTTGATTGAACTCATATTTCTGATACGATACTGATGGGGGGGGGCTTCTTATTATTTACTGACGATTTGCAGTCTTTTATCACGCGTTTTGTCGACAACTGCCAGCCATGTAAAGTGGGCTCGCTGCCTGGTCCCCACTATACGCACATGAGTGCGCATGTTTGATTGGAAAGAGTTCGTGAACTTGGACGTTTTTCACCGGGAGTCAATTTATCTTGAAATTCCGAGCTGCTCTTATCAGCCATCTTCTTGATTCCATATTATGATAAGACCTTATTTCAAGAGGAAAACAATCTACAGAATGCGATAGAGTCTCGTGACGTTGTGAATCTTGCATCGTAAATATACCATGTATTGAACTGGTTATGTTTCCCCGATAAAAAAAACATTTGAGTAAAGATGATCGAAATCCGTTCATGTTTCTTCTTATGTATCAAAGTCATCAATGTAATCAATTGATTAGTTTGGTAAAGTAATATGATACCGGCGTAATTTTTTTTAGATTGACAACTTTTGCATCATTTTAAGCAAATGAATTCGAATCAAGGGGTGACGATTTTCCCTCAAAAATGCACTAAGTTGTAGGAAAGGTTGAAGTTCGTTGAATGGCCCCGAGTACAAATTCTTAATATGATGTAATATGTGATTCTTTGGCAACAAGAAAATTTATTTTGTAAGATAATATAGGTCTCCAGATTTTACATTCTTAAAACAGGAATGTATTGTTAATCATTATAACGATTTATACAATCATTATGATAACGGAAAATCGTGATGACGATGATAATGATAACATAAAAACCAAAACAAAAACGAGCATAAAATAATTGTAATCGTGAAAATATGGATGATATGATAGCAATTTTTTAATGATATTGAATAATATTACAGAAATAAAACTGAAGCATGGATTTCCACTGAAGGACAACAATATTATATTCCCATTCTATCATGCTACTTTCATTGCCAGTCCTTGGTTTCATCACACAGTGATATTATTTGTTTGAAAGAGTATTATGATTTCCTAACAATTTCTCATAATCTTGTTCTTACATAATTATGATTTCAGCTTTATGCTAATGGCAACATGGAAAATACTTCCCTCTGCTTTCTAAAACCATGAAAACCAGAAACGAATTGGACGATGAGTCACCATTGATTCTATTTACTCGGGACATCGCTTCAGAGTGACACAGTGCCACGTCTTTATATCAACTCAACGGAAGGATACCCCTAGCAGATAAATTTAGACATTTAATAATAGGAAAGCAATTTCATTTTGAAATTTCTCGTGACTAGCATGGCAAATTGCACGGGACGGTGCCAGCCAAGCGAAAGGATAACGTTTGTTTTTGTACACGCGTCTCGCCGTGAGCCTTGCATCTGAAGGCGTGCATAATGATGAACATTGCCAGATAGGAAGATTATTGCATGGGTGCATCTTGTATTAGGGCGAATGTGATTCGAAATAATGTACCAATACAAGTGGAATCCTGAAATTGATTTTCGCAAGTTGGGGAATTTTTCACTCATGCGTTATTCAGAATCTACTAAGGCAATTAGACATGGTTCATTTCCTCATCACAACAGAGGGAAACGTCATCGAGTATGAAAATTTTAATTACATTAAAATACAAACAAGGTTTGGAAACATTACAATGGGCTTAGGAGTGTACATTATAATGTCATCCCCAAACAATATGCTTTACTGTTCATCTTCTCCATAATGATTTAAATCAGCTGTGTGATTAGTGGAACAAAACGTCATACATGTTATACAAGGGGTGAGTTATTGGTTACAATGTACTTCTGAAAATAGGGAACGAGAGAAGCGAGTGAGCCCAAAACATGTTTTTTGAATATTTTGTCCCAGTTCGACATTCAAGATAATGATTGTTCCGCAATGACCCCCTATTTATCGGTGTTTAGGATTTTTGTCATTATTCTTATCTACTGGTAAAAAGGACAAAATCGTTTAAGCTTTCAAGGAAATTCATGAAAATAACATAATACAAAAATAATCTAATTTAAACAAATAAGTTTTAATTTACCCAAATATTTAATTTAAAAATTGCGCCCCCCCCCCTTCACACGTCGTTAATTTGAAAGGGGTGCTTATAAGCAGGCCTACTTTTCAATGTGAAATAAGTGATAAGAGAACTGTGACTGATATGGGAAATTTAACGTATAATATATGGAGTTGGTCCCTTGGAATGTACCGTATTGTACTTCTAAGCGCCCCTAAAGCAACAACAAAGAAAGCAACGCGATTTCATAAACTTGTAAGACTAATTTGCTGGAGACTTGTTTCCATAATTTCACAACAATATTATCTTATGAACTAGTTCCTTAAATTGAATATCTTAATCAAATGGAATTATTAATGTAAATGCATTTATAAGTAATCTCTTAGAATATTCTGAACGTAAATAAAGATGTAACTTTTAAAAAATCGATGAGTTTGGAGCCAGACAAGATCTCGATTAAAATGAAATCCCATATATAAGACTGTCAAGACCTTTTCGGCCCAATACAAAGAATATCTTTTAGCAGACGAGATGTCTACATCCATATTCATTTCATTTTCCAATAACCGGTTGATACTCCAAGCAAACCCTCTCCTTGCTCTTCTTGCATATCAAATGAGTTGTAAAATGAAATGTTTATATCATCCGAAATAAATGATACTGTGCATACAGGTTTAAAAGCATGCATGTTGTATACATCGTAATTCTCGTTGTCAAAATGAAGAATAATTTCTTACAACTTATTGGTAAGTATGATTTTAGTAATGATTATGAATTGTAAGAAGTTTGAAAATTGCCGATGGTAAAATGTCAAAACCATTTTTTTTTTCAACAGAATTTGGATTAACCAGGATCGGCAGTTAGCATTGGATAGTTCAGATATGCTATATTCTTAATCAATTATTTTTGGTGCACATTTCCCTTGGTAACTGTCAGATTTATGAAACCCTCCTGAGATCTCATATCCTTCTAATATTGTTGAAGTTTAACCATTGACTTTACAAATGCATTATAGTATCAACGAATCTACCTTGAATGATTCTTCTAACTTTAACT
This sequence comes from Lytechinus pictus, assembly GCF_037042905.1. Classification (NCBI taxonomy): domain Eukaryota; kingdom Metazoa; phylum Echinodermata; class Echinoidea; order Temnopleuroida; family Toxopneustidae; genus Lytechinus; species Lytechinus pictus. The sequence continues at coordinate 10,328,246 of NC_087245.1, read as the reverse complement.
GATAAAGCAAGTCACTTTGTCATTCGACACAAACTACAAAAAGAAGATAGATTGTCATGATGCAGTTCCAGTGTTATCGCATGATACAACGTCATCTTGATAATGTGCGTTACCATGACAACGATCCCATTAGAGGAGCATCTTCTATAGGACAGAAGGTAATTGAAGCGAGAGGGGTTTTGGAAGCATTTCCTATATTGAAGACCCGTTCATGGGAATGCCTGTCAAACCTCAGCCAGTAACTGATCTATAGTAAACATGGTAGGGTACACCTTTACGCCCCTTCTCTGTGATTTATCATATACACCCAGTGGTGTAACTACGGGGGAGGGGGGACACGGGGGTATAGCCCCCCCCCCCCCCATCGGCTGGAGAAAAAACCGGGGCGAAATTGAGAAAAAGAGGGGTGAAAGAACGAGAAACGTAGTGGGGGGGAAAGAAATTATTGTATATTACATCATACTATATTATGTTATATATTATACCATATATATTATATTACATAAGAAATATTTTTCATAACTTTATGAAACATAATTTACTTAGGGCCTATATGTTTTCATCATTTCTGGTGCTCACATTCTCTGTTTAATGAGATAAATCTTGTTCAATGGAATTAAATCGTACTAAAACATCCCATCTTCAAGTCAATGTATACCAAATATATTTCCTCGCACTTCGAGCTTTTCTTATTTTATGTAGTTACATAGGCTTCTTTTTTATAACTACTTGAAATGATTGCCCCCTTTTATTGTCTGAAAATAAAATATTTCCAGTCCGTGCTTACGTTCGCATTAGTGAATTGATGAGATATGTCTGCTCTTCACGAATTCCTAAAAAAACAGTTCTTGAAATGTCTCTTTTTCTAGTCTGAATATCATTTTTTAGCGAGCAGTTCGCCTTCGCATTATTTTGTTAGTGAAATACGTAGGCCTATATGGTCTCAATGAATTCCTATAAACAAGAGTGTGTGTTTTTTAGTTTTGTCAGACGTGCATCAATCAGATATGATTATTTACGTCTGGGACCGACCTTTAACGTCACCATCCGAAAGACGTGACCAGGGCTCGAACCTCTGCAACAATTTGTAACTTCCCCACATAGCTTGGATTACAGGCGCACACCACAACACCCAGTTTACAAACAAGATGCCCCTTTTCAGGCCTGAATATCCAATATTTTTTAGCTCGCGCTTCGCACGCGCGATATTTGAATAGTGAGATACGTATCATGTTCATGATTACAATGACCACAAAAAGTACTTCATGTGTTTCGATGGAATTCCAAAAAATCAACACGCGCTTGGCGCTCGCATTAGATGACTATGGTGAGATATGTATGCTCTTCGTGAATTCCTTAAAAATGTCTTTAAAATGTCCCTGTTTGGGGTCAATATATACCAAAAAAATCAGCTCGCGCTTCGCGCTCACATTGTTTGCTTAGTGAGACAGGTACGTATCATGATTACAAAATGTGTGTAATTTGTCAATTTTTTGGGTCTGAACAACAAACAATTTTCAGCTTGCGCTTCGCGCTCGTATACCTGGGTATTGAGTGACTAAAAAAAATTGCTGGTGCCCCCCCAATGCCGTGACCCACGGTACGCCACTGTATAAACCTTCTTACAGTTTCGTTTCTTGCTCACCTCTTTTCCTGTATTGCTTTTAATTATCTTTATTGATAGAAATTTATATTTAGAAAACTAGTATACTTTCAATCAAATTTAGTTCAGTCGGAGAACATGAATATTTGTCATAATCACTTTATATCAAGGGGTGATAACTGGACTTATTAAGGGAGCTATGTACAGGATAACACAAAGTGTTTTGCCTCCTGAATGTGGCGTTATTGTCATTTAAATTGCGACAATCTAAAAACCTGTCATTACAGTTGCACGTGGCGGCGAGCTTTGAATTATAGAAGAGTTAATTACGGTTATTCTGATTAACCGAGTCATTTTGACTTACCGTTCACTCCAAATCAGGTTAATGGTTCCTTTGAGGCTTACCGACCGATTAGTCCTTTCTGGTTATTAAATATCCATGCAATATGGGTTTACACCCCAGCATGTCATTAATTTTCGTTTGAAAAGGAATAAGGAATAAAAGTAAGGCCATTAATCAGATGAATAATGTCGATCCAAACGTTATTATGTTCCGATGTGAAATTTTATGTAAATAGAAATCGTAGCGGTGTTAAAATCGACAAATTATCATGTTAAGAAACATCAAGAACGAGACCATGAAAATGATTACCAATTTCTTAATTAATTAGTCTCATTGTGCATATCAATAAATATGTTTGTTATTAGTTTACTAGGATTAGGTTTATTTAGTGCCGCTAAGCCATTGCTTCGTAGAAAAAAATCACATTAGGCTTGACGAAAGACTTGAAGCTCTATAATTTTGGTTAACTTTCAATGTTTTTCATTTCTAACAAAAAAAACCTCTTAAAATAAAATCAATCTGTGCATGAGATTCCAATGTTCTTTTAATATTTTATTTTGGACTTTAAACTAGGGGGGGAATGGAAATCAAACAGTTTTTTTCATTAAATTACCAAACATTATGACCCTATTTTACTCGCAATTCGGGTCAAAGTACAACAATTTAACAAGTGATTAATGTATATATAACGGCTGGGCAGAGAGCTTATTTAGCTATCCACGTCTCAGTAATTATTCGTTCTTCAATATTTCTGATTCATATTTAATTTTCATATTCATGAGCGTCCTATTTATTCATTTCTACTGGACTGTGTATAACGGTAGACTTGGATGAATGATACGACTAGACTTAAGACTATAGATAAACATCATACTTTTATTTTGTAAAAGAGCATTTATTGTGATTTATGAGCTGGTTCTAATGTTATTATGAAATTAATTCAGTCTTTCAAACCGGATGGTGTTTTACAAGTTAATACGTCCTTCTAGGGATGATGGCTCAGTCTTTTGCTGAATATGAAACCTCGATTTTCCATGTTGTAACTGAAGTTGATTGTAACACATGAAAATCAATTTTGTGTAACCCAAATCAAATTTCGACAAATTATAGTAATTTCATTCAAGTTCTTGTTAACGACAGGATTTTTGTTTACAAATGCTGGATTTCAAGTTCAACTTTAACTGACGGTAATAACAATGATTTTGAATTTAATTTGGTACCCGAGAACAGGTCACATGTCATGCGCAACTTGTATATAGGAAACACCCACCAGTTTGCAATATCAAAGAGATGGGTTGAGAGAAATTACTGGGTAATATTTTCAGAAGAAAAAAAGAGAGAAGCAGATACGGAGAGAGAAGAGAGCGCAATGGCGAGAGGGGAAGGCGATTGGGTGAGAAAAATAGAGAAAAGGAAAGAAACATGAATGGGCTTTATTGTAGTGCTAGAATACTCTCGAGCATTGTCGAGTATCCGATAACGTTTAACATCTTAATATTTTCTATTCTTTTCTTTGCCTTTCCATCCCCTACCCTAAATTCGCCCCTATTGTGTTCCCTAAATACCACAGAATAGGGGCGGCCTTGCCCCAAATAACACACAATGCACCCTTGGTTCGTCGGGGCTCGGTTTTACCAGTTTACATTTTCCACTGATGTGTACGGGCACTCTAGTTTTATCACTGTCTAAGAATTATTTTTCGTTCTTTAAGGATTTTTCTTTACATATTTTAATACATGTCATCACTTCTGTGGTAGATTTTATCAGATTCGTTTCGACTGGTGGATTTATCGTGTGTTGCATGACTTTGTGCTAAGATGTATGACAGAATGTGGGTTGAGCATGCAAAGTGTATATCATTTTCCCGATTTCATTATTTATACATTCAACATATACATTCGAGTTATATTTTGTAATACTGAAAGTAAAATAGTCAAAGAAAAATATAGAAACAACAATAACAAGAAATAGCTTCATGTAGTCAATGGTCAGATAGTGAGATATTAGAAATATTAAACAGCAATAGAGATGACAATGAAACACAGCTAGAAATATAGAGAACAAATATAGTAACTGGCGTGTAGAGTCAAAATTATGCAAAATACACAAAAAAGTGGTAAATATTGTAAAGAAAAACCACCCATCTGTACCTGCCATAGAAATAATCTCTATGGTACTTGCATTCTTTTTTTTTTGCATTATCATTTTAATGAAATATACCATGGTCATCCCCTACCAATTATCAATTTATTCTTCGATGTCTGCATAGTGATTTTGACCATATCAATTAGCGGTATTGTACAGAGAACAGACTGCTATCAATATATTACGTCCAATGTTCCAAATTGGCATATTTGGAACAGGTAATTAATCAGATTGGAATACAAAAAAAATGAAAGTAGGGAATCTTTCATTCCTATTTTAAATATGCATGCACGGTGCAATTTCAAAGTTGCATTGGCATGTGTATGTTTTTCTACTTTTGTTAATGGATAGACATTGCTTTGCAAATTCATTTTATTTGAGACTATCTGGTAACTTATAAAGATAATGAGTGATGGTTGTTGATATAATTATGTAGTATACTGAGCATCATCAATACGAACTACTATTATACTTACCAGTTTATTGTCATATTGATATCAATCGTTTTAAAATAATAATATTCCTAAACCATGTAAACTATTCTTAACAATTCTTAAACTATATACAATGATACTCGATAAACCATTGTTCCAGTGATATTACAATCAAGTAGTTGTTTTTATTATGTTGTAATGATACAGAAAATGATCGTTTCTTTAAAATGTTTGAGACGAATATTGATGAAATCCTCGAAATACGTCTCAGGTATACAAAAAATAATTAGAGAGAGGGAGAGAGAAAGCAGAGAAAGACAAACAGACAGAGAGCGCAGAGGAGAGGAGAGAAAGAGAAAAAAATGATTTGAAGGAGAGATGGTATACATTAATAATCATTATGTTGTCAGTTCATGTCGGCTAATCGATATAACTGAATCAGTACACCAACCTTGCAACAGTTGGCCTTACAATTGTTATAATAAAATAAGCTTAATTCACCTGGAATGATAAATTTATTTATTTCTTTCTTTTACTGTCTTTTCATTACACCAGAATTCACCCTTTTTCAGCATTTTTTTCTCAGAAAAATGAAAAATACATTTCCTGGAATTTCATGTAGTCTTTGGAAAAAAAATACTAAATACTTTGTTATTATGTTGAGTCATTTGCTTGTGTTACAAGTTTGTTTACATGTGTATGTCTTGCACCTTCCAAGTCTCTATTATAATGATTAGCCGACAGTTATTCTATGTAAAAATATAGCAAGAAAGTTATTTTAAAAAACTGCAGTGTGAAACAGCAACATTAGTTACAAGCCCATGATGTACATATGTACGCCTACATTGTTTCGTGAAAATAAACGAAATTGAAAATGACATAACTTTCTCATGTTACATCCAATATCGATCAGAGAAATTTCCAGTGTTTTTCTTGTTTGATTTTTCTCCATTCATTTAACTTAACTCTTGGCTGGGGTAGTCTTGACCTTCAAGTTTGCCTACTACTAAATCTATAGATATGGACACAAGAAGACATGGGGCAAGAGAAACATATTTTCAATAAATTAGGTCTTGGTCTCTGCTACCAAATCGCACGGCTCAAATCATCTTTAACCTATTGGCCCTTGGCCCGTAAAAATAGGACTACTCGGGGTCTTATCTGTAAAATAGATCATGGTTTGATGGAAATTTGATTTTTTTTTTTTTTTTTAACAGTAGTGAAAGGCATTTCTAAGGGGCAGACGTATTTCGGGCATTTCTCTTTGTCTATCGAATTGCTTATCACACTGCCTGCCCTGAAACATGCAAAATTTTGGTATTCAATTACATTTTGCTATGTGCGTGAGTGTGTGGGCTATGTGCGTGTGGGGGAATGTGTGCGTGTGTGTTTGGTTTCTTCGGCTATAGAGAGATAACTCAAGCGTCATGGAGTCAGAATAATCATTTAATTTCATTTTTAACATTTTCGGGGTAAGTGAGATGGCTCTTAACAGATACAACAAACAGATAGTCGAAATTATCTACACATAATGATCATTTTGTAAATATCATGTAATAAGCAGAAGAATAATAGATTAATATTTATTAATAGATATGCAAAAATTACACCTTTCATTATTTTCAACAAATTGATACAGCTGGGGGAATGTAAAAAAGGACATAAATAAAATTGATGAAAAACAAAAAAAAATGAGTCAATTAGTACAGATGGCGTTGATAGGGACCCAAGACCCCCCCCCCCAAAAAAAAAAAAAGAATTTAAGTAAAAATGGGTAAACTAAGACATTGTTTTGTGGATGTCATCAAGCATGGTATCCCCCCCCCACCCCACCCGCTCAGATTAATGGCAACTGTTTTTAACGTTCATGCATCATGCTCGAACAGAATATAACGAGAGATAGGAAAGAACAAGATGACTGTGTACGAATTCAACATGGCGCGTCATTAAACTGATTAATCAATAAAAGAATGTGGAAATGTGACACAAGATGACATCAATGTCCCTAGAACGAAAGGACAACCCTCACCTCCCCTTCGATTTTCATGTTGTCTGAATACATTAATGCACCATAGTGGCTGATTTTTCAAACGAAGATTACATTTAACACTCCGCCGCCCCAGACCTCGTCTCATTAACACGCTAGACAAAGCATAAGAAAATGAAGAGAAGAAATAAACATAAGGCATGTAAGGGGAAACGCGATCATGGCGATAGAAAGATAGAGGGAAGGTGTGAAAAGAAGCGGAAGGGAAAGAAGGAGTAAAATGAGAGATATATAGAGAGAAAAGAAGAGAAAGTTTCTCAAGCACCGGCGGATCCAGGATTGTCCAAGGGTGCGGGCCCCATCACTCCTTTCAGCCCCCCCCCCCCTTGGAGACAGAGGGTGGGCCCGAAAAATGATACAATTGTCATATTTTTCCTCCAAGAGCAGGGCTCCCACCCATGGATACGCCACCATTAGGCAGATCTATTCAACTTGAACAATTTAATGAATTATTTTTAAGACTTCAAATAGGTTGCAGACTAGCAGGACGGAATAAACATTCCCTCGAATGTAGAATGAATTGGTTTGGACACTAGACGTTCTATCTCAGTCTGATATCTAATTCGAATGCTAATTGGAACGGGGACTTTTAAGAGGTTTCTGAAAGGCAAAGGCCCATACACATTCAATTTTCTTCGAAAATGATAATAAAACAAAAACATTGCTCTCCTGTCTTATTTCGAGAAGGAATTTTGGCACTAGTATAGAAAATATTACATCTTTGCACACCGTTCATGCCTTGCTAAGACGATGTTTTCATGACATCGTATTTGTCCAGTATTTGTATTGGTAGCTGTCCGAAATCATTTTTTTCAATTACGAGCGAGCAAACAGAGCCAGGGGAAACAAACTTTTCTATGACGATAAAGTATTATTTACCATCGTGATAATATGAAGCTCCTATCCCTCCTCTTGGTGTGGTACTGATACGTTACTATAACCAGTTGACTATAGCAATTCCACCCCGACATAAATCGCTCTGAATTAAAGAAGAAAATACAGACATTACACTGAAAAGAAAAACAAAAATCATGTAAAGTCAGAGGGTTATGGCACTTTAACATTTTTGCTTAGTTTCACAAAACAGTAATACGAACAGCACGATTGAATGCTATATGAGGTAGTTGATCATACACTTATTATTCTTACGTATTGTGTTATTAGAAATCATATCAGTAAGTTTAGTTTCATAAACATAAGCATGATTTGGCCCCTCCTCATTGATCAATCGCAACTATATCCTTATCTAGTTACTTTAATCAATAACAGTTATATTCTCTAAATGAATTGAAACATTATTGATATTTCTCGTAGGCGAATCCATGATTTACTAAAAGGCGGCATGCACCTCCCCCCAAAAAAAGTGCAAAAAAAATCCCCCCAAAAGAAAAGACACGTTCCCACCGTGCCTCCTTTGTCCCCCACCCCTGGATCTGTGCCTGCATAATAGGCCACTGTAATAACTTTGGACTCTGGCTTTAAGATTTTTTGGGCAAGAGATTTCTTTCAGGCAAGGGGATATTCACGTTTCTCGCTGCTTATAGGTTCTTGGTTTGAAGCCCGTTGAGGGGGTCCATTTTGAGCATGTTACATTATTGACGAGGACAAAACATCCTTGAATTTCGGCTCTGTCGCCAGTAGTAAGCGATACTCTGCCGCGATAGGACGAATGGGAATGTTTGTGAAGGAAACCCAACACGGTGTGAAGTTCATGGGGCCGATGCCAATGTCATCGCTTGGGACCTATAGTTGATTGGGGACAGGCCCAAGGCAAACTGGTTCCCTGAATTTGACCCTAGTTGACACCATATTTTTTGGTGAAATCCCAATTGTTCGGAATGCCTGCGGCCATAAACACAGTCCAAACACAGCAGAAGATGAAATAAAAAGATTGAGGGAGAGAGTAAGAGGGGGGGGGGTGCTAAATTAAAGAATCACAATGGAAGAAAGTTATAAGAGAGCAATCACAATTATCGCAGCCGAATTAGATGGCGGTCCATGGTGATTTATTATTTTAGGCATTCCCCTTGATCAGATTCACTCTTTTTTCTTTGACTCTTTCATCATTGTCTTGTCCCTAATGGATGTCTCTTAGATCGGTTTCCAATAATTGCGTGGTTGGTCTCACCAAAATCCGCCATCCAGATTCTCCTTCCTGATGTAAACACGGAAGCTACACGGACGAAGTGCAGTAGCTGATACGGTCTTATCAACATGGTCAAGAAGTTATGACGAATGCACGGTGATTGGTACGGTGTGGGGAGTATAGAGGGTGAAAGGAAGTTATACTCTGATGCTTTTGGGGGAGATCCGTGCGGGAAATAATGCTGTTTGACTAGCATGAGCTATCCCTATCTTTTCATTTTTTTATTTTATTTAGGGCACTATTTTGAATTCTAGATATCTGCTTTCAATCCAAGTGGGGTAAATGAGAACCTTGCATGAATTTTGCTAATATTGAAATGCATGCAGAGTGCGTAACATCAGCCCTGCTAAAAGTCAAGATAAATGTGCTTCGTTATTTTTTTATAATATAAGTTATTGTAATCAAACACATGGCCTTATAGGCTCGGTCACAAATGCCAGTACGAACTGCTACGAACGCCGTACGAACGATTTTTAGACCATTTCGTAAGATCTTCTCAAGAAGGCCGTACGAGACCAGCGTTCGTAGACCGTTCGTGTGTTCGCAGTTTGGTCGATGGTCTTGTCAAAGATTATTTTTCAACTTCGTACGAAACCATCTCTTCGTAAGGCGGCCGTACGCACATCATAAGAACCACGATTGTTTAGGATCAGAATACAATTCTAGAAGCCTTTATTCTTACGATGATCGTAAGAAGGCCTTAAGTTGTTCGTAGAGTGCTCTTAAGGCGTTCGTAAGAACACCTTACGAACTGATAATTCGTACGGCGCTCTTACGGGCGACTCTTGGAGTTTGTAAGGCGTTCGTGTAGTTTTAGAGGATAATAAAGCCAAACGCGCGTAGTTCAATCTTCACTCTGCTCGTGGAGTTCAACAAATACGTATCACCTATTGAAGAAATGTGCGATCTAAAGGGAAATCTCTCAAAGGGAAAAGGGCGACGGGAAGAAAAGAAATGAGAGAGATGATGAGGAAGGAGCGAAAGGGGGAGAGCTGCAGCAACAGCCTCTTCATCAAGAATTGATGGACATTGGAAGTGACTAGGAGGTGGTGGTGGAACATGACGAGGACGAACACGACGAGGGAGAACCATCAAGACGACAGGGTGATTGTGAGGAAGATGAGGTAACGGGAAAACCAAAGAAGGAGAAAATGAATTTAATGCCACCACAGAACAAAAGGTCGTTGATTTTTTCGGTGACAATGATTGTTTTTACAAAAAAAGGGAGTGAGAGATATGCCATTTTGAAAGTATCAAACTTTCTACAGTTACATAGTTTTCGACATGTCACGGTAGCGTATTCCTTACAATCCGACAAAATATAGACAAATTCGTAAAATCTTTGTACGAATGACTTGAGATTGCCGTGAGTTCCACGTACTATGAATATCTTGCGAAAACAGAAATCATAAAATGGCCCTAAGTCTGACGAAAGAATAACTCAAGGCATTCTTACGAAAAACGTACGAATTCTAGGCCCCCCCCCCCCCCCCCTCCCTCAAAAAGGGATTTCCACTACAAAATGGAGATCATTTTGGGTCCGAGAAATTTGAAAAGCAAGAAAAAAAGGGGGTTCACTACAAAATGAAGGTCATTTGGGTTAGATTTCTCATTTTTTTAAAACACCTTCCAGAATCCCAGGGGGTGCTGTCTACAGAAGATAATACACGCAGCACCCCAAAGGAAGATATTGGGGGTGCCGCTGTCCAGGGCCATAGTGTAATTATCCCATTTTTCATATAATGAAGTATTTCCAATTATTTGTAATGAGATAGAGGGCCGAGAAAGAAGAAAAATATATAGACAAAAACTCGCCGGAGAATTTGTCATTTCAAAGTCCGGATCATGATGATAGGGTACACGTTTAAAACTCGAGTCAGGGCCTTACAGGCCCTTCAATGGTCCTTCGTCGGGAGGAAGGCATAGTGTATCCATTAACGCGGGATATCATATATATATATATATAAATGTTATGAGACACATGAAGGAAATGAGCAAAAGGGTAGAGTTGAGCAAAATAAAAAAACTTAACTTCGGGCTCTATTAACCTCTATGCTTATAAAATGGCACAGAAGTTGTTGAAGGATGAATAGCAAACCACAAGAAAGGAGGCCCACCTTGAACTGACGATCTCTTTACTGTTGCTGTTACCACGAATAGAATACGTTCGGTTTTCCGCCCTTGCCTCAACCCTAAGTGTACCCCCCCCCCCAAAAAAAAAAAAAAAAATGTCTTCTGAGGATGAAAAAAAGCGTATACATACTGACGCGAATCATTTTTTTTTTCAATGTTTGATCGGCAACTAAAATTAAAAGATCTTGAAATTTTTTTGTAGATGTATAAGAGTTGCCATGCTTAGGCTAGATAGTCTAATTTGATGATGAAATTACAGTCTCACCTTTTTTTCTCGGTCGATGAGCTCGCTCATGATAAGCATGTGATTTGGTAAGAAATTGGCATGCAATTTAATTCTTATGAAGGAATTATGGTTGGTACGTTGCTCTCTTGTGATTAAATATAATCTGATAAACCAATTTAGTAAGTTAAGACCCCACTCTTTGTTGTTGTTTTCTTTGATTGGTCTTTGAGTGATATAAAATCACACGAATAGTCATGATTAATGTTTCGGTGACAATTTTAACAACCATAAGAGAAACAGAAGTGATATACACCCTCCCCCCCCCCTCTTTCATTTCTCTTCTCTCTCTCTCACTCTCCAGGCATATTGGAATGAAACATTGAGAAAGAAAGGGCAGACGCATTTATTATTCCCCTCTTGAATAGGAGGCTTGTCCGAGTTGTCAGCTCTAATTTCGTGCTAACAAAAGGCGACGGAGCAGATTCCTATTTTTTTTTTCATTTTTAGAGGGTTCACAAAAGATGAGAGGCCGTAAAGGCAGAAGTATCAATCATACGCCGTGGATTAGACAGAAATGAAGATGTCATTTCGTTTTGGAAATCAAATCGTTCGATTTAGGTAAATAACAGACGAATCATAACTTTGGAATGAGAGAGGGTTAAAAAGACAGAGAGGGTAGACGCACTTCCTTATTGAGGGTTGTCATGCGATGGTTTACAGAAAGGGGATGATGACTTTTCTGGTACATTCATGTAGCCTTTATGTCTGTCTTTGTATTTTTAGTTATAATGACATTTCACAAAACTTGCCTTTATCAGCGTCGCGTCCATATATGATATAGCAAATACTTCATTTATATTTCCATTACTATATGAAATAAATATCAACTCTGAATTCTTCTTTGCTTTGTATTAAAAATATTAGATGGGACCCACATTTTCAGAAAATGAAAAACGAATTGAGATGTCCTGTTTGCATTGTGTGATGCATGTCCTTTTACATGTTCATCAATCTAGTTACATGCAACAATCTAAACATATACCTTGAATGATTATTTTCATCCATTCTGGTTGCCTTTTCTCATTTTGTACGAATACTGTATACCATTGTGATTATGATAAGTCTTGAATCCTTGTCCTGGCCTCGGTTCATCAAGCGGTGGACCACAAACCGCTAGACTAGGTCCATGCACGTCTGCGCCTATAATATGTAACAAAAAAATCTCGTTTATAAGCATTCTGTAGAATATTGAACCATGAACCTTTGACACCAGCTAACCGCAGGGATGCCCCCTCCCCCACCCCTATCCCTCGAGCACTGAACATCGGCGCCTCTGTAAAGTAAGGTTGTCCGTGAACTCTTTTATCCTCGATCAGTGTCTGAAAAAAGAATCCTCTCTCACAATGTTGACAGAAAAATAAAATAAATCTCAACCGAGCACCCTTGGATAATCGGTCTTCTTCACAAAGAGATAACATCCAATAAATCTTCCTTACATTGTATCTATATCTGACATCTGAATGTCGAATCGTTCTTAGATGCCTCGCTGGTCCCACCAGATAATGGGCTCGAAAATGAGACCCATTAGCGAGGGCGAATAAATTAAAACAAGGTTTTCACGTGCCTAAATGGTATCCTCGGTTTTTGTTTGAGCCCCAAGGGCCCAATTCACATTGGGAAATTAACTGGCAGGTGAGATGTATCATAAGAATGGGTCTTAAAGGATTATAGGAATAAATGTCAAGACATTGTGTCAATCAATAGTCAGTATGTTCCACAGAACATAAACCTTTCGCTCAGAAATGCAGTCACAAAACCAACCACACCAAGAAGCACAAATTCATAAGTCAAACTTATACTGGATTTTTGTTGTTGTGGGTTTTTTTTGGGGGGTAGGATAGCGGTAAATAGACTTGGGCACTGTGCAGTGCACCTGGAATCCAAGCTGCAGGGAGAAGTTGCTAGGTTCGAGTCCTTGTCACGTCTTTCGGATGATGGAGTTAAATGTCGGCCCAGACGTAAATAATTATACAAAATTGCATAGCGTGTAGGTATATTATCCTCTGATATTTGCCTATTTTTTAATAATTGCCCATTTTTCTCTGAAATTTGAACCCGTGATTAAAATCTACTTTGACTAACCTGTTTTATTTTCAATGATCTCTCGCTACTCTCTCTTGCAGTATTATGTAATATGTCCTATTATAACAACTCATCTCGTCAGTCTGAAAGCCACTCGTTTTCGAGTGCCCCCCAAATTTCGAAAAATTCAGGTTCCCCTAACCGTTCTACTGGCACAGATTTTTGTCAGATTGCATGATAAGCAAGGTTTTAAAGTTAGAATTACTCAAATTATTTAGTCTAGTCTGCAGGGAGTAATCTATATAAAATTTAATTCATTATTAACTTTTATTTTCCTTTATTGTTTCCTTTATTGTTGACAAATTGATACATTTCCAATGGTATTTAATTTATACTGCTGTGTGACCGACTTAAACGTAACAGAATTAAAATCCTGTGTGTGAATTGGGGAACTAATGAGATTTCAGTGAACTCCATCAAAAAGTTCATCGTTATTGTGGTCGTTCGCCTGGTGATATATCATGTCAAAATAGTACATTATACACTTATCCCCAGTCAATAGCACTGTCTATACCCCCTTTATACGGGTAGATAGTACTGTCTAAATCCCAATGGAAATAAAGGATATATATATATTTCATAGAATAGCGCAATTTTCAAACTGCTATTGTCATTATCACCTATCATCCTAGCGGTGCCTTGTTATCATCATCAAACGATACAGGCGCTTTTATTTCCAGGTTCCTCCCCCTCTCATGTTATTGTTATTAGAAAGAGGATATTAATAAGCTCACTCTGTTCTCTGGCAGTCTCTGTGAAATATTACATTTTCTTTCAAAAATTAAATGGATAATGGATTAACCAAACAAATCGTTATAGATGGGAATAGGGTCAACAAAAATTAAGTAGTACAATAATAAACAACAACAATAACAACATTGATTAAAAGCTTAAAAATGCTGAAGATGTAGATTACTGGGGCAGAGTATTTCATACATAAAAAAAAAAGGGGGATTTCTTGTGGGAAGGGGTGGGGGCTTGGAAGGGGGTTAAAGACCAACCTAGATGCAAGAGAGATCTTCGCTACGACGAATATTATTTCTTTTTTTTTCAGGATATCATATACTTTTTATAAACTTTTATCACAGGATTCTTGTTGTTTTAGTTGTTATCATCAATCTTTATCTACCTCTTGCTAAACCATGTACCCATATAGCAGGCGAAAATTATAGTTTAATAAATTCATTCCTCAAAAGGCAAATCATACTTATAATTGAATCAATAAAATGGAATGAGTATAGAGAATATCAGATAGAATTTCAAGAAGTAAATGAATGAAAATAAACAATGCACTAAGTGAAAGAGAAAACACACGAAAGAATGATCAAGAAATGAATCGGTAAACGGGTATGAGCAAATTCAAAAAAACTGTAACGAAATAATGTATCGTTTTCTCAACATCCACCATACACACGCTATCACAATCTCAAATAGGCCTTCTCATCTGTGATTTTTTTTAATGAAATGACATTCCCAACTTACATCCAATATAAATAGGAAGGAGAATATCAGAAAGAGAGAGAGAGAGAAAGAGAGAATGCGAACATATTGGCATGATTGTAGGAATACAATCTTTTGTTAGGATTAAATCAAGCGAAATGTTGTGGACAATCGAAGCCTATGGCATATTTTGATAAACTATTTCTTCTAACCATACAAGTAGCTATGTTTCCCCTCTCTTTTTTCTCAACAGGGAGAGGAGAACGAAATGCGTAAGATACCATATTGAGCCTATAAAAAGGCTTCTTCTGTCTATTTCCGATTTTGATATACGTTGTTGTTGTTTTTTAGACCAGGATATAGGTTTATACCAGACTTTACTTGTGTCTATGTTTTATAGGTCTTTAACAAGCTATCAACAACAAACAATACAAAAAAATTGTGTGTAATATTTCATAATAAGTTCTATATCAATCAATTTTTCGTTAGTTTATCTTATTTTTTCCAAGAGAGGGAGCTATATATTATAGGAGTCCAGTGCGGGAGGTTTCGGGCTCTCTCATGTCTGAAGGTTTATTTTGAAAGCATACGGTCTTGGAATAGAAAAGTATATCTTAAACTAAGTAATGAACATGTATTCATTTACTCTTCCTATCTCCCCCTCTCAATTCAAAAGCTAATCGAATTTCACGCCCTCTCTAAGTCTCTGTACAGATAATATTAATCCTTTTATTAATAAAGGCGATGTGAACATAAAGTTTTTATGTCAGAAAACAATATACGAAATAGAAAACATTCGTATCATGCCTTTTTAGCCGAAAAATAATTACACGAAAAATGTTTAACATTTTATTTGTAGATCTTACCCCTTAAAATATTTACATCGTATTCTTAATCACAATTTGTTTTTTATTAAGTCTTCTTTTAATATCATCCGACAATGTATTCATACTTTAAAAATGAAAATTCTATCAATTTTGCCAAAACCTTAATGCAGTTTTTAAGTGTTCCATTATTTACAAACAATGTTGTTCATTGAAAGCAGACAGACAATTATTCGAAATATCATATGATAAATGCAAAATGAGTAATTCGATGGTTAAGGTGGACTTGACCTCTGGAAGACCCCCACTCCCACTTCCGACTAAATAACAAGAAAACATACCCAAGTACGAGACAAAATATAGTCCATCACTCAGCACTCAGCATTAGAACAATGAAAGCAATCAGCTAAGTATAGTTACCCCCATTAGCCTAAACCAGAGAAACCTTCAAGTTCTCTGGATTCCACCCCCACTGAACCAAGAATAAAGATCCACCAATCCCATTAAAGGATTTTAAACTGTCCATCAAACCAATAATACATCCGTTTGGGAGGCATTATCACCTTGTCTATCTACATATAGTTCTATTCACACGACACGGCATAACTTAGAGTTAACAAATTGCACAAATGGGTTTTTATTAATGCCAAAATTTTGGTAGATTTGAAAACAAATTAATAATAAACCAAGCAGAAATAATACATGTTGACGACTTTTCAATTTAAACGAGAGATCAATCAATCAATGACAAATTTCAAAATGGAAGTATATATATTTTTTAATAATGAATATAATTCTAGGATGATCCATTCAAATGAACAGAAAACAAAACAACAATAAAGTAATTAGAAACGCAAAAGGAATTGTAAAGTATTTACTTATTTTTCAATAAACATAAAACAGTTTTTAAAAAAAGATAGGAACTGCTTCCATAATTATCATTGATACTAAGTATCAAACTTAATGTTGTCGATTAATAATGTTGCTTTTATTCGCTTTTTATTAATGTAGTTAATTGTTTATACGTTCAAATGACAATACCCCCTAATGGCCGCCCATAAACATAATACAAGTAAAGGTTTTGTGGTTGGTTAACTTTATGTTTCACTCTGTCGTGTGAAGAGACTTATTTCATCATTATTAATTTTAAAAGGCACTTTTCGTCAATTCTTCGAAGAGCAGGGGGCATTACCCTACACTGGACCATCCTTTATACTTATCGCCTCTGGGGAAGATTATTGGTTCTAAAACTAGCCTCTTTTCCAGTACGTCTCGTCGCGACTTTAAGGCATATAATAAATTAGTTAAGAAAACAATTTATTACTGAAATATAAACTTATAGTACAGGGGCCGCGGAATGCTTTTGACAATGGAGGGGGGGGGGGGGGCGGCCATGCAATAAAAAATCACAATCAAAATCACACTCATTTTTAAGCTTTTCTATACGTTTATCGAAACATAAGTTGGAGGTTGAAGCCCTGTACTTATTTTGTTCTTCGATAGTATATTTTGATGTTCTGAAATATTTTATGAGACTCAATGATCTTATGCCAGACAATATAATCTTAACTTTATTTTAATTTGTTTAAAACGCATAATGAAAATAATAATAATAATAAATTCAATTTCAATTGATAACAATTTTCGAAAGCAACTATATAATTAAACTAGTAATTTTACCTGCGAAATTAGATAAATCGAGATCTACACTGTCGGAAACTGAAATGATCGATGCTGAAATATGAAAACAGATGAATATTTTTTTTAACAGAGAGCATGCGAACAAGGCTAGCTTTCCAACCCACCTACGTATGAATGAGCTTGTCAGTTGGAATAACAGTGTTCTTGATTTAAGAATCTCTACAAGTTTTTTGATCCAGGACGCCCAAGAATTGGACTAATTGGGCTAGATTCAGCACCAAAGTAAACAATATTTAAGTATGATTTAGATCCTGTTTGTTTAGTCCCAAGGAAAGGTCAGAACGCCATGACATGGGTTTGGCAGGGGGTTTGGGAGTGGGGTGGCGTTGTTGATGTAAATGTGAGCGCGTGTGGGTGTGTGTTGTGGGGGGGGGCGTTGAGTAAATTATGTTAATTCTAAACATTCAGATCATGCGTTTTACATTCCGATGTAAAGTCTTTCATTTTGATGATTGACAACGGATTTGTGTAATTGTTTAAGACTCAAGACAGAGAGTAAATGGATTAGTCGGTTAGAGTGATATTATTCAATTTGTTCAATATAGATCTTCATTGGAAAATGGTGAAATTGATTAACTTAAACTATTTTTTTTAAGTAGAAGCGCATTAATTATCACCAAATTAAAGAAGATAAAGGGAGATATAAAAAATAGGGTGATATATAGGCCTATACAGGGGCTGCAAGAGAGGGGTGGATGAAGAAAGAGAAAGCTTCAAAAGAGGGACAGGGGTGGACAAGAGGAAAATAGGGAGAGAGAGAGGGGGGAGATAGAGAGTAAGAATGAGAGGGGGAGAGAGAGACAGAACATATTATACTCTTTTAATTAAAATGTATAATTGTATCATTATGGATATGTAGTAGTAGTAGTATAGTAGTAGTAGTAGTAGTAGTAGTAGTAGTAGTAGTAGTAGTAGTAGTAGTAGTAGTAGTAGTAGTAGTAGTAGTAGTAGTAGTAGTTGTTGGTGGTGGTGGTGGTGAGAGTGGTAGTGGTTTTGGTGGTAGTAGTAGTGACAACAGCAGCAGTAGCAGTAGAAGAAGTATACCGAGAAATATCATGTCTAAGGCTCGTATTCTGAAGTCAGGTTTATCTTAGATAAACTCTGTGCTAAAATTATGGGAAGCCAAAAGTGTCAAAAATTGTATTAAGTTGTATGTTTCTTATGTTTACTGTGCTCTATCCTGATTCATCGATGGTGAAGACAATTATCTACTTATACTTCCTAGACAATTATGAATGATTTGAGAGCCGAATGAGCTGATGTATGATATTTCTGTTGTTAGTGATTTATGTAACAATTGGCTGTCCATACTTAAACCACAACTTTAAACCTGAGTTTAAGTTAAACCCGACTTCAGAATACGGGCCTAAGGATTTATACAACAAGCAGCATTCAAAGGGAGTCGATAAAGCGTTTAATTATGCATAATTAATACAACTTTTATGGTTTAAAGTAGGAAACCAGAAGCACATTATGACCTTGGGTACCAAATATTTTAAGCGAACTTGATGGGGTAAAACGAATTTATATAGTGTCCGGAAAGGGGCATAATGAGGTAGGTGAAATGATGCTGAAGGCAAATGAAGAGGAAAATGGAAAGTAAAAAGAGGGGAGAGGAATGAAGAGAAAGAGAAAGAAGGATTGAGAAGAGAGAGAGAGGGGGGAGAGATGGAAGAAGAGAGATAGATTCAGAGTTTAGACTTATTGACAGACAAGGACAGAGAAATATTCGCTCATGCAGCATCACGAAGTGATTTTATTAGATGGTGATCAAACAGAACAGAATACATGATGTAGATCAGGGTACAGGCGTACCATCTAGGTTTTTTTTCACTCGCTTCAACCTTATCATTATGGCACGTATGATTATAATTATGACAGAGGGTAAAATGAGACTGAGAATGGTCCAATAAATTACCAAAGAATTCTAAATCCTTTATGAATGCCTCATTTCCTGACTCAAATCAGGGGCAATCAACAATCAATAAATGGGTAACTGAATAGATATATTCTAACTTGTGAGCACATAGTCAAGATTTTTTAGTTGAGAGATATTCGGAATAAAACTTGTTTATTTTGTTATGATGGTGGTCGTTACGATTATTATAATTTTTCGCCCCCAAACCTTCCCACAAACCCACGCACCCACAGACACAGATCCATCTCCCAATTTTCGTCATCTTCGGCATATTTTTCTATATAGGTCTAGGATGATACGGACATCAACTGAAACGAGAAGAGTCTTGATTATCTACATCATGGCACAGAACAGGGGAGATCCCGAAAAGATGTCAACTTCGCTTTTGACTTCATCTTTAAAGGGGGGTGAAAATATTTAGTTAATGTCATAAATTAGTGTAAAGAGTCAGAAAAGATTGTTCTTCGGGCGTTTTTAACTCAAATATAAGAAACTGTTTCATGGATAGATAAATGAATAAGTTAACATGTAAATACTAAGATAGATGAAAAAAATAAATGGAAATACATTCATCTATAAATACATGAAAATGTACACACACACGCACACGCCCATCCTCACATCATAAATACACGAATAATATTCCGATACTTCGACATCTACGTTAGATCTTCCTGTTCCATCTAATGTAAAACATATAAAACATATCTTCAAGAAGCAACGAAAAAGACTTGGATTGCAAATTAGTATTTGAAGAAAACATCCATTTAATATAATCATCTGCTACATGGATTTATTCATTATTAGGTCATACATAATCATAATTCTTAATATGTGTAATTTTCGTTCAGTGAGTGCAATGAAATCTCGGAGAGCTACTGAGGCAACGAACTGCGTGTTGAATCACTCTGAATTGTTGTAATAAATTATGCACTGTAAAATGGAACTACGAACCTTTGGTACTTTATTCCTCTCATAATGGTATGGGGTAAGAGTTCCAGTATTCTAAAGGTGAAAGTAGGGAAAACAATTGTTTGTCAAGAGATCATTGAGTTTATTCATGAGGACTGGGATGTAAAGCGCAAATTCAAGGGGGGGGGGGGCGGGGGCAACTCATTTGGGAAGATGTTCCCCCTAACTTAGTGATAACAGACTTAATCATTCAGTCAGGTTTGCTGAGATTCTTTTGAGTGACAGCCTTTATTAATCGAAATCGAAATGTAATACATAATGCTGGTATGCCCATGCATGTTATGGTCCATTTCTAAAGAAATAAGCTTAATGTATACTCCTAACGATATACTTTATTATTTTGGTCTGAACTTAGTGTTTGACTCTGAAATGTTTGACTGAATTTGCTTTAAAAAATTGTTAAGTGAGACGAGGATCATTTTGTTTTAGGATTTAATTTACTGAATTTAGTTTAGCAGCAAATTTATAATCATGATGACAGAGATTTTATCTCTAAATGTTCCTCCCGGCGGCTATGCTTTTTCCAATACGAGGCAGCAGAATGTAGATGGCGCTATTTCAATTATAATTCCATTCGCCCAGGTTGGGTAAATAGTGCTCAGTTAGTGAAACGAGTTTTACATAAAACGTATATATATAATCGGCAATATGCACTTCTGTGACTGTCATTTCCATTCCATTCCATTCCTTGTTTTTATTTGGCAATAATTAGGCCTACCTACATCCAAACAAATCTGGATTTTATATTTCTGATAATATTTTGTTAAAATAAAGATTGCAATAAAGTTATATGAATATTCCGTGAGTTGTTGGTCCATGGTTGTGGACACTAAAGATAAAAAAGAGAGATGAATTTCAACAGAATCCAACAAGAAAAAGTAAGTAATATTCTATTGTTGTTTAGAGAGGTCATTTCCAACAGTGATACTTTCAGAGGATGCTTATTATGTGTCGGAGATTTAAGTATTCGGCATTTAGGTTTGATTTTATATATATGTATAAAAAACTTTCTGTATCTACGAAGATGTGGTACTTTCTCCCGAAATACATCATGTTTCAAAGCGCAATATAAAAAAGGGAAAACAGAGAAATATGGTAAAATACACTTTTAGGAATATATAGCCAACAGCAAAGAATGTTAACAGGGCATTTATTGTAAGTAATAAGAAATACTGTATAGACTTTATTAAGAGTGTAAGAGAGCGGGGAATATAAGGAGAAAGCTATGTTGACATATTATTACTAATATTTTTTTTCTTAAATTATCTGACACCTTAATCTAACATCAGATGTAAAACCCAAGTACATCCCCTGTTCTACAGTATATAGGCCTACGTTACAACCGAATATCTCAAGCCAGGTTTCTTACGTCATGGTACTCTGAATCTTCTGGGTCACATTAATTTAGGTTCGTGGGACTGAGAGCTTTACTCCTATTTAAAAGACCAAGAAATGTATGGCGCATTCAGGAGCTTACATCAAGTCTTAATGGCGCACGCTGAACAGGAAATGAAATGAAAAGAAACCTAAATTGCAACTTTTTAACGCTGGGGGCCACATTATGGTAATAATTCGCATAGACTCATCGAATCTGTATCACGATGCCTAAATTACAACTCAAGACAACCTATTTCTGGTTGAGAAGTCCCACTCTTATAATGTATTGTCAAAGTATTCAAGTCTTTGAACGATATCGTGCAGGTGGAATTCGGTAATCTTCGTTAATGGAAAGTTCTGATTTATGAGATGAAAAACAGCAAATGACTCTGGGTGAAAATTATGCTAATGATGGCTTAACATATCTTTAAAATTGATATCTGTAACACCCCATTAAGGCAGTCGATAAACCTAACAGATAGAGACATAAGAAATAACAATTAATATGAATCACCAAATAAACTGCTTCCAAAGTGGCAAGTACCCTATAACCATAAAATAATAACGAAAGAAATTGCAGAAAATCATCATCAGAAATAACCAAATACCGAGTATCCGAAGTGATCAAAGTGTTTGTATAATGATGAAGCTCAAGATAAAGTACACTAACAACGATTAACAGAATAGTGATGATGATGATTATGACGATGATGATGATGATGATGATGATGACGATGATGACGACGATGATGATGATAGAAATAATATTAAAAGAACAATCGTAAGAATAATAACAATCATGATCATGACCATAATGATGATAATAACTACTACAACAATAATAATGCTAATGATGATGATGATGGTAATGATAACTTAATCATCAAACAATACACATTATGCATGATGATATCTTTAGATATTCAGGTCTGCTCGTATATTATCAGTTGCTATTTTGACCATGAATTTAGTTGCATCAGTAATTTTCATTTGAAGATCTTTCTTTTAAATCGTGAGACGTTTAAAAGAACTCGGGATCCTTTACTCGCCGCAGACGACGAAGCTCTCAGCTTTCATAGCAATCATAAGCCCTTGGTTTATTTTAGCTTCCTCCACGGACCTCCGTCTCAAAACATTGAGATTGATGGGTTTAGTCTTTGTTCTCAATTTTTTCTTCTCTCTTCCCATATTTCATTCCTCTTCCTCCATTCGTCTCTTTCGATTTGCTCATTTAAAGATATAGTTCAAGATTGAAGATTCGATCTTGAACATTTTCATTCCATTTCCATTTCAACAGAATGAACAAAAGCAAAGCAAAGCAAAGCTTGGAGAATGTTTTCCCCGATTGTTGAGATCTTCGTCATTTGTGCTGTGACAGTACGAAAGATTCATTGTAGTTTTATATTAATGTAAATGGCGGCATAACATTTTAAACTGAACACAACGCGACTTTATTTTGAGAGGTTTGATTTAAATCTGAAATTTTGCTAAATTGCATTAAAACTATTCAAAAGATCCCGAATAAACACGATAAGCGATATTAACGAAACGGAAATTCTTGAAAACCTCCGACATGAGTCAGTTATAAGTATATCTTTTCAGACTTGAAATTCGAGATCATTAAATAGAAAACTTTCATTTGACATTTTAACCAGACTCTCATAATATTTACCACAATGAATATACATGGACGTGGTTGTGTAGAGTATGGGAAGATCTGGAAATTTACCACGTTTCCCAAGAATCTAATTTTCACTTTAATGGTTCCATTCTTGAACGTGGAAACGAGGTTAATCCCCGCCCATCTGGGAGAAGGTTAGGGGTAGATGATGAATGGTAGAGCGTCTCTTTTTACACCACTTCATCTGGACCTTTTGCCCCCATCTCTAAAGAGTTGTTCCTCTCCATTAACGTATATTCGATCTTTTCCCTTTATAGTCACTCTGTCATGCGCCCCTCGTCCCTCTTCTTCTAGTTCTGAATCTCACTCTCTCCCCCATCTTCCCCTTCTCTCCCTCTCCCCTTCCCCCTCCCTCTCTCTCACTCTCTCCCTCTCCCTCCCCCTCTCCCTCCCTATCTCCTTTTGTCTCTCCCTCTCTCTCTCTTCTAATTTCGTTTCATTTACCAAAAACAATTGATTTGATTTAATTTGATTTATTGATTTGTTTCACATTTGTACATAATTATGATAAACATAGCATGACAAAGTCAAATGTATTAACAAGAAATTTAAGGAACACAATGTAAATAGAAGTTTGATTTATTTATTCAAAATACAGATTGAATTAATATTTCTCCAAATGGCTATGGATAATATTAAGTTGTAGGTGATATATATTCAGAATTAAGAGTTACAAACTTACCTTGAATATTTTTTAACTATTTTTTTTTTATGGTATCATAATTTTTGCGTGTTCGTGGTCCGACATGTTAATATCTTCACCTGATATCACCTAACCGTGTTACAATCATAACACAGACCTTAAAACCTACATTATTTTTTGTATGTATAATACTAAAGGTAATTCACTTTCAATGTTTGTATTCATTGTCAGATGAAATGAAAATTGTATCGTAAAGTGCAACATTTACAACTTTAACAGAGGGGTGGTGCACAAAATCTCTCTGATACATTTATGACATTGGTGGTCTTAATTTATTCCATACAAAAGACTTCAGGTGCGGATCCAGGATTTCACAAAACACTGGGCACATCAATTATATTTTCTCACAAGACTGCACGAACAATGAAATCACTAAAAAGGGGGCAACTATTTCTCATTAACAGGCTCAAAGACAATTTGCGAAATGAATTGAGAGGTCGCATCCCCCTGACCCCCCCCCCCCTTCTTGGATCTGCCTCATATCTGATAGACTCACACCATGGTATTTCTCTCAGGGGAATGATACCAGACTGAAAGCGATATCGAGTTTAGCAAGAGTGTCTGAGAAAAGCAAATGTCATATGCAGCGAAAAGTGAAATTTATACTTTATCTCTCAACATCATGACATAGCGAGTCATTCCACTGGGATGGTTCTACTTGAATGTCTGCTATATACTTGGTCGAAGATAAGAGATTCACGAAGTTTGATGACAAAGGGTAAGGCTACATGGGGACATGCATGGACCCCCCCCCTGATTTTTCAAGTAGTGGGACTTTTTTACAGGGAGCGACAGAAGGAGAGAGAGAGGGGAGGGGGAGACAGAATACGAGAGGCAACAGGCAAAGAGAATATGGGAACGTCAAACTACAAAATGCTTTCTTCTGTTTCTAAACAGAGATAGATCCTAAGTCGTAAGAATGCACTTGAGATTGAATTAAATAATTGCAGATCTTCATTAAACGTATACCACTAACTAATTCATGTCGCTATTCCTATTCTTTCTATTTTGGTTTATAAAAAGTGCAAGCAATATTAAGTGCACTTGAGTTTTAATCATTAAAAAAAAACAAAGAGAAGTTTAAAAGTTAGACTGTGAGTCAAGATCACAAGTCTGGATGACTCATCATAATATTAAAGCTGGATATAATTTTTCATTATTATTTGAAGACGGTAGTTAATTTTTATTCCTCTCCCCGAAGTCAGTTCATTTTAAGCAAATTTGTCTTCAATATGTGCATTGTTTTATTTTATGCGACGAAGCGTATCGCGATAGTGGTTTAAGCGATTTTTTTTTTCGAACAGAGCTTCTTCAATTACATCCATGACTAAGTGTTTGTAATGTGACATGATAGCATTACTGAGTGTTCTAACAGGGGGGCATTTATTTGGAATCTGATACCATTTTATGGAAAACAAAACTTCTGGGACGAAGGCGGATCCAGAATATTTTTTACATCAGGGGATGAGGCAAAACATGAAAGATCAAGTCCTGTCGGAGGACTTCAGGGGAAACGACTACAACATGTACAATACAAAAATAATATTGAGAGAGAGAGAGAAACAGAGATTACCTAAAAAGGAAATCACAACTCTAAATTTGGATGTTAATTATCTGTCATAGGGAAGGGGGAAATAGCTCCCCCCCCCCCCCCTGTATTATCCTCTTGGTTGACTATACACCATGTAGACTGACCGTGTTGGAAATGGATCTCTCGGTTGGGAGGAAGGCGGCTGATTCTTTCACATCAAAGCTGGGCAAATATCGGTCATATTTGGTTACCCGAGTTTAGTTACCCGAGATTTCATGTTCTTGTATATTTTGTACAAGTATGAGGGGAGAAGCATCAAACTAAAATGTAATGTATGGTTTTATTTTTAGGCCAAAGTAACGATCTTGGACAGCTAATATGCTCTTATTTTATTATTTTTTAGTATTGGTCCTGCCAATATATATATATATATGTGTGTGTAAGGGTGTGTGGGGGTGTGTGAGGGTGTGTGTGTGCGGGCGGGTGTGTGTGTGTGTGTGTGTGTGAAATTATACATGTACAACAGCTTTAGATATTTTGTGAGAGAAATGAATGAAGAGAACAATGGTAGGCGTAGCTTAATCAAGGTTTCCGAGGGCTACTACCTGTGGAACAATTATTGGTGAAGCCGAGAAAATGTCTCTGCCGGGAATCGAACCCGGGCCTCCCGCTTAAAATGCCGGTGCCTCAACCACTAGACCACGATACCCCAATACCATTTGCTTAATTTATATAATGGTATGCACGCAAATTCATGTTTCACTTCAATTAAAATAGGAAATATAAACCCATGCACATGCGTTGAAACTTATAGGTTTGTGTTTTCTACACAAAAGTTTTGGTGGTTTGTACATTACCCTTGACTTCCGTTTCAGGTTTTAAGCAAAATTATACAACTGCCTTTTAATGTTAACCTTAGCATTATCAAATTCTATCCTTTTGTAGATCCGAAGCATATGTGAGGAATTCACTTGTTGGATCTGAGAATTCGAGAGCCTTATAACTACACTATCATGGAGGACCGAACTGGAAATCGTGTTGAAGCCAGGGCTTTCCGTGGAAGTAGCGGTCTCAAAGGGCTCGGTTGCCGACATTATTCAGGAGCTAAAATATCCAATTTTGAACCCGGCTTTGAAGTTTGCCGCTCTCCTGGAAGCGACTCTGGTCGTCATGGAAACAAAAGAAGTGATGTTGGATGATGGAGCTGCACGGAGCTACGTACCCCTTTTTAATCAGGAATATTAGTGATATTTCCTTGTTCTATATTTTTGGGAAATTACATATTAAGCCTAATTCGTCAAAACTTGTTGTTACATTGCTATACAGTATATGTTTATTATTGGGTGAAATGGATAATGACGAAAATTAGTTCTCTAAGGCAAATTTGCGTTTTCTGTTTATTTATTCATTGGTTATTATCTTTAGTAAGTAATTAGACTTATCAATCTAATTTTGTTGTCTTTTTTATCTTTTAAAACAATAATTAGTTCTAGATACGTCATTGTTTGGTACTTATGATCTTGAATTTGTAAAGTATAGTGTAAAACAATTGTGCATTAATCAACGTTTGGAATTTCGGAGGTATGTCATGGTACTCATCTTCATAAAATGAATATGAAACTATAATGATCGTTGTAACGATTAAAATTACAATTGCCTATGTCATTGTCAGAATAATCGTTTCCAAATGAAATTATGACGGCTTGACCCCTTTTCCCATATCTTTTTTTCTACATCTTAATGCATCAAATATGACGCTGGGAATCCAACCTTGGTTTTACAAAATGAGGTTGATGAAAGTTTGGAATAAATCGATCTAGAATAAGAAAGTTAAGGCTGTTTGAAAGCTGAGACCACTGTATGTAATCTGGTCCCTTATCATACTCCTCTAAGAGTGAGACGAGGGACCAGTCGTTTTGGAGTGAGATTTACATCTATTGAGATAAGATAAGATTAAGATAAGATTGATTTTATTTATACACGGTTAAAAAGCCCAAACAGCTCGCAGACTGATTTCCATTGGGGCCGTGTGGAACATAATTTAACAACCAGTGTTTAACGAACAATATATATGAAAAAATATGTTAACCTAAACAGAAGCATCAATGAAATATTACAAAGGAATCATTGAAAGGTGAAGAGGAGGGGAGGAGAAGAAAAAAGGAAGAAGAAGAAGGGAAAAGTGAGAAGGAGAAGAAAAAGACAACGGAGAAGATAACAGAAGAAGAAAAGAAGAAGAAAAAAAGAATAACAATGATAATAATAATAATAATAATAATATACAAAATTTATAGAGCGCTTTATACAAAAGTTTCAAAGCGCTAAGAAAGAAGGGGGAAAATACAAGATATCTCAGAAAAAGAACAACAAAGGAACTGAAAGTGAAAACAAAATTACGAAAAATTAATCATACGTACAAATAAAGAGATAATCGATGAATACACAACTTAAATATAACGGGTCGATAATCATGTATGTAAATTTAAATAATCCTATAATAACTAAGCTTACAATCCGACTTAAAAAAATCCGAACACAATATGATAATGCTAATTAACTAAGGGGGATAATTTCATACAGAACAAAAGAAGCGAAAATTAATTATTAAAAGAGGTGGGTTTTAAGGAGGGACTTAAACAGTTGTAACGATGATGCCTCACGTACATTAATGGGGAGATTGTTCCAGAGCTTCGGGGCAATAACTGAGAAGGATCTGTCACCGTAGTTGGTTTTAGTTCTTGGTCCGGGCAGCAGTTGAAGATGTGCAGAGGTGTGGGAGCGGAGACGTCTGGATGCGGATGAAACTGATGATAATAAGAAAAAGACGAAGAAATTATCTACCGTTCTCAAAAACATCAATAACATACAACATGAACTATCTATCGGTAATTCGAACAAAGCGGTGCATACATGGTAATAGTAAATGTGAACATGAAAAAGTAAAATGTCAAAGTAAATACATGTTTCTATAATGGCCAATCGAGCACAAGAAAATGAATACATGATTTATTAATGTTAAAAGCTAAACACATACAAATGACTGGAAAATAATGATAACTAAACATGCACTAAACATAATTATAAAGCATTAAAAACTTGGTTAATACTGAAGCTTGCCATATATAAAGCAAAACATATGAAATGATTGGAAATGTCTGGGAACAGTAAATATGTGGATTTAGAAAATTTCTAGAATATATAAATACTGTTCAGTCCAGAAGGAGCTATAGGCCTAATGCACTTTCAAAAATATAAATCCCACACCAAAATGACCGGTCCCTCATCTCACTCTGAGATGAGTCTGAATATGGACCACATAAGCTCCTTTGCATTTAGAATGATACATTTCATATTAGCAAATCTGGAGGACTGTGGCAAGACTGATCATAGCCCTGGGAATCGAGGGTGCTGGACCGTGTGCTGTGAAGCACCCCAAGATTTTTAGGGGGTGCTGCGTTCACATGCCAAAAAAGGTTCGTTAAATTGAGATTTGTTAGCAACAGCAACTTTTCTTTTTTGTTTATCATTTTGTTTTTCTGACGACATTCCCCATGTCTGCGCACCTAAAATGTAACTCAAGATTAAACATGAATTTCTCTTTATTTCACATAAATTTTCAGTTCATAATGTTCCTTTTATTTTTTATCAGGAATTGTACCAAAACAACTCGTAAAATATGAAATAAATCTATCTATGTTTTTTTTTGGAAAAACCTCCGCCAGTCATTTCCAGATTGAACAAAAAATATCCACAGTTTATTCCAGTCAACTATCATTAATGTTCAAGAACAGAGCATAAATTTGAAAAATTGCTCATCAACTACACCCCTCCCCCATCCAGATTGTGGATTATCTTTTGTCCATGGGGAAATACAAAGGTTGTTCTCGCTTCAACTTATCGTCATCACCATGTTCATCAAAATTGATGATGGAAAATCGGTATACCTTTTGATCTTACATCTCTTCCAAGTTCTCTCATTTTCCCACTTGAGACCTGAAAACAATCACCATCCTCCTCCCATCTCCTTGAAATATATTCACTACACCTTCTTTTCTGCATCACTCAGCTCTTCCAACAGCGGACAATTTCATATTGCTACTGCGTCTTCTTGACAAAAGAATATATTGATAAACATTGCGCACTCGTACAAGCATAACTGAAAAAAAAGAAGAAGAAGAAGAACAAAAGGCTGTGCAAAAAGAAAACCGATAATAATTACTGTTCTTCTGCAAGTTGGATATTATGCATTGGTATATAATCCTTAAATGAAGTACAAGAATGAAAATTGAAAACCCACTCGTATAGAGGAAGATGTTTATTGGCCTATATTTTGTTTCGGGGTAACGTAAATTTCGATCGGAATAGATCAAAATAAAGTTAATGCATTGAATTCGGAAGGAGTATCTATATAACTCAAGAAACCAACCTATCATCTAAGAGGAGAAAGGGGAATCTCATGCACTTTATTTTCTGTAAATGTGTAGTGCCCCCGCAAGCAACATCACCCTCGTTACGCCAGCAGTTGCCATAGCAACGTGATGTCGTCCCTTGAAGCCATTAGATGATATCACTTACCTTCGTTATTATTGTCCATAATGGGTTTCTCTTATCATACATGGGGGAAGGGTATATATGCGGGCGGTATTTTTTCCCCCTCGAAAGACATCTCCTGTTTTTGGTTGTAAATGGAACGGTTAATTAGACATTTCTGGGTCATGGTATATGGCGTGGTAGATCTTCTTCTTATCCCCTCCCCATGCCCCCGGGCAGATTTAAAAAAACTTGAAATGTCGTATGTAAGCGATGTACCAACAAATAGTAACATGGTACAAAAACCATTATATTAGACCAACTCAGCTCTAGGCCAGATCAGGGAAATAAGATGCGGATTGCAAAATGGGGAATTGTTTAGGCCTATACTAAAGAGTTACCTGTATGACTTTTTTGTTCCATGAACACTCCAATTTTACTCACTTCAAGATTTAGTTCAAAGTTTGGGACAACTTCATGTTACATCATGTATTTGGTCTGCGTGATAAGATTGTTGTAGGCTCACATTGAACAAGAAAATTTAACATACTCTTTATACATCTTTGCTCCCCATATTATCAGTTCTGCCTGTAAAGATCTCCCTAGTAAGGACAAGTGACAATTAATGTAATAAGATGCGCTAGTAGCGCCACCATTGAAGAAGAATATTTGATGTCCATGTTCTTCCTTAATACTATAGGTAGCTATATACTGCACTGTGAAAAAACCCAAACCTCGTTACTAGATCGTCACTTTGTCAAAGGCAAGAGAATCGCTGAATCCTACGAGCTGCAAGGATGAAATTGCATTTTGGAAACAACTTTACCTTTTTTCTGGAGGCAATGTCGAGACCTTCCACGACAGAAAGAGGTTACAAATGCTGAAAACTATTAACGCGTCCGAGTTGCTTGTAGGCAGATAGAAATGGAATTTATTTTTTGTAAATGGCACAGAAAATAAACCAGACGGTTCACCTGTACTCCTCGCAAAGAGGAGGGAAAAGAAGAAACAAAGACAATGACAAAAGTAACTGAATCTTTGTTGGTGACTTCGGTTTTAGACAAAGTTGTCTTGTTTATCTCATAAATATATTTGTACTCAGGCCGTCTCTGGAGAGCAATTGCATCTCCTCCACAAGAAAATGTCAGAAAGCAGAAAGCCTCAATCTCCCTCATTTACATCAGGTAGAATTGCTACCACTATAGATACCAAAAGAGATACAATTCGACCTTAGAGTCCAACATTGAGATTGCTCATCACGCCATAATTATATTCCCTGAACAATAATTCATCTTACATTGTTTGGCAATATTTCTTATGAAAAGGATAGCATATCGTATGAAATTGATATAGATGATGTCGCCGACTGATCATACAATAGCGTTTCGAAAGTTTATTAGTTTTGATAAAAATACAAAAGAACTTTGGCAGAATTACATACTGAATGAGACAAAAAGGACATCCCATTCCAATAAATTAAGAAACGAACAAAAATATAACGACGAATCTCTTAAAGTACATCCAGAAACGTTGTTGTCGAAATGCCTTTCTCAGTTTACTCAGCAGAACCTTACTCAAGTAGTTGGTAGACTATTCGGAGTAGAGACTGGTCAATATTCATTTGATGGGATTGTATCTCATATAGGGTTAAATCAGTATAGGCGCCTATTTGATTAGAAACCAAGACCACGTTTCATTTTAAACTGAACGATACCCGATATAGTGTGATTGCTTGGTGCAATTTCAATCAATTTTAAAGGAAGAATATATTTTCTTTTGCATCAGGATACAGGATATATGTTGTATCTCATAGTTTTCGACATTGAGAAAATCATGAAGATATGTCCATGTGCGTTGAGAAGTGAACGCGAAATCATTGCGAAATATTTGTTTCCAAGAATTATGCACCTGTCATGTTTTTATTCTTTCATTTGCTAATAATAATAAAGACGAATGAATTTGTGTGTACCCACACCTGCGGTGGCTACACAGTTGGATGTAGACATGGTAGAGTCTGTTACTTCCTTGGCATAAACCACGAAGTAATCTCAAATTTGAATAACAGTTCCTAAAAGATGCTTACATTTACATATATTGACAACTATTCAATATATTTTAAAATGCACAGATATTAAGATCAGATAAAATAATTCTGTCTTTAACTCTCGTTTGGAAGGGTGTCGTCATTTCAGCGCCTGATATGGCGGGAAACCCTCTGGCAATGAAGACAGGAAGATGCGACACATTAGCATGATGAAATGAAAGGCGAGCAATAGCCGTGAAAGGCATTCTATTTGATTGGGGTCAGTATCGAGTCTACTTGTCGAGAATTACTTGAATGAACGAACAATTACCATATAGACTTATACAGACATACTTGTAAATTGCGTGTCGAGTATCATCAGCAGTGTTTTCACGCAATTTGGGAATGGTTTCTTTCAGTTATTTAAAGACGCTTTGTACCTGTTAATCAGGGTAATACAGTAATGAAATACACTGTGGAAAATCAATGAAAAATATATCGATTTTGTGGTGATCAATATCGAATGCAAACAGTTTATAATGCTCTCATAACAGTTTTCCTTTATGTATAAGTCCAGTTTCAGTGTAGTTTGAAAGTTGATATTTGATATCGATTTAGAAGGAGAAAGAACCTGATGGAGCGCATTTTCTTTATTGAAGTAAAATGTAATATTATAGGTGGAGTGTTCTCTCTATATATAGGCTCTGCTTTTCAGGAGTCCCATAATATTCAACATGATTACTGTGAACTGAATTATTCTTATTGATGATTTAATTGTAAAATACATTGCATGTATTTGTGAATTTCAATCCCTATATTTCTGATTTACAATGTTCATGATGTTGGAAATGGGCATAAAGGAAATGAAATCAAAAAATAAAATGCAATTCACTGATTATTTAACCTCTACGCCGAAATTTTAAATTAAATTATGTTAAACAGGTGTGTGTGTGAAAGAAATTGCTGAATTACAAGGGGATGAGATAATTGAAAAAAAAATCATTAGTACTTCCTTTAAAAGAGTTCAAAACACATGATAACCCTTGAAGAAAGAGAGATAGGGGCAGAAAGGGTGCCGAGAGAGAGGGGGAGCAGGGAGAGAGGCGGGCATAGACAAAGAGAGACAGAGGGGTTGGGATGGGTCTTATGATTACTTGGATAATGGCATGCTTGTGAAATACTAGTCACGTAAGAGAATGAAGCGATGGAGATGACGATTTTTAATTGAAATTCATATGAGGAAAATTGTACAATTATGATGAAAGAAGATTTGAGATGAACGGGAAATGGGACGAGTTAAATCTGCCAATAATCCCACAATCATCTCTTATCGATGAGTCAGAAGGGGTCTAAAGAGCTACGAGGAACGGGGTCGGTTTCAGAGAAGCATCAAGAAACACCCCGTATACTACGGCACTGGGTTTGGTTCAAACCCTGTTCACCGCATCAGTACTCAACCAATTATTGATCTATAAAGATATACGAGGTCATGGTCATCAGGTTGAGTAAATGGGTATATACATTCATCTTATCTATAAAGAATAAGTGTCGTGCAAGAAAAATCACTGGATTGTAGGTGGCGCTATTGCACAATTGGGTATGAAGCACATGAATCTTCTTCATTCAAGTACTGGTAGTATTTTTATCGACAGCATGAGAAAGTTTGGAAGATGAAATTCAGTCAGAATTAATAAGAGACCTGTACTCTGCTGCTTAAAAAAAATCATGCATATGCAATGTTGTCAGCGAGACCGCGAATAAGTGGAACACTTGAATGTTTAAAACAACAAGACAATAATTAATTACATTTAGTTGCATATCTTAGGGGCCGCGGAAACGGGGGGGGGGGAGGCTGGGGGGCTTTTTTTTCCAAAACTGTGTACAAAAACGAAAAAATGTTATATGATTGTGATTTTTAGCATGGTCACCCCCCCCCCCCCCCCT
The DNA here is from genome assembly GCF_037042905.1 of Lytechinus pictus. Taxonomy (NCBI): domain Eukaryota; kingdom Metazoa; phylum Echinodermata; class Echinoidea; order Temnopleuroida; family Toxopneustidae; genus Lytechinus; species Lytechinus pictus. The sequence continues at coordinate 10,294,383 of NC_087245.1, read as the reverse complement.
CTTTGAAAACCATTCCGCGACCCCTGTATCTTGTCTGGAAGGTTTATAAAAGTCGTCACCATGTCTTTCTTACTCTAATTCCTCTTCCCCAGAAATGATTAAGATTAACAGCAAGGGAGGGCGCTCGTCATTATCGGGAGGGCGCTCGTCATTATCAAGATATAGACACGTCTTCCCTGGAATTGGAGAATTTTATAGTTATTTTTGACTTTTGCAGACTGGTAAGTCAAATTTAAGACCGAAAATTTGAGAACATTAGAACAATAGCTTCGAATAGGACTAGTTAAAGGCAAATTGATAAAGAGGTGGAAAGAATATCATGTATGAAAGTGACGATTCAACCCGGCCTGTTGAGTATGGTGCTACGTCGGATGCCACGTATGCAGACGCAACCAAAACAATGGCACGTGATACGGGTCGTACGGGCGTGGAGAACGGGGTCAAGCCTGTCTTCCTAAAGAACAGAGACGTGCCCGAAGGAAAGCCGCTTCAGCATGAAGAAATATATCTAGCCATACACAGACATCTTGGCTCAACAAAAAACCTGAAAGGGTTGCAGAAAATTGGAGGACTCTGGAGGATCTACTTTGTAGATAGAGTCGATAGAATTGCTCTGATATCTACAGGACTCAACATAAGAGGAGTGTCTGCCCCCATCTACGACACAAACCCCTTCCAGAATCGCCATGACCCTACTACATCTTTGAAAGTCATCGTGAAGGATATCCCTTTGTCTGTGAAAGACGAAGTAATTGCTAACGAAATCGAAAAAAAGAAATTCAAAGTGCTAAGTAGAGTGCAAAGGATGAAATTAAGAGTAAATGGTCTTCTGACCGACTGCTACACAGGTGATCGAATGCTGTTCATCGCACCCCCCACAACGCCTCTGTCGCGAGCCATGAATATGAGTGGATTCAAAGCACGTATTTACCATGAAGGGCAGGACAAAGCCCCCACCCTGTGTTCTAGGTGTCTAACACAGGGGCATCATGCTTCAAGATGTGTCAACGATGTTGTTTGCAGAAAGTGTTCCCAGCCTGGTCACAAGGCTATGGATTGTGCCCATTACCCGAACAACGAATATACGGTTGCCCCTACTTCGAAACCATCGGGTCCTGTACAAAAGAAGATAGATACGCCTTCAGTGAGAAATTCCAATGGAAATGAGCTAGAACGCGAGATTGAGATGAATCAGCGTGATCGTAAGGTACAGAGCAACAAAGCATCAAGTAGCAACGAGATACCTCGAGCCCAAGCAAAGATCACTCAATTCATCTCTACAGAAAAGGTGCGTGAAAATGATTCACAAGGAGATTCAGAGAGTGACGAAGAGTTTGAAGATGCTGATACGCGTGAAGATGAGGAGCAAGAGTACTCCGATATGTCAGCAGATTCCCCCAAACTACCGAAGGATGGGAAAAAGTTCGCCAAGGGTAAGCGGAAACAAAAAATCAGGAGCAAACCAGCAAAAAAGAAATAGGAAGCTGCTTCCGATTTCTGACAATAACAGAGTGTAAATAGTGTAAATAAATCACCTATGCCAGCAGGAATAAAAAACAAATACTGCAACTTGATTAGTTTGAATGTTAGAGGTATCAGAAGTAAAGAAAAAAGAGACGCAATCCTGTTATGGAGCAAGCATCAGAAAACAGACATATTGTTACTACAAGAAACTTATTGGACAGATAATATTTTGAAAATCATTCGAAATGAATGGAAAGGGCAGGTTTTTTGTTCAAATGGATCTAATCATGCCAGAGGAGTCGCCATTCTTATTTCAAAAGATTTACCAATAACTTTCAATAACATAATTTATGGTCAAGAAGGACGGATGATTATGTTAAATATTATGATTAGTAATTGTAATCTATGTATAGTAAATATTTATGCACCCACAGAAAAGAAATACAGAGAACGATTCTTCAAAAAGCTTTATAGGTGGATCGAGTCGAACAGACCTCTAGATAGCGAGTTAGTAATAGGTGGAGACTTTAATTCCATCCTCTCCCCAACTAAAGACGTGAAAAGAAATCCGAATACTTATTATAAGACACCACAAAATCTTAAAGCTATTATCAAACATTTTGATTTATGTGATATATGGAGACGTTTTAATCCAAACAAACGACAGTTTACTTGGAGAAATGTATCTTTAGATTTGGCATCACGCCTTGATTATTGGCTGGTAAATAAGAATCTGAAAGCAAAAATAATGATGTGTGATATACGTCCATCTGTACGTTGTGACCACAACGCTATTTTTTTTAAGGTGTTGATAGGTAAAGTGGAGAAAGGTCCAGGATTCTGGAAATTAAATACGCATATTCTGAAAGATGATGTGTATAAAAGTAAAGTAAGAAAAATTATTAGAAACATTGAAAATATGAATCTTAGTTTCTCTGAAAGATGGGAACTTACAAAGATTAGATGTCGTGAATTTACACAAACATACTGTATTGGAAAGAAGCATAAATCAAAAGAATCAAAGACAAGCTTAGAAGAAAGATTTGCTAAGATAACTAGGAAAATTGATGAACAAGGTAACATTGATGATGTGACTAGAAAAGAGTACCTCTGTATTAAAAGTGATTTAGATAGACTGTATAAAAGAGATTGTAAAGCAGCAAGTATACGAGCTAGAATCAAATGGCTAGAAAAGGGCGAAAAGAATACAAAATATTTTCTGAGTCTAGAAAAGAAAAACGCCCAGAAAAGAAATATAACTAAAATACGAAAAGATAATAAGATTATTACGAAACGAGTACAGATTCTAAATGAGGTTGTTTCTTTTTACAAAGAACTATACGCCAGTAAACATATACGAAAAGAAGATATTGAAAGATATTTTGTAGGTTCCGTTGTAAATAAGTTAAGTGAAACAGACAAAGAAAAATGTGAAGGACTATTAACATATTCAGAATGTCGAATTGCTGCTTTTAAGATGAGCAAAAACAAAAGTCCGGGAGCAGACGGTTTACCCGTCGAATTCTTTTTCGAGTTTTGGGACGATATTGAATTTATGTTGGTCAATGCTCTAAATGAAAATTTTAGTAATAAGGTTATGTCAAAAACCCAACGGTTAGGAATTATTACATTGATTCACAAAAAAGGACAGATTGAAGATTTGAATAACTGGAGGCCAATAACCTTGTTAAATTACGACTACAAAATAACGGCCGCTGCCTTATCAAACAGGTTACATAAAGTGTTATCAAAACTTGTTCATGAAAATCAGGTAGGTTACATAAAAAACAGAATGAGTGGTTTTAATATTAGACTTACGCAAGATGTTTTTGATTATATGAAAAAGTACAATTTAGAAGGTGCCTTAATGTTAGTTGACTTTCGGAAGGCATTCGACTCCGTGGAATTTGATTTTATTGAAAGCTGTTTGAGTCATTTTAATTTCGGCGAAGACTTCCGATGTTGGGTTAAATTAATGTATGAAAAAGTGGAGAGTTCGATACTAATCAATGGTTGGAGAACGCAAACATTTCAGATCTGTAGAGGCATAAGACAAGGCTGCCCCCTATCGGCAATGTTGTTTATCTTGGTGGTAGAAACCCTAGCAGAAAGAATCAGAAGAAATGACAAAATTAAAGGAATTCTATTTGGACACAACAAAAGAACAGAATTAAAAATCTTACAATATGCAGACGATACATCTGTGTTTTTGAGAGAGAAATCGTCTATGCAATATATTATGGAAGAATTAGATAAATTTGGACATGTGGCCGGGCCGGTTGTTAATAAAGACAAAACAATGCTGAAATGGTTAGGCTCTACGGAAACTTATTGGAATTTTGATAAATATGGTTTGAAGTGGACGAAAGGTTGTATTAAATATTTAGGAGTTCATATAGACCATGACCTAGATAAGGTTGTGAAATTGAACTGGGAAACCAAATTACAAAAGATACAGAGAATCGTGGACAATTGGAGGAAAAGAGATCTCACAATTATAGGAAGAGTCCTTATTATCAAGACTCTACTTGTAAGTCAAATAATTCATTTACTTATGTTTTGTCCAGTTCCTCACCAGATAGTAAAGAAATTGGAGAAGATAATTTACCATTTTTTATGGAACGCGAAAGTTGACAAAGTTAAGAGAATGACAATTGTAAAGGAATATGAGGATGGTGGTATTAGAATGATCGACATTCAGAAATTAATACAGAGTTTCAGATTGAAATGGTTGGCGAGAATAGTTGACGATACAAGTGGTTATTGGAAAGATTTTGCTTTATTGAATTTGGAATCAGTTGGGGGTGTCAGACTAGTTCTTAACTGTACTATGGATAATCACATGATAGAAAAATGGTTTGTTAACAAATTGCCAAAATTTTATGTTGAGATTATAAAATCATGGTCACACTTGAAAGAATCCACAAAAAAAGATGAGTTGTTATCGAACACACAGATTCTATGGTATAATAAATATATTGTATATCATAATCAACCATTTTTCTATAGAGATTGGTACGCTAGCAAAATAATTTTTCTGAAAGATATTTGTATCGAAGGAAAATTTGTATCTCTTACGAAACTGAAAGAATATTTTGAATCCGAGAAAACAAAAGCAAGAGCCCTGTTTGATTATTCTAAACTACAAAGGGCGATACCGAAAATATGGTTGAATGATTTAACAGATGGTATTACGTTGGACATTCCAAAAATACCACTGAAGGGAAAAGACAAGCAACTTAAGTTCTGTTCCAGCAAGCTATTTTACTACATTTTATTAACACATGACAAAACAAACGACGCTCCTACATATTGGGCTGACTTTGCCGATAGTCCTATAAATTGGAAGAATGTCTTTCAGAGAAATTTGAAAAATATAGGGGAAAACAAATTGAAACAATTCAATTTAAAATTGTTGTATAACTTAATTCCTACGAAGAGGATGTTGTTTTTATGGCAATTGGACAATGATGATAAATGTGAAGTTTGTAATATCAAAGAAGATTTAATACATGCTTTTTTGTATTGTAGTTTGAATAGGCATTTCTTTTATAATTTATTCATAATGATTAAAAATGTGTATGACGTAGACCTTTGTTTTCATGTCGATATTTTGTTGAAAAATTACAAAGAAAAGAAGATTGATGATATTATAACAATAGCACTTTGGAGTATTTATAAGATGTTAATTTTTAGAAACTTACATAGAAAAGAAGAAAGAGAAAATAAATTATGGTTTACTTTTGTCAGAGAATTGAAATTAAGATTAGATATCAATAAGATTCTGAGAAAAAGAAGTAAGAAAGAAATGTATAATTTGCCTGTTGCTTTGGAAATGTATCTATGAGTTTTGTTTAAAAACGATGTGTATATGAAATGATTTTTTGTTGAAAATAAATGCCCCTGTTATGGGTGAAAGAGAGAAAAAAAAAAAAAGATTAACAGCAATATTCCTTCACAATGGTGGGGGGGAATGCCAAACTGTGACACTGGCAGCACGCTTTAAGGTACCAGAAATGTCATGTTTATTAACTGAATGGTACAAATTATAGTGAATGAAACTTTGAAGGTGTATAAAAATGTTGATTTCAAAAGGGTACAACTATACACCCTTCAGGGGCATAATGTAGCTAAGTCTACCCTTAGAGGTCCAAAAGAAGATTCTTAGGATCTAATGCTTTTCACTTAAAAGGAGCTCCCAGTGTTGCATTTGGAGGATGCGAAATTGCATCCTTTTATTTTTTGTCATAGTATGTGTAAATTATTGTGAAAAACGTGGAAAGAATAAAGAGCCTATATACTTCTACAATGATATTAATTTTACACTTAATTCATAATATAAATTAAAATTCATGCTAAATTCAGCGTAGACCATAATCTTTATAGGATTGTAAGTCACAATAATCTACAGACCATCCAGGCTTTGTCTCATAACGAATTCATAGGATCCAACATGTTAATATCTTCATCTGATACCCGAGCGTGACAATCATGAATCAAGTTTTTGATTGGTGAGTTTTACGTTTCTTTAAACATGTTGTCACTGATATCGATGAACTGAGAAAGGCGGAAGAACATCCTCCAATTACATTTGTAAAAACTAACACTGTGTCTACGTCCATTATGAAATAGCTTGACTAATTAATTTGATGCACAAGACGATATATGATGATGATGATGGGTTCTTGTATAGCGCCGGTATCCGCCTCAGCTGGGCGCTCATGGCGCTTGCTCAAAAATAGGAAATATCTCACAAATTTCAATGTCTTTAAACATTTTTCTTCGAAACAACCAGACAATTATTTTTAACAGTTGATCACGTGTGGGTCATTATATCCCATCATCTCAATTATGATGCAATTCATCAAAAATAATTACGATGAAGGCACTCCCAACATCCACTGTGTTGTCATGGTAACCACACGTAACTTCGGTGCAGCTATGGTAGGTTCAGCGAATCGAGAACCAAAAAGATAGCTGGTATTGTCAGATTCTCTACTGATTTTTTTAGATACAGATGTGCAAGAAACTAATCCAGAAATAGAGACACCCCCCCCCCCCCGAAAAGAAGGCAAACAACACTTGCCAAGTTGACCGTGTGAGGCGCATCAGCTTTTCTAAATGTTATTCAATAAGATTCCCCAGACTATGCAGCCCTAAAATGATTGTGTATAAATGCAGCACTTTCGAACTATGTCATTACGATTTAGGTTGATAAAGCAACATTTCACTGACGTTATGACTGCAATTGACTATAAACTTACTTTCCCACTCAAAAACTCATGGTAATATGAATGCTTTGAAATCGTTGCAACAGTTTCGCAGAATTACGGGCAGTCGAAACGGCGCCGTTGGCAGCACAATACTATGTGCGCGATAGCTCAGGAGGCGCGATAGCTCAGTCGGTAGAGCGGGGGATTCGTATTCTGGTGACCCGGGTTCGATTCACACTTGGTGCGCTAGTGCCCTTTGGTAAGGCATTAATCCTCATTACCAGGTCCTTCGGAGAGGACCTTAAGCCGTCGGTCCTCTGGTTGCTTGCTTACAAGCATTCATGCTTTCTTAGCAATGAGGTAAAAAATCCCCACCAATCAATCAAACTATCGAGTTAAAAATTGAAAGATAAATAATTGAATCATATCTTTTAATATCATATTTCTTTTAGCACATTATATTATTTCAAAAAGTAAATACTGATTCATCATAACATATATTTCCCATACATATGAATAAATTTCCAGGCGTTTTTTCCCCCAATCAAGAAGAAAGGTAATAAGTAGGAGGGATATGACATAAGTTGACCCAATCCCCTCATTCCCTATCCAAGGATCTGCAATCTACATTATGATGATAAAATCAAATCACCCTTTTCATTAAAAATATTGCTTAAAGATAAATTCCAGTTTTGGTAACGATCTCAAAATGACTTTTTACAGAATCTAATATAATGACCACCCAAGTGTCTGTTTGTATGAATTAAAAATATGTGCCAAAGGATTCTGGAAGAAATTGTGTAATTGCTGAGAAATAAGCAAAATAAGCGCGGATTCTGTCACTTCCGTCGGGTCTTTATTCCAGCAATAATAATACACTGTCCCACGTGCGCTTATCTGTGTTGGTGATCTTCAGTGTGAACATTTTTCAGCGTAGATTTCAAGATTTCACAAAGTTCAGTTTATGTAACTGTACCAGATCTAGATCCTCGATGATATACTGACAATTAAGCCTGGTTTTACAGACTTTCTCATGAAATCAGTGTTTACTGCAAATACTGGAATTTCTCTTTAACTCATAAACACTAATCTTTACCAAATTCAAATAATTCATTTCCTTTTCATTGATGATTACCAATAATATTAATAACTAGGACAGAACCCAAAAGCCAATCAAAACCAGGATTAGGTTCTATAAAACTTGTTACCAATAACAAATACTTAAAATCAACAACATTTGACCAGTCAAATTGCATGATTCAAGAATCTTGAAGCAATGGCTGGTAATGAGTGATAAAGAACTTTACTCCATTGACATTTAAATCTGTTTTTACCAACCAGTCAATTTTTTTTAAATACATCTGTTAGAAAATCATTATCATCATCCCAATGCAATTTTGTACCTTTTGCTGGGAAATAAATATAATCAATCGACAATCAAGTGCATTAATGGTAAAATAATTGTCATTGGTTGTTAAGTGTTAAACAGAGACAGAACGTAATACAACATACTAACTATACAACCCACAACTTACAATCCTACTACAATACCCTAGAAAGATGGACTGCATACAACATTGTGCTATAAGCTTGCTAAATTTTATGCAAATAAGCTACCTAGCTGGGATTTGCCCCAGACCCCAAGCAGTAGAGGCTCTTCATTTATAACTTTCAAATGGCTCGATAACGCCCCCCCCCCCCCGTTCAATCACTGGCATACAGGCGGGCCAGGGTGTTGGTTCCACACCCAAGAGGAAATAAAATAAATTATAGGAGACAACGTATAATGAAATGGATGGAAACAATGAAACATGTTATTTGCTGAATATAATGGAAAAATCTATCACATAATTGGAATTTAATTTCAATAGGCAATTTTTTTCCAGCTCGCTTTGCACGCTGCATGGTGACTTTTTACAATTTTTTCCCACATTGCTATGTTTTCCCCCCTCACGAAATATACGCAACTGGGTTGAATAAATGTGTTGTGTAAAAGCTATATTCTGTATATGCCCGCGATTTGATTAAAATAGCGGCAATCTGCGAGGTTTAAATGGCTTTGATATCAAGAAGTTCCAGGGGCTCCGCCTGGACCCCAACCGCACAGCACTGCGTATGGAAGGGTTGGGTCATGGCTCCAAAAAGTTCTACAAACAAGAACAAAAAAAAGGAGAAAAAGAAAAGCAAAGGAAAAGTGTAGGATATGATTTTATTTTCTGAATATAATGTCAAAAAATAGCTCAGTTAGATTCTCATGAAAATGCGATTTTTTTCTCGCTCGCTTCGCTCGCTGGGGACTTATACAAAGCAGCTTTTTAGCACATGTGCTATACTGCGCCCCTGTTTTTTTTTTTACTCTTCACACTACTGCCGCAAAGAATCCTGTTCACAGTGGCGTACAGACCACAAAAAAGGAATCTAAAGAGAGAAGAGTGAAATGTATTATTCTCTGGATATCATGTCGAAATCTATCACAATTGATTTTTGTATTAAAAAGGTCAAAATTTTTGCTCGCTCGCTCGCAATTTTTTTTTAAAGATAAATTTGCCCGATACGCAATATCTGGCCTTCTTAAAATAGTCGCCTTATTACACCATTACGCCTGTTCATACCATGATATGACCAGGAAATTTTTGGTTCTTGCCCCCCCCCCCCTGGTCACCGACCCCTGTTATGCCGCTGGGTGTGCATACATATATATATTTATATATATAACTTATAAAGAAATAAAATGGGAACAAAAATGCAATATATTTTCATATTTTTTCAGGAACAAATCTAAAACAAATTGAAAATCAAGCAGTAATCGGTTTTTATTTTTTAACGGTTCGGGAAATAACCGGAGTTCTGATTTGAGATCCGGGAAAAGATGGGTGGTGACGCCACCGCCACCACAAATTCAATTCAATTCATGAACAATTAAATTCAATTTAAGTTGCATAAGGCCTATTTGTTGTTTTCATTATCGGGGTAATTAAAAAAGGGAATAGGGAGAGTGTGTGCAAGAGAGACAGAGTAATATTTACAAGAGGAATCACTAGAATATTCTACCAGTGGTAGATCTACAGGGGGTGTAGTCAGTTCCGTATACATGTAGCCAATTTCAGGGTTTCGTGAGGCACACCCCCATCCCGGCCCCCATCAAAAGAAAAAGAAGGAAATGTGAGAGAGAATAACAGGAAGAAAAAAAAACTTTCAGGTCATAAATGAAAATTTCCCTCATATATCTGCTGCTAGCTGTTAGGTGAGATAATGGGGGTGGGAAGTTTAGGGCTGCGTTTACCTCCCCCCTTTGGGCCTCCATGAGGGAGTGGGGATCATTGTCATTTTCGGCCAAGGGTGCTAGAATGGGGGCGGAGGGGCCCCAAATAAAATTGGGAGTGGGGCAAAACAAGTTTTGACCCCCATTTACCCAACGGTTGTTCAAATACACAGAATTGCTCGATCGAACAATGCATTTAAATAGGCGGCAATCCTGTGGCCGGGGCCAGGGGCAATATATATGTACATAATAGTGCCCTTAGTTTTTTAAAGCACTAAAACTGCCCTTTTTACCCAAGAAAAATGCCCCAATACAGACGTGTTAGGTGCTCATTTCATCTTAGAAGGACCGGTATTGTTAACGAGTACACCTTGGTTTCTTATAGTGCCAATTCCGCATCGGATAAATTACCTTTTTTTAATCTCTCTTTTGGTTCCAAATCAGTACCCGTTCTGCTTTGCAAGTACATGATCCCTTCAAGAATGTGTTTTTTGCCCGACCTTATTATTAATGATATTCCTCTTCTGCACTGAGCTCCCCCTTTCACCATTTACTCAAGAGCCTTATTTTTACTCCTGATAAATGACCACTTTCTCTTTAGATTTTTCAAAAGTTTAATTTTTTTGAATGTATAAGGTAGTTGCAAGGAGGCACTTGCCCTCTTCCCAAAGCCCTTCGGGGGGAATTGCTTTACTTACAAAAATAAATGTGCCCCTTGGGAGGTCAATATGATCGCTATGATTTGTGCATTTTTATCCGCGTATTTGTTGCTCTTTTATTTTATGCATCATTGTGTAATATTTTTCCTTCTTTTTCATTCATTTTCCCTTTTTCACCCCTGGTAAATTGAGTGAATTCTATTCACTAAACATTTTATTCTCATAGAGGGCATCTGGCCTCTCACTATTGGCAGTGCATTCTGAGAGGCATATAAATTGCCTCTCTCCCCTTTCGGTGATAAAATGGCCCTATGTTTATGTTCTCTTCAAGCAATTAAAAGTGTCTTTCTTGAGGGAATTTACCGACAATAACTTCCTCTTCAACAAACAAAACTCATTTCAAAGGCAATATTTTCCAACACACAAGAACAAAATTATAATAAAACTTTGATCTCTCGCCATGGATAACACACTCGCAAAATTGTCCCCTCCCCCCAAAGAAATTATAAAAATATAAGTGCACCGACGCACCTGATTTGATTTGACCATCTGGTCAAACCCCCTGTAATTAGCAGAAAGATTGCATAAAATTTAGCAAGCTTTTAATAGGCTTCAAACGTAATGTTATATACCGATCATCTTTTTTCCCGGTGTTTTTCTTCAATCCTCGCCAGCCCGGTCTTGTTATATGAAGAGTTTTTTTTTTCTTGTCCTTTTTCTTCATTTTCCAATTTAGCCCTTGGCTCATTTTACCTTCATTTCCTGATTTTGTTTGCCATTTTATTGTAATTCATTTCCCTTTTTTGCTAATCATGTCATGGGCGGAAATCTGTCCCCATAGGTAGGGGGGACCACGAGCTGGAAAATTTGACAAGCCGAAAAATAAAAGGTCTTCACCCAAAATGTAAGGTCATTTAGTCATAAATACATGTATTATTTCGAATGTTAATGATTTTTTTTCCACCATCATAAAAGAACAAAAATAGTACGGGGGACATTTGATATTGTGTCCCCCTACTAATTTTGGTAGGGGGGCGCGTCCCCCTGTCCCCCCTGAGATTCGACGCCCATGAATCATGTTAATGTATTAGTATTTCAAAATGATACGTTTTTTCTCCTATGTTCTTCTTTTTTTTCTTTTCCCCTTTTTCATGTTTATTCTTTTCACTTTTCCCTTTCCTCCTTTTCTTTCCCTTTCTCTTCCTTTCTTTCTCCCTTTTTTCTTTTCCCGTTTTTTACTAATCCGCCGCGAGGGGGCGGCATGCCCCCCGTCTGTTACGTCACTGTTCCTTTGTCAGTTTAGACACTGAAAGAGTTTACTGCTCTGTTTTCTAGAAACGTATTCAAACTATGCCTGATATAGCAACAACTTGAAATTTAAATTTTCAAATGAATTTAATGACAAATGCTTCTGCGTCATTAATTGACAATATTTTCATTAACTCATATACTTCAGATGTGGAAAGTGGCATCATTTACTTTAATGTTTCAGATTGGTTTCCATGCAAAATTGGTATTCATGCAAAAGGGACTGACTCCCCCAAATAGGAGAGTCATATAAAATATAGGTCATCTGCAAGATTTTTTAATTGTCATTTTTGTTACCAATATTGATGAAGCTCAAACATCGAGAAAGAACTTCATTGGAAACGTAGATTTGGATGGAATAAATAAGAAAATATTGATTCATGGAGAATGAAGAATAATAAAACACGGATTTATTCCCTTCTGCAAGTTCATGCAAGTTCTTCATAATTATAAAGAAACAATCGCTCCGGTGGCTTTTACATAAGAAATTAACATCTAAAAAATGTACAAGTAGGTCTAAATATAGACCAATATAACAACTTACTCATTGAAAATATGTACTATATATATATATAAAATATATAAATTTAATGAGGAGCTGTGTAGACACTATTGTGTGTATAAAACAAGTGGCTTGTCGCGAACTTCCCCCCCCCCAGAAAAAAGACTATATACGGCTTGCTACGTTCGTAACGCCATATCATGCATATTTAGGGTGTCAAAAACGATGTAAACCAAATCTCTATTGCACACTCTCACTTTTCTCTTTCTCCTTTTGCTTTATTTATTTGTTTTAATTGCTTCTCAATCGAAGGGGAGGTCACGAATTCTCAATGCGACATCACCCAATAATGCTCATGATGCTAGACAATGCTTGATTCTACACCAGTAAAAATATATTGTTGATCGAATATTTGAAAATACCTGTCGGTCGCTGGTCATTTTTTTAAATTGTCATTTAATATTTTAGTGTACCAAATCTATCAAAACTAATGAAACCTTTAAAGGCCTACTACTTGAAGTCGGGAAGATTTGATTTGATTTGATTTATTTATTTCCACATTCCAAAAAAAGCATATACAAGTGTAATCATTTTTTTTCTTAGCATAACATAATAAGCAAATGATATAATTAATAACATATGCATAATATACAATCTAATTGAAACATACTTATACCTGATAAATTTCTTCTTTTTTTTATTGTTAAAAAAAATAGCAGAAAAAAAAATATATATACATATATCAACATTAATACATTTTGAAATGTGGGAGACCTTCATCTTAAGCTTAGAGCTTGAAATTGATAAAGGCCTCAAAAGGAAAGGGGAAGGAAAATCAGACAAATAGTGCAATAAAAGAGACTTATCTTTTATTGCACAAAATAATAGAAATATTACCAAAAAAGTAGATAGGGAAAGAAAATGTAAAATGAGGAAGTTATAATCATGTTGATAAAAGTTAAAGTGTGCGAGAGTGCAAGTGTGCGAGAGTGCAAGTGTGCGAGAGTGCAAGTGCAGGGGAGGGGGGGGATTGTAATATCGGTTGGTACGTAACACGCAGAAATTTTAGGTAATACATTTTAACAGTGTATTTCTCTTCAAAACAGCCTTGAATGAATAAAGTGTAGAGCATAACTTAATTTCAGGTGATAAATTGTTCCATAAATCTGCACCGTAATGTCTAATTGATTTGTGTGCTATTATTAGTTTTGGATTTGTGAGATGAAATTTGTCAGAGTTTCGTGTTGGATACGAGTGAATGGTGTTGTTGATTGTGAACATATTTTGAAAGGAAGTGGGAAGTATTCCCTTTTTGTATTTGAACATGAAGATAGCAGCTTGATATGTATTTATATCTGAAATTTTTAAAGTTCTTAATTTAAAAAATAAAGGACTGGATCTAGCGAGATATTGTGATCCTGTACAAATACGAACTGCTCTTTTTTGTAACAAGAAAATCGAATAAGTTTTGTATTACCACAGTTACCCCAAACTATGTTGCAATATGATATGTGAGGGAGAACCAAGACATTATAAAGAAGAAAAAGAGTTTTGGGGGGTAATAAGTATTTTAATTTGGAAATTATCCCAACACCTCTGGATACGGAAGTGGTGATATGGCGTAAATGATTATTCCACGATAAATTTTCATCAATAGTTACTCCTAAAAACGTTGAATGTTGTTTTTGTTGTAAGGTGACGCTGTCAATGTTTATCATTATTTCTTCGTTAACTGCATGGGTATTATAATGTTTAAAGTGCATAAAATATGTTTTGTTTACGTTTAAAGACAATTTGTTGCATTTGAACCAAGTAGACACTTTACATAATTCATCATTTAAAGTAGATACTACAATTTCAAGTTTTGGGTGAGAATAAAAAATATTGGTATCATCTGCAAATAGGATAAAAGATAATAAGGGGGAAGTTTTCGATATATCATTGACGTATAGTAGGAAAAGGAGCGGTCCCAAAATTGACCCCTGCGGCACACCACATTCTACAGTTTTAAAGGTTGAATCTATTCCCTTAAATGTAACATATTGTTGTCTATTTGATAAATAATCTTCTATCCATCGATGTGCGTTGCCCCGTATTCCGTATAAATGTAGTTTATTTATGAAGTAATATTTTGTGATTAAGTGTATCGAAAGCTTTGCTTAAGTCCAGAAATATTCCAATAACATGTTCTTTGTTAGCAATCGCTTTTGTGATTTTGTCATAAATATTTACTAGTGCTAAGTCTGTCGAGTGATTTTTTCTAAAGCCGTATTGATTTGGATTTAATAAATTATGCAAGTTTAAAAAATTGTATAATCTTGTGTATATTATTTTTTCTAAGATTTTTGATATGCTACAGAGAATAGAAATTGGGCGGTAATTACTTATTTCATGAGGATCATCTTTTTTGTAGATTGGGGTAACTTTTGCAATTTTGAGTAAATTCGGACAAATCCCCGATGAAATAGATTGATTAAAAATATAAGTTAATGGATCAACAATAACATGAATAATTTCTTTAAGCATGGATGAACTTATCATATCGTGTCCTTGTGACCTACTAGAGTTCAACGATTTTGTGATATTAATTATTTCAGTAGGGTTGGTGGGATTGAGAAAAAGAGTATGTTCGAATGGCGTTGAAATGAAATCAGTAAAATGGGCGTTGTTGCAATTACCTATTTGATTTGCTAGTTGGGGGCCAATGTTACTGAAAAAAGAGTTAAAGGATGAAGCATATTTGGATTGATCTAGGATTTTATCACCATGTAAAGTTAATTCATCTTCAGGTAATGGAGTATTTTTTTCCCCAATAATATAATTAATAACCCGCCACGTGGCCTTAGAATTAGAACTAACTTTAGATAATTTGTCTGAATAATACATATTTCGAGATATTCGTATCAGGTTTGTAAGTTTGTTACGATATTTTTTATATTTTTGTGTGTTTGTAGTTGTAGGTTTCTTTAAATGTAGTTTGTAAAGACTATTTCTAGTATGAATTGATTTTAGAATCCCTTTAGTGATCCACGGGTTTTGAGCCTCTTTGGATTTTTGGCGTTTTCTTACAAGTGGGAAATTTTTATCGTAAAAATGCTGTAATTTAAGGTTAAATTTCTCATAAGCAGTATGCACGTTATTTTCACTGTAAACATCATTCCAATTTTCTTCAATAAGGTCCTGTTTAAATGATTCAATTTTTCTAGGAGTTTCTAATCTATAGCTGGGAGATTTAGTTAATTTATTTGTAGATGCGTTTGTTTCAGAAATGGTGAATATCGGTAAATGATCTGATACTTCTGAGTAGAGCAAGCCGCCAATCATGGTTTCATTATGAACATTAGAAAAAATGTTATCTATCAAAGTCGCAGAGGCTGAAGTGATTCTTGTAGGTTTGTTTATATATGGAGAGAAAGCATAAGAATGTATCAAATTAAGAAATCTTTCGGTATTAGAATGATTTAAATTTAGAAAATTAGTATTAAAATCACCCATGAAATAAATGTGTTTATTTTCTGTAGAGAGTTTAGCTATACATTGCTCAAAATTTTGACAAAATAAATCAAATTCAACATTAGGTGGTTTGTATACAAGGCCAATAATGATGTTTTTACTCTTTGGGATATCAATCTCAATAAACAATGTTTCAGTTAGATGAAATCCTATGTCATTTCGAATTCGGAATTTCAAATTGTCGGAAACGTAAAAAGCAACACCACCCCCTCTCCGTCCTACACGGTCAGCTCTAATCAAAGAATATTTTGGTAAATTGAATAATGGAGGAGAAGTTTCATTAAGCCAGGTTTCGCTTACACCAATAACTGAAAATTGAAATTTATTGAGGGCACAAAGGAGGTGTTCAAGGTTGTTAAAATTTTTGTTGAGGCTTCTAGAGTTAATATGTAAAAGGCTAAAGCTGTTTGAGTTTGAAAACGAATCATTAAATTCTGCCACTGTATAATATTTACTGTCATTGTTAAGTTGATCTATCATGTCTGTGTTGTTGTCCATTTTAAAGGCTGTGAGTTGGGAGTGCGTGCATGTGCGTGTGTGTGCAGTCAAGTGGATGCAGAGGAGACGAAGGTATCAGGATCGTCAAAAGAGATGACAATGCTGTACATGTACCAAAGGCTCTGTTGGTCAATGCACCGCCGTAGGAATAAAGCACTAAATACCTGCAGCGAAAAAATAAAAGAGTAAACTAAAGAAAACAAAAGAGAGTAAAAGAGCAGTGTCATTAAAGGAGATTTTCAAAAAATTCTAAATCAGGCAATTTTGGAGGAAAAGCAAGAAGAAAAGGAGCGTCAGTAAGGAAAAGAAACAATTTGCATGAGTTAGTGAGGACTTTCACTAGTCTTAATATAACAATGCTCGATTGTGGGTCTGAGTTCAAAAATTTGTATACGAGACCTCTTTAAAGGTTATCGACATGTATTATAACACATTGATGAGAGATTAAACAAGGATTCAAGATTACAAGTTTGAAACTGATAAATACACAACAGGTGCTTATAAGTTTCTATTCAAATACTCACTCATTTGGATAATGTGAATAATGGGTGTAAATTGTAGTTAGTATAGTATTTGAAATCAGTATTCTGAATTAACTGTTGGAATTTTCTGAACTCATTACCATTATCATAAAGTAATAGGTGTTTATCAAACCATATCAAGTGACAAGAGTACATTTTAAGGAATGGTGTTGAATGCATATAAAGAAAAAAAAAGTCTTTTTTCAGAGATCGTTCTAAGCAATACATAATAGATTTGATTGTAATTAGGGAAAGATAATTTTCGCGCCAAAAAATAAAACCCGTTTCAATACCATTCCAGTTATCGATCACTGTTACAAGTGTTTTAACAAAATGACATAGTATTACCATCAATATTCTGAATTAACTTTCGGAATTTTCTGAACTCAATAACATTGTAATAAAGTAATAGGTGTTTATCAAACCATATCAAGTGACAAGAGTACATTTTAAGGAATGGTGTTGAATGCATATAAAGAAAAAAAAAGTCTCTTTTCAGAGATCGTTCTAAGCAATACATAATAGATTTGATTGTAATTAAGAAAAGAGAATTTTCGCGCCAAAAAATAAATCCCGTTTCAATACCATTCCAGTTATCGATCACTGTTACAAGTGTTTCACAAAATGACATAGTATTACCATCAATATTCTGAATTAACTGTTGGAATTTTCTGAACTCAATACCATTGTAATAAAGTAATAGGTGTTTATCAAACCATATCAAGTGACAAGAGTACATTTTAAGGAATGGTGTTGAATGCATATAAAGAAAAAAAAGTATCTTTTCAGATATCGTTCTAAGCAATACATAATATATTTGATTGTAATAAGGAAAAGGGAATTTTCGCGCCAAAAAATAAAACCCGTTTTAATATATACCATTCCAGTTATCGATCACTTTTACAAGTGTTTAACAAAATGACATAGTATTACCATCAGTATACTGAATTAACTGTTGGAATTTTCTGAACTCATTACCATTGTAATCAAGTAATAGGTGTTTATCAAACCATATCAGGTGACAAGAGTACATGTACATTTTATAGAATGGTGTTGAATGCATATAAAGAAAAAAGTCTCTATTCAGAGATCGTTCTAAGCAATACATAATAGATTTGATTGTAATTAGGAAGAGAATTTTCGCGCCAAAAAATAAATCCCGTTTCAATACCATTACCATTACATTACAAGTGTTTGACAAAATGGCATTAACAGTTGGCATTTCCTTCAGTGTTAGCATTACAATACAAAAGGTATAGTAGGTGCTTATCAAACCATATCAGGTGACAAGAGTTCATTAAAGAGTGGTGTTTAATGCATTAACCTAAAGACACACGTCCCTATTCAGATTCTGAATAAACCAGGATTTGATTTTATCTATATGCAATTTGAGAAGAAAAGAATTCACATGCTGAATAAAGCCAGATTCAATACCCTTCTGAAGTCAATCCCTGTATCACAAAAAGTTGCATTTTTGACTTGGTAACTCATTTGCAATTTCTAAATAATATGTGTTTAACAAGCATGTATTTTTTAGGAAAAGAGAATTTCATTGTGGAAGACAGAGGACAATTATATAATTGCTTATAGAACAAATAATAGATCTCTCAAGAAGTCTTGAAGAATGAAAATCGTCCAAAAAATATATATCTATGGCTACGAAAGTAAATTAACATAGTTAAAACAGTACATTATTTTGGTAACGCGTGCATGTTTCCTGATATGATTTTTATCAATATGAATGTCTTTAGAAAAAAAAATACATGCAGATATAAATCATCTTCATTCTGTATGGTAAACCTTCAAACTGAGATTCACAAAATATATTGAAACAATTCCCCCCCAAAAAACTGAATTATCTTTTTATTAATTAGCGTATGTTTTGGATGTAATCAAAAACATTATTTGAAAGGACAGCCGAGCAATTTGGAGATATATTCAGAATGAAGATTTACAATAGTAAAAAAAGGAGAAGATGAGTAGGTAGGCCATGGCTAAGAAAATACATTAAGAATACAACTTATCCTCATTCTGTAAGGAAGTATATAGTTTTCAAATGAATTGTCTGAAAGAATAAAATATATAATATGGATCTATAAACATAATTTTCTTTCACATGAAATCGTTTCCGAGTGCAATCAACCTGGGTGATTTGGGGGTACAGAATGGGGATAGGTAAAATATTGACTTTCTTCCTTATTCTCTTCACATTGTTTTAAATCAATTGGGACGCTTAACCATTTTTTGTGTGGTTGTATATTTACAGTACGAAATCGCTATCCGTTTAGTTGCCCTGTTTTTATTTTTTCATCAATATACACTAAAGAGAGAAAAAGGGGAAAAGTGTCATGGTACCTGCATACAAATTATCTTCATTCTGTATGGAGATATAAGGGTATATTTAATAATGAATTTTCCAATAACATAAAATGTAGCGACCCATAATCAGTATTTTCTTTATAAGATATGTTTACTATTTTCAGGATGCAATCAAATACATTATCTGAAGAAAACCCGGACGATCTGGGCTACAGAATGAAGATTTACAATAAAAGTACAAAATATCGACTCTTTTCCTTTACATTGATTAAAAAAAGAAAAAAAAAACAAGAAAATAAGTAGATATTTGCTTATTTATGCAGTTGTACATTTACACAGGTACAAAATCTTTTTAGAAAACTAATACTTTTAACATGAATTTAAAGTCTTCATAATGATTCACGTCCACGGTAACGTGGTCATGCTACGATACATGTTCCATTAACTTGAATTACCGATCTAACTTATAGGAGTAAATTTGGGAATTGGTAAAACAAACAAAAAATCAATTCATGAACGAAATATCTTTCAAGTGTTTCAGTTTAAGTTGAAATGAAGTTTGAAGTGAAAAAGGATTAGGAATTGACTCACTTTTATCCAGTGTAGTTGTTCCAGTTCCAGTTCCAGAAGATTAATTTCATTGAATTATGTCACACTTTCGTGTCCTAAAATTTGTGTTTGATGGTGGTGAAATCCATCCTCAAAAGAAAGGATTTCAATTTCTCAGTATACAAGGTGTTTTCAACTTTCCGTAAGCAAACTTGCATTTGGTCGTCGATGCACAGTGACGAATACCAGTATTGAGGAAGAGTGTTCCTCGTGACGTCATTGATGACGTAATAGAGCACAGGGAACGATTTTTGTTTTACAGGAGTTGCTGATATAAATTTGACAAGCAAACATTTTTCTCTACAAAATAAGTTCATATTTGGTCCCGAGAAGTTTGACAAGCAGAAAAAAGGGTTTAACTACAAAATGTAGGTCTTTTTTTTTTGCTTGTTAAAAATTTTATTGGACCAAACCACCTTTATTCTTAGCGAAAGCCCCCCTTTTTTCTAGTGAAATTTCTCCTGACCAAAATACCTCATTTTGTAGTGCCCCATTTTTTCTTGTCAAATCTTAACCAGCACCCCTGTTAAAACTCACTCCAAGGACTTTGGCATCGCACGTCATAAAAATACTATTTTACCAACAAAATGAAGCAGGCTTTTCTTCAAACAAGCTTTATGATGAAAAAAGGAAACAATGCGAGCGCAAAGGGCCAGCCGAGACCTCTTGATAATTATACTAACTTGAAGAAAAAAAAACATTTTAGAAGACTCATTGCCGGTACAAATCAAGAGCATAAGTAGGCCTATTTCACTAACAAAAGTAGTTCGTACACTGTAAACAAATATTGGGTAAATTTTTAACCAGAACGAGGGTAATTATTGTGTCCAACCAATTTGGGGCAGTATTTTACCCGATGCGGGAAGCATATTGTCCAGTATAAGGTTAAAAATAAGCAGCAATTACTTTAGAATGGGCAGAATTTTCATCAGACTGGATAAATAAATATGCCCAAAAGAAATGCCCAATGTTGGTAGAACACATATTTACCCCCATGGTGCACTTTAACCCAATATTTTTTAGATTGTAAGCACGAAGCGCGATGTAAAAAAAAAATGGTATCGACACCTGAAAAACGGACATTTTGAGCATGTTTGATATTAGACAAGATATTATCTCAATAAAAAATACACGTAATACCGACCCCCCCCCAAAAAAAAATGAATTGAGCACTGTTCAAAATGTCGGAATATTCTGAAGTGGGTAACCCACTGCGTAAATAATTAGTGCGTGTGGCGCTAGGTGAATTCCATTTATTTTTAAGATTTAAACCTAAAAAGAGTCTGATGAGCACTTTTTGTCATCATAAGCAGGATACGTTTTACTTGACACAATAAATGCTAGCGCGCAGCACAATCCAAAATTTAACAAAGGCGACTGAAAAATTGACATTCTTAGGGCTGTTTGCAATAATTAATGATGAGAACTAATAAAAAATGCGAGCGCGAGGTGCAAGCTGAAATTTTTTTTAATATTCAAATATGATAACGGCACAGTTGAAGAAACACAATTATAATCATAAACAGGAAGCGCATTTGGTATCTCACTAAAACAATAATGTAAGCTCGATTGTTGTTGTTGCTGTTGTTGCTCAGTTGACTCGAAAACGGTATGAATTTAAGCGTTATGTAAGAAATATCTCATTCAACAGGCAACTCGAGTGGAAACTGAAAGATTTCATTGCCCCTTTTTATTCCCTCCCCTTATTTTAATATCTTTCCTCATCTTTTCTTCTCTCTTTTTCACCTATTTCCCCTTTTTTTCTCTTATCCCTATTTTTTTTGGCAAATCGTTCTTTGAAAGACTGTTGGTTATTCTTTTTTTAAGAAAGAAGACAATTCACTTCTACAAAGAATTTAGATATCTTATTGGTAGGGATGTCACTACTGGAAGGGACGTCACTATATATGGGGCAGTAGCACTGCACCCATGAAAAAAAAAATTGGGAAAATAATTAAAAGGGGCAGGAAAAGGAGAAGGGAGAAGACTCCGGTTGAGATGTCAGGGTCGTGTACATCTACATTATTTCTGTTATTTACTTGAGAGAATTCACCCCCCCCCCCATTCAAGATAATGGCGCCGCCCTGTTTTTTTAAATACGTAGTCTGAAAGTTCAATCTCTTATAGAAAATAGGAGACATATCGGGAATAGTATGATTATATTTGAATCCCACATTTTGTCCAATGAAGCAATTTTATTGCATCTAAACTTTGTATATAATTCTAAACATGACAATGGTAATAAATGATATTAATGATTATAATTATTCTGCATTTACAACGCCTTGATGCATTTTGGTAATAAGACTAAGTTCGTTTCAAAGTGGACACATTACAAAGAAGTCTTCCAGAAAGCTATAGAAGGGCAAGCAATGTTATAAAGAAATCTAAGCTACTTAAACAGATTGCGCTTAAATCAATAGGATCTCTGTAGTTCAGAGGTTATGGTCAATGGTGGAATTAAGAGGGGGGGGGGGGGCCTGCTCATGATTTCGTATAAATACCAACCGCATTTCAATTATCTTTAGATTTGTCTCGTTGCGTTGGTGAGTGTACTCCATTTTTATTTTGTAGGGCCTACATACATCATATACCTTCCTTTTCATGTTTGTTTTGGATATGATCTAAAGTTTATAGTACGAACCTATTTGAAATCAGGATATAAACCTATGTACTTTTACCGCTATATCTATTTTATTCTGTCATATCTTATACTTACCTGCATTCCGCAACAATAAGGGCGTCATATCTGGGGCGCCGCTTTGAACCGGTCATGGCGCCATTTTGAAATACTTTGTAGTTCTATATGCGTGTATCAATAAAGATGTTGATACCTTTACAAAGTGCGTAAGAATGTGTATGTGTATAGTCTATTTATTTGATATCCAAGACCTTTCATTTAATCATGTGTATATTTAACTGAATGTACGCCATTTTGAAACATGTATATAGGACTAGTATATATATATGATTAGTTGAGGCCCATTATTGCAAACCGTGTGTACAACTGATGCATTCCGCAACAATTAGGGTGTCATATTTGTGGCGCCACTTTGAACCGTAATTGGCGCCATTTTGAAATACTTTGTAGTTCTATATGTATCAATAAAGATATTAATACCTTTACAAAGTGCATAACAAATGTGTATTGGTATGTGTATACTTAGTAGTCTATTTCATCGATATCCAAGACCTTTCATTTAATCATGTGTACATTTAACTGAATGTACGCCATTTTGAAACATGTATACAGGACTCATGTGGGCCTATTAAGGCTCAAACCGTGTGTACAACTGATGCATCGCTGGATGAATGTTTTATCGATAAATTATTGTTGATAAAATTATTATCACTATAATGCTTAATTTTCATTAATGCCTATATGCTTTTCTTATATATACCTGCCCTTTAATACATACCCGTTTGAAAATGGTACCACACTAACAAAAATCTCGTTCGGCGTGCTAAACATTTTTTTTTTTTTTTTTTTTTTTTTTTTTTACATAGTTTGCAATTTTTTATACCTTTTATTCATATCAATTCAGATCAGTTAAATTCAAAACTTTTTATTTTTACCTTTGACCGAATTTCGTTGATGTCATGTTATATATTTTGCTTCGTGTCGCGATTTTTGTTTGATTTGAATAAACAATTTTGAATTTAATTCAATTGCACCGTAGGCCCAGGTCCAAATTCTAATACACGTGGCGCCATTTTTGGACGCTATCAGGAAACTGTAGTGTGCACACAGCGCACAAGTCGGGTCAATGATTTTGACCCCTAAAACTTGCAACAAAAAGGATTTCAATTGTTTCTGGAACTTTGTCTTACCTCAGGCATAGCATCAAGTCCACCTGAACAAAAAAAAAATGATTTCATTAACCTTATTAATAAAAAGGGAATAAGCATAAGGCAGAAAATTTCTCCCAACTCGGATGTAAAATAGATTATGACGTTTTAATATTTTGCTCATTTTAACCCAAAACGGTTACAAGCTCAATACATCGATATGCAAATGAGGAAGTTGATTTAATCATTATTTCTTTTGTGTTTATTTTAATATATGTATGTATGTATGTATGTATGTATGTATGTATGTATGTATGTATACATATATACTTCACAATATATCTCTCCATTGCACAAGTTAAGGGAGGAATCATGTTTCATCATAAGATAAAACTATTCCTTATTTCATACAATTAATAAACAAGAAATACTGAATGGGTGACGTCATTTTTTCTATCATTTATATACTGACACCAAAACCTACATAATTGTTTGTATTTTCTAATTATTATTCAGGTGAATCTTATGCCATAACTGTCTTACCTGACAATCTAGTTGAAATGAAATTGATAGCGTTGTGCTAGTTTATTTTTCTACTATCCAAATCGACTTGTTGAGGGTAGACTTCCCCTGTAAGAATCTACGTTGGAATAGTATGTAACTATAAGACAACCATTTTCAGGAAAAGTTCACCCTGTTACTTGATGAAACTCCGTCAAACAAATAATGCGAATTCTTTTAATTTTGATTTTTTTTGAGTCACAGTCAACCAGCTCAGCCGCATTGTCGTATATAGCTGATTATATTCCCCCGATTCAATTTTTTCTTTGAATGAAGTGGTTTTATTTGTGTCATGAAATTCTTCCGACGAGTAAAACTACTCCGATGTATCACCCCTTTTTAATAAAAAAAGATATTAGTATTCATATGGAATTTATATTACATGATATAGGGATACTGCTCACATGACGTCACACAGTCTGTTCTCAATTTCTTTTAACTTAAAACCAACATATCGTGAGGGTTAATTTCCCGTTACATGGCATGCTTGAGGATATAAAACTGTATATGAATTAGTTTATTACAGAATAACTGTATGACGATATCTTAAACTTGTATCTAAAACTAGCATATTCTTCAATCATTAAATCATGTTCATCAAGTAACAACTGTTAGGCTTGAAACATCTTACGATAAGGAAATGATTCTTATGAAATATCCCTTAGAATTTATATATAAAATGAAACATGAACTTACCACTGTACCAACCAATGCTGTCTTACATGCCACTTCATTTATTCATTGTGTGGCACCAAAGTGGTAGCTTTATCAGCTATATAGAGATTATGTAAAATGCTTCCGTCTCTGTGCTTGCTTGCTGTAGTCTTTCTTCGTGGGCTTCATTGCCCTATGCAGGGGAGTCTTGGCACGACACATACACGATAGCTATAAACAATTCAATGTTGCCTGCTCTGGCAGTGAGGTTTGCATTATTCATTAAAAAAAAGAGAGTGAAGAGTTACCCAACCATGTGGGCTCTCACATGTACTGGCTAATTGAAACATAATGTAGACCTCTTGCCCGGGACCTCCTGTACAGACGGACATTCATCGGTTTAACTTATAGTTAATGAATTCACTGACTAGCGACTGTGATTGTTCTCTGAAAACATTTTTTTTGTATTTATTTGCTTTAATCCGATCATGTTCGGTCTATATTTCATGAGTTAAAAGAAGCAGTTCCGTGATACGCACCATGCGCAGTGTTTGACAAATCACTTAAATCCTGGAACATCGATGTGCAGTTCCCTTTGATAATCGTAGTCTCGTTGTTTCATTTGGGGAAAGCACATTCTAAGATAATAATGCTGCTCAAAAATCTGAAGCCTGCTGTTCGAAATGCATATTATTCTGATACAGGGGCGGCGGAATGTATTTTCGTTTGGGAGGGGGGTAGGCAAGCCAAAAGGGCATTATGTCAAAATGGGCATTTGATGCATACGGATATGTTCACAATCAGATCATCTGCACGAAGTAGTCGTGTATTTTGTAGTAAATGAGTTGGGCAAAAGATTTTAAAGCGATTTCTGATAGATAAGTTAAATATTTAGGCTTTATTTTCCGCGAGAGAGTGTAGCCAGTGAGCGGTTTGGAATTTTTTTCAAATCTGAAGTTGAATAACTCGCTTTTTGGTCAATTACTTTTAAAAGGTCTTCCTTGCGAAATGTTTCGAGCGCGATTCGCGAGCTCAAACTTTTGGACATGTCATGTAATAAGACATGGAAACATTCAGAGCATTTTTTTTAAATCACGAAAAAGATGTGTACCTAACCAAAGAAAAAACGCGAGCGCGAGCTGAAATGTTTAATTTACTGAACAAATAAGGAACCTGTGAAGGAATTTATTTAGGATACATATCTCAACAGTCGAATAATGCGAGCGCGAAGCGCGATATGAAACTTTGTTATATCTTAACCTCCAAAATGGACATTCTAAGCATTTTTTGTTACCAGGATCAGAATGATTACCTTACTAAACAATAATTGATGCGAGTGCGAAACGCGAGCCAAATAATTGTGATATTCCAACCTGAAAATAGACATTCTATGCATTTTTGTAACCATGAACATGATAAGTACCTTACCAACAATAATTGATGCGAGCGCGAAGCGCGAGCCAAAAATGTTGTGATTTTCTAAGCTAATATTTATCCTTTTTACACCCCCCAAAAAGCTATTTTATTTTGAAAAAGATAACATTTATTCCGCCGCCCCTGTTCTGATACTGGACATCAGTCAACACCCCCCAAAAAGACAAGAGAAATTGTTTCCTTGAATATCACATAAGCCTTGGCATGGTAGCAGTCGCGGTTTTACACTTTTTTTTAGGGGGGGGGGGGCATTGAGAAATTTTCGACGTTAGTTTATTAAATACAATGTAAATGGCCTATTGTGGGCAGCATATTTGTATGTCGGTGGTTATACTGTTCTGACCAAGCACCTAGTCCCCCGCCCCTGACCCCAATTTTTTAAAAATAATATTATGCGATGGAGCGTAGCAACCTAAAAGAAAAATATCACATATATTTAAAATGCTTGAAAATAATTTTCATAACAGTTTCATCTACATGTCTACACCCATAATTGGTGTTATACATGTAAATGAATGCATTTGAATTCACAATAAGGGGGACAAGAAGGGCAGTTTGCGTTTTTACTCTTTCCAGGCGTTTCATCTATTTATATGGGAGTGAACCATGTGAACGAGCAAAACAATTCCTACTTTCAAGAGCGATATTTTCATGATGACTAAAAATTTGAATGTTAAATCAAAATTTGAAAGGTTGGAGGAGTGACAACCTTTTCCAAATGTTACATCCAACCTTACATGTATAAAGCTGAATCCAACATTTTAAGTGTTGGGTAGAACAATTTAAAGTGGTAAATGCAACATTTAGAAAATGTTGTCACTCCTCCAACCTTTCAAATGTTTAGTTAACATTTCTTTTTTTAGAGTAGAGACATTTGAAGGTAGTACTGTAGTATATGTTAAGACAGAATATGATAGGGAATTAGGTGTTTAATACAAATGGTACGAACCCCATTTAATGTGGTGACCGGGATAAAATTTTAGAAATGAAACGTTGCATTTGGAAGAGTTTATTATGAACCTTCCAATCAAATGTAAATATACAACATTTTAAAATTCCTGAATAAGATACTCAACATGAAGTTACTGTAGGATGCAAAAGAACATGGCCCTAAGATCGTTGTCCTGTTTGGTCCTGGGGAGGGAGACGCGATCGTCCCCATGAAAATATTGGGGGACAAACATCGATTATTATGAAAAGACATTGCAAAACAGTCCGAAGACGGCTTATTATAATCACTCGGGTCGCGTTCGCGTTCGAAATCACTCGGGTCGCGTTCGAAATCACTCGGGGTTTTTTATTTTTGGCGATTTTTTTTATTTCGATGCAATTTTTTTTTCTAACGGTGTCTTCAATGGGACAAACACGCTGGGAAAATAAAATGAAATTGAAATTCTAGTTTCGTTTTAAGCCGGCAAGTGCCTTAGATAAAATGCACTCGCCTACTGCTTAACATAAAAAACAAACAAATCAGCCATGTGGCTCAACTATCCTAGAATACATCCAAACTTCTACTGTTTTTATACGAGGACTCCGAGTCGGAACTTGCCATATCTGCCACATCGATATGACATCTTTTAAAATTCTGCTCTTAATTATTGTCCATTTCTCATAAAATTTGTCTTATTTTATAGATAAAATGGCCATATCATGTTTTAAGTAACTGGAGACCTAAAAAATTCCCTTATTCTCGAAACATTGCATCAGGTGATGTGCTTAATTGATCTTTTTTGTGCTCGCGTGCCAAACGTATACGTTGAGCTGAACGGGGATCAGTCTTTCTCTCTCTCTCTCTCTCTGTCTCTCCTACCTTTCCGAAATTAAAACGGTCCCTCGATCGGACATAGTTATTTAGACGCAGGACAAATAATGCTCTGACAACCAAACTAACTTTTCGTCAGCATCAGTAAAAATGTGAATGGGCTTTTAAAAACTAATACTAAAACTGATCTAAAATTGATCTTAGATCGATTTTAAAATTGATTTTGGAAATCGATTTTAAATTAATTTTAAAATCGTAATTGTATGTCCTGTTCTAATTAACCGATTTTAAATTTTTTTACCACAATCGGCGCGATCACCTGCCAATCTTCGATCATGCCCCTTGAAGGAAAAATCGGATATAAAATATCGGCGTAGTTCTAGTTACAGTGCGTGATCGTTCAGAACATATTTCAAGATTTTTTTGAGGTGCTAGCTATTTAGAGGTCGCATTAATCAGGGAGAAAGACGCGGTATTATCTCTGACGATGTTTACGAGGATAGATATCTTCTCTTCAACCTCGTGGTGATAGCGGACGCCGCCGTGAACTTTTAAAGGTCGTATTACCGACGGACATCACTGCACTACTCTCTTACCTCCTTTATGATGATAGACACTTCTCTTCAACCTCGTGGTGATAGCGGACCCCGCTACTTTTATATTTCTTCTTGGTTATCAAAATTAAGTTAATTTCTGACGATAGTAATAAATTGATTTGAAAACGCTAGCTCCCCAAAGCATTTTAATAACATGTTCCGAATCATCGCGCTGATGCACCGATGCACGCCGTGTCCGACCGTGGCCGGGTCCCGCCTTGGGGCCATTGCATGCAGGCATGCATGTCCGCACATGGGAATGACGATGTCATATCGATGTGGCAGATATGGCAAGTTCCGACTCGGAGTCCTCGTATAAAAACAGTAGAAGTCTGGATGTATTCTAGGATAGATGAGCCACATTGCTGATTTGCTTGTTTGTTATGTTAAGCAGTAGGCGAGTGCATTTTATTTAAGGCACTTGCCGGCTTAAAACGAAACTAGAATTTCAATTTCATTTTATTTTCCCAGTGTGTTTGTCCTATTGAAGACACCGTTAGAAAAAAAATTGCATCGAAAAAAAAAAAATCCAAAACCCGAGTGATTTCGAACGCGAACGCGACCCGAGTGATTATAATAAGCCCCGAAGACTGACACATACAAAGTTAACAGAAAAAGGGAAAAATACATTAAATCATATACCTACGAATTAACCAAATATAATAAGAACATAATAGTAAGATTAAATATTGCACTCGAGGTTCTACACATAACACAGAAATATCATTAAGGGGATGCTATATAAAGAGAAAATAGAATGACCGATAAAAACACACAAAAATATTGGGATATGTATTATGTTGATCGATTAAAAAAGACAAATCTAGAGTTTAAATTTGAATTTTACGGTATTGGTATTCGTGTTGGGTGAAGTAGGGAGGTAATTTATTTTTTTCAGTGGCTAGGCATTCTATTGCCCTGAAGGGGACCATACACTTGCTATACTCATACTTTAAGAGGGCATTGATGTATTTTACTTTTAGATGTTATTTTGCGAGGAAGCTTATAGTGACTGAGAGAATTTGAATGGTAAAAGCTTTGAGGCTAGAGCACTTGACGACATGAATGCATACTAAAATCATTCCTATAATGTCAAGACGAAAGGAGCATGTTGGTCATTAAATGTGTATTGTAATCGATATTCAGGCGTATCTGTACAATGATTGCAATTATAATGACAATTATATACATGTATATAGATATATATATAAAATTTTATTTACAATTTTCCAAGTTGGAGGTAAAACTAGCATCCTATTGGCATATTCGTTTCCCAGTCTCGATTTCTGGAGTAACATTCATTTTCATGTGTGGACAATATGGCACATTATGTCGACGTTGTAGGAAAGGGGGCTTTCCCATTTTTTGTAGAATACCCCTATTTCTTCGATAAGGGCATGTTGGTCATGTTAGATTAGTTGCCTAGTAATGTATCAGAAAATTTATCAGTGACATTATATATCAATGAGTTGAATGTGTGCCTGGCCGAAATATATTCCTTGAAATGCCGAGCGCTGGAAAGGCTGCTTCTTTAACTACAGCTGGGGTAATAATATTCAAGTACTTTGGAAGCGCATAGAGACGTTATCATTAATGTGTTATGCGATATACAAGAACTGACTATTATCATTATTATTATTATATTTCCATCCATGGGAAGAATTCTAGATATACTGATAGTCTGCAGACATTTTGTTTTCACGCTATTTGCATAGTGCATAATGCAGAGTCTAACGAAAAAAAAAAAGTGTGCGAGCTAAGGGAACAAGCGAATACCCTCTTAATAGACAAACATTTTTTGTTAAAATATCACATTTCATCCTTCCCCCTCTTCTCCCCCCCCCCCCCTTGGTCAGACAAAGTTTGAGGGTCCTAGGTCCCCAACCTCCCCATCTGTACAGCAGTGTCAAAATATATGGAATTTTAAAACCATACTCGCACAGGGATGGTCCAAGCTAGAGATATTAAATTCATATTTCAAGAAATAGAGTAAAATCCACAATGCAAAATGCTGAAAATTTGATCAAAATCGGATAACAAATAACGAAGTTATTGAATTTTAAAGATTTGCATTATTCCAATGAAACAGTTCTAGGCATGACATGTCTTTATGAATAATCATTAGGTGGGCTGATGATATCATATCCCCACTTGTTCTTTGTATTCTATTATGATATGAAGTTAGGTTTATTCAAGATTGTTTGTACCAAGAACTAAAACAATTGGATTGACAACTGATTAAGTGCATTAGTTATTTATTGCCGCAGCTTATCTTATCATAATGGACTCACATCATTTACACATACATGTATATGAAAAAATGAAACATTGATGATTTCATGTAATAACATTAGAAAAAGGAAAGTGGGATGTGATATCATAAGCCCACTTTATGAATATTCATGATGATGTGCATATAACTGTTTTCACAAAATATTGATAAATTTTAGCATTTAATAACTTTGTTATTTTTTATCCGATTTTGATGAAATTTTCAGCATTTCGCTCTGTTAATTTTAACATATTTATTCAGATATAAATATTTTCATCCCGGACCATCCCTTTAAATGCACCTTCAAAATGGACCCAAAACAAGTAATCATCATTCGATCTCAGAGTACATTACACAGGTATTTTGTCAAGTATTTCCAATGTAATTAACATCTCAAATATTATAATTCCTTTAAAGTGTAATTGGCGCCTGTACTTACAAATTAGCGTGGATACAAATATATATATATTTGTATCCACACTAATTTGTAAGGACAGGCGCCAATTTGATTTTGGTAATTTTGATACCATTTTCATTGTAGGCGCGTACTAAAAAACTAAATTTGTTCGTGTTTTTGTGAATGAGCTCACTCACTCTGACGTGTCACCAAACTTTCAACAATATGAAAAATATCATAAAATGTTAATTTCAGATAAAAATGCAGAGTGTTTCTTTATTTTCAGTTTCAGGTGTCTTCGTTTGCTTTCAGATTTGCGTTCAGATTTACCCGGATCGTTGTCTAGCGAGAGTTAGAAGTTGTTATTAAAGTTCAGATTTACCCGGATCGTTGTCCAGCGAGAGTTAGACTTAGTTATTCAGAGTAAGTAAAAATTATTTACCCGGATAATCATTATCATCATCATCAACATCACCATCACCATCCTCATCATTATCATCACTTTCACCATCATCACCATTATCATGATTATTATTCTGATAATTCTATTTATATTTATAAATATATATAAATATATATATATATATATATATATATATATCCAGTATATCCAGGGTTTGCCGATCCAGGCTTTAAACGTATTCCCATCTTGATTTCCGTAATTTTGATAGTTTTTTCAATGTAGGCGTGTACATCACTAAACTGAAAAACAAAACTTGTTCGTGTTTCTGAGAACGAGCTTGGTGTCCAAATGCTAATTTCAGACAAAAAATGCATATCTTTTTTTCATTTTATGTTTCAGGTTCCCACACTTCTGGATTCATCCTTTCCAATGTAAGTTGATATTCAACACATAATCATTTTCATGTTTAGAATGAGTTTGTATATCATTTACAAGATAAGAAGAAGAAGAACGTGAAGAAGGGGAGGGGGCGTGCAACGGAGAAGAACAAGTATATTTAAAGTGAATAGTTTTGGTAGCCTCTCATCTAGGCCAGTGGCGGATTGTGGGTCAAGGCATTGGAGGCACCAGCAAAAAATTTGAGTCACTTTTAATGGGCGTGCGAAGCGCGCTCAATAGCTAGGTATAGTGACCTGATAGGACTGCGCCTTTAAGGACGTTCCACAGTTATGTTTGTGCGCATTATGATCTGCGCATAGTTTACACTCTGCGCGCAGACGTCACAATGGATGAACAGGTGATTAATTAGCTGCGGGTATGAGCTAATTTTTCTCATCTTCTGCACTTTAACTGCAGATCCGATGCGTTATTTTATGAAGCTAAAAATATGAAATTATTCCATGGACCATTCCAAAAAAATTCTCTACAATTTCAAAATACTTTACTCTGCAGTGCTGCCAAGAATCACGAATATTACCCCGAGTTTGAATAAATGGTAGAGTGGTTTTGATTTTTTCTTCACATAGATACAAAGCATTCGGCGCATTTTTGGTGTTTTAAAAAGCACATTTGCTTTAATAAAAATGCTGATAGTTTAAAAACAAGCACATGAACCCCTATTTTTTAATGTTTGTACCTCTTAGGTATACCTTCCTCTACAACTTTGCAAATTTTGGTGAAAATGACATGGATTTTGAACAAAGTGCAGCATTTATTGTACTTTTGTAGTTTGTTACTGAAATTTCACATTTTTTAGATTGGGATTTTGTTATCTTTTACGCCATTTTAAAGAACTGACAGTGCTGTTAAACTTAAAATTGCAAACCAATAGCACTATAAATAGATTCTCCATTCTAACGATACAATTATTAACTCTCTTGCGAAATTTGATGACTTTTTCATGTATTTTGACTGAGTAATAGAGGTTTAAACTCATTGTAGTAATCTTGGGCGGTCTAAAAATGCCAAATTCTTTTGAATGCGCAATTCTTAAAAACATCAATTTGGGTGAACTTTGAAGCTCTATAGCAAAAAATCAAGCACATGGACCTATGTTAATTTTGGCATATTTCGAATATTAAGGTTCTAAAGTACCTATGTGCAAAGTTTGGTGAGAATGACATGGATTTCACTTTAACTGTGGAACGTCCTTAAAGGATAATGTATCTCACTGATCGAATAACGCAAGCTGGAAATTGTTGATATTCAGAATTAAAAAGGAAAGATTATAATATGCAAGGTCTATGCTAGGTCTAAACATTCTAGGTCTAAATCTAAAAACGCGGTTTTAGATTTAGACCTAGAATGTGGGCGTTCTGAATAGGGCCTAATTTTTTTTTTATTATTTCATTTTATTGACTTCCGTTTCACAATGTTGTACATACTACAAATGCATGACAAAGTAAACATTACAAAACGTAATACCATATATAACATAATGAGGCATATATATTTGATTAACACAATTAAGATTTAAGCTGCCTTAGATGATTTGTATATTTTAGAGTTAAACTTGCCGAAAAAAGCTTATATGAAAGGCAAGCCCCCTAAACTTATAAGTACTTTCATTACCTAATTTGCACACACACACACACACACACACAAATTATTTCGTAATAATAATAATAGTAGTGTTAATTATCTAGGTACACTTTGCACAATAACCATTAACTGAGATACGCAGTTTGTTATTTAAAACGTGCTTAAATTGTCCAGTTTCACATCCGAATATAAAAAAATTCTGCTCGCGCTTCGCGCTCGCATTATTATTTTCACCACTCCCACATTTGTGCTCATAATTGGGAGTATGGATGGTTCAAATTGTTTTAACTTTGCAACCCTGCGCCAATATATCCTGTATGGCCACCCAAATTGTTGGTTTAACTGAGTCATACAATTTCCACAAGTCTATATAGAAAAAAAATGTATCAAGGTCATCAAAGATCAAAAGGTCATACCTTGCACTATAACACAGATTAAATATAGGATTTTTCGTCAATAAGATCACATGGTACATTTTGTTTCTTACATAGTCCTAGATTAAACAATTCAGAATATGTTTCCGGGAAAAAATGGATGGAAGATATTGCAATGGACTTTTTGACTGCACTCACTTTTACAGCTGGAAGTAGAAAATGACGTTTAGATTGACGTAACTATAGTTCAAATCTGCATTTTATTTTATTTTCACCAATATATTCGCTGGTTTCTACCTACTGAAAAATGTACATTGAATCAAGGGCGGCAGAAGAGGGATAGGGGCACTTACCCCCTAAAATTTCCTATAGAAAAGAATGCCCCCTTTTTTCAAAACGAAATGTGCCCTATGAGAAGTAGCGCTTTTCATTATCTGTGCAAGTTTATTTTCCTTTGTTTTGTATTTCATTTATTGAATATTTGCCTTCTTTTTCTTTAAATTTCTCTCATTTGTGGTGTAGGGACATAAATGTAGTTCAGATAAGGCATAATTGGGTGAATTATATATTTTTTTAAAGCCTGGAAAGGCAGCTTGGCATTTCATCTTAATGCTTTCATGGGGAAGCAAAGTAAAGCCTTTCTACCTTTTGTCCCACTAACCCCTCCCCCTCACAAGACAACCTTTTCAGAGTTAAATGTTCATTCTGTTCGATTTGTACACGGACTTAGTGAATCGAAACATATTTTAAAATTATTGCACATTCGTCACTTATAAGGATTTTCCTTCATGTTCGTAATAGGTTATTCCATATATTTGTTCCCAGGATGGGGTACGTCATAGAAGAAAGAAAATTAACCTTGTTCAGTCGAGAGGCACATGGAGAGCCCAAATGGAGCATTATTTTGGCCTCTCATATTAAAAATGCCATCAGGGTGGCAAAATAGTCCATATCCATCTATTTCGCAATAACATACCCCGATGTTTGTCTTCCCTTTAAATGATGACTACTAAAAATGTAAAAATTGAGTTCTAAACATTTTTTCCCAATATTTATTTTCTTTTTGAAAATGTATCAAGGACATCAAAAGTCAATAGATCATGACATTTTACCGTGAATCATATTACAGAGTAGATATAGGATTTTGTTTCACTAATATCATAGCAAATTTCTTTAAAATAACAAAAAATCAATTAATAGTCTTAGCTTTCACGATTCAGAAATATTAAAGTTCCAGCAAAAAAAAAATTGGCTGACAAAAATCCCCATGAACTTTTTGAAAGCGCCCACTTTAGCAGCTGAAAAAAACCTACCCAATTCTTGAAAATCTTAACTATTTTTACTTTTCAATGCCCCTCAACTTTTTCTGCATGATCAATTAAAACGGTGATTTAATTGAGTTCTGCATTCTTGCACTTGTTAAAATCAATTGTGTTCAAACGTCACCAAAGGTCAAAAGATTATGAAATTTTACCTTAACTAATCTAAAAAGATAAAATACATTCTTAATGGCCGACATGATTATATACACATATGTGTATCATCATGATTGTTGTTGTTGTTATTTTTTTTATTAATAATTAGCTGATATGTTGTTTGAAAAATTGGTAGATTAAGTTCTTTTACCAGTGGTGTAACTACGGGGGCATGTCCCCCCAACGGCTGGCCAAAAAGAAAAAAACGGGGGAAGGAGAAAAAGAGGGAGAAAGAAAGAGAAACATAGTAGAGAAAGAAGAAACTAGTGTACATTGTATTATATTATGTTGTATTATTATATAATATTACATAAATATTTTTACATAACTTTATGAAGCATAATTTACTGAGGGCCTATGTGTCCATCGTTCCCGGTGCTCGCAATATCTGTTTGATGAGATATATAATCCTGTTGTACGAAAACATCCCGTTTTCAAGTCAATACACACCAAATATATTTCCTAGCATTTCGAGTTACATTGTTTTATGTAGTGACGTGCTTCTTTTTTATGACTGCCCCTTTTATAGTCTGAATATAAAATATGTCCTGTCAGTGCTCACGTTCGTATTAGTGGATTAGTGAGATATGTCTGCTCTTCATAAATTGTTAAAAACGGTCTAATAAAATGTCATCTTTTCTGGTCTGAATACTGTATCAAAAATTTTACTTTGAAACCAAACATGATGCCTAGTTTTATATATCGAGGAATAAAACAACCCTGCGTGAATTCGAACCTTGGACCTCCAGGTCGAGAAAACAAAATCTTATCCATTAATTTAAGCCATAATGCCACCGACAATAAATGGAAATAGAAATTCTCTTTGATGTTCCGTTTTCGTGATAATTATTAATTCGTTGGAAGCAAACGATAATTTCTTGGGTGACGTATGATTTAATTCTTTACTTTTTCTTGTTAGGGAAATGCTTGTTGAATGTAGTTAACCCAACAATGTCTTTTCTGCAATGCACTTTTTCAGACGAAATTAAAAAAAATGACCAAAAAAAGGAACATATTTCATACAAATACAAATAAAATAAAGGAGAATCATATTCAGGGGAAAACTAAAAAAACAAACATTTTATTTGGAAAGGGCATTTTCCTAAGAGAATTTGATGGAGAAAATGCCCCCTCCCCCTTTCCGTCGCCCTTGATAGATTTTATAAATACTTGCAAGTATAAAGAACTCAAACAATTTCAAGTGATCAAGTTGAATGTATTGGTAAAGAATTGCAAAGTTCGTAAAGCGGTTACGGCTATTAAAGCTTCATTTTCTACTTCCGGCTGTACATGTGGGCGTGGTCAAAAAGTCTACATGGATATTTTCCATCAATTTCTTTTTGCTAGGAACATTAATATTCTGATTTTTTTCGAGGCCTGTTCTAAATTGATTAGTTCTTTTTTTAAATCTGCTTTATGTCATAAATTACGAAAAGTCTATTTTGCTCTAATATGGTTGAAGGTATAGGTTCATGACCTTTTGACCTTTGATGGCTTTGATGCACATACATTTTAAACTAAACACTTGAACAAAGTGTAGAACTCATCTAAACTGACAATTTGAGTTGCCGTATAGATACATTGGTGCAGAGCTGCAAGATGGAACAGTTTAAACCATCCATAGTCCTAATTTTGTGATTCCAGCTGGAAAAGTGGGCGTGGTCAAAAATTCCCCGGGGAGTAACTTCCATCCCATTTTTTTTCTTGGCAACATCACTTTTCTGAAATGTTAGACCAAGGGCTAAAAGGAAATACCCATTACGGTAAGTCACGTAGGGGGATGGTGTACCATGACCCCCTTTAGCCCATGGCCGATATGATTTAAATTCATTCCTTGAACATGTTAGAGACATGCTTTGGGAAAATATGGAGAAACAACATGAAACGAAGTATTACACCACATGGATGATCTCATACCATTTCTGGCTATATAGCTTTCATAGTCTTTAGATCCAGCTTACACAAACCAAAAAAAATATCATTTCCAAGTGTTAAAATCTTTGTAGCAACGTCATTGTGATGTACCAGATTTAGTATCATGGACTAAAGTAGAATAATGAAAAACTTACAGCACAGTGAGCTCGTTATTGCCCTCTCTTCTATATAGTTCAAAGCGTGAAAAAAAAAATCAGCATTTGTGTGCAATCCAATTTTTGCGAGTTTTAGAAAAGGTGGTTGTGCACACTAAAGAGTAATATAGGATGATTTCAAGTCCAGTTTTCGCATTGGTGATTGCTTCCCCTAAAACCTATTCTGAGTTTGTAAAACTAATCTAGATCACATTATTGACAACTCAACAACTAGTAAGTGACTTTTTAGGACCATCTTAATCGTATGTTTGGTGTTATACTCGTGTAAAAATTGTCCTAACACCAACACCAAAAGGTCAACACTGAACTTGAAATCACCCATTGTGATAAATATCATATTGCATCCTGGTTACAGGAGACCCAAGCCTAAGAACATGATGTGAAAAAAATTAGTTGACTGCCAGGATTTTACAAAACTCTTTATTTTTAATTCAATTTTCTTACTTTTTAAACAAAGACTTTAATCAATAATCCCTCCACATATCATATAATGAAAAATGCATTTAATACATAATACATATCATACATTCATAGAATAACAAAAATAGTATTAAAAAGTTTGATGTGCATGGATCGATCAATATCTACATTCTTGCATAGTGATATCTTAACGATGAAAACATGAAATTTGATTACCTTTGAAACATCGAGTTGAAAACTTTTAATAGATACGACTATCGACATGTATTTTTTCCCTAAAAAATTATTTGTGGAGGATTGTTTTCCTTTTTCTGTTTTTTGATGTAGATGGTAAGGCAACGACCCGAAAGAGAGTACGGTGATACCTCCAGACGGTGTAAGGCCCAAACAGGTGGCCATCGGAGGATTGCTAGATGCAAGAACAAAACTACACATTTGAGCCACACTTGTTGGTTGCACATGAAGGAGTTGACGGATTTGGAGTAAGTATCCCTATTCCTACATTTTCCTTTGATTTCATGACTTGGATTTTATGTATTGTTTTTTCAATGTATGGACCATAGAGATATGCACTTATTGTTCTAAAAATTATTTCATGTTTTATTAGGAAATCAATATCAAATCACAAAATTTACAATTAGTCTGATTGGCGAATGTTAAAGTTACAAAATCAAAGAATGATTTAAAAAGCAGCACCATGAGACCAGAATATATGAACAATGTTTACATAGTACGTGTCTAAATAGGCGGCGGAAGCACGTGGGGAGGGGCGGGAGGACGCGTCCCCCCTAAATTTCAAATTGGAGGACAGTCCCCCCCCCCCCCTAATAAAGAAAGAGAGGAAGAAAAAAAGAAAGAAAGAAAGGAATAAAGAAAAAAGAAAAACGGAAAGGAAAAGGATAAAAGATAACAAATGCAGGCCTACTGAACAGCTAAACAAGAAAAATTAAAACCTATTATAGAATAGCGAAAAATACAAAATATAAATGATTATAATTATAGAATAGACATTATAGAATTCGGGAATTTGTTTATTACCCTTCATCATGCAATGTTATTATAAATATAACGAATAGTATATAGTGAAAAGACTGGAAACACAATATTGAAAGAAATAGATTAGCTTCTGAAAATACGCGCAACATTCCATTCTCACTCTTTGCACTAGGCTAAACTCGCATTTCCTCACTTTTCCTTAAACCCCCCCCCCCCATTTCCTACATTCAAATTCAATTCGGTTTATTGCATTAAAATTTCACAGAATATAGAAAAATACATGAAATGAATAGATAGACCAACTTGCGAATTTATAAAATGTCATCGAATAAGAACTATCAAAACTAAAGGGACGGTCCTGGCTGAAAATCTTTATATCTGAATTAGTAGAGTAAAATTCACAGAGCAAAATGCCAAAAATCTCATCAAAATCGGATAACAAATAGCGAAGTTATTGAATTTTAAAGATTATCAATATTTTGTGAAAACAGTTATAATATGCACATCATCATGAATATTCATTAGGTGGGCTGATGATGTTGCATCCACTGTTTCCCTTTTCTTATGTTATTACAAGAACTCATATTGTTTCAAGTTTTCATACATGACCTTGTGTAAATGATGTGTCTCCAATATGATGAAATAAGTTGCGGCAATAAATAACTAATGCACTTAATCAGTTGTCTATCCAAAATAAACCTAATTTCATATAATAGAATACAAAAGAACAAGTGGTGATAGGACATCATCAGCCCATCTAATGAATATTCGTAAAGACATGCCTAAAATTGTTTCCCCGGTAAAAATGCAAATTTTGTTGGGATGGACTTGTCCTTTAATAGGTGGGTTGATGATGTCACATCCACACTATCCTTTTTCTTATGTTATTACATGGAATCAGTTTGCTCATTGAATATTAATGAAGACATGCCTGAAACTATCTCACCGGAATAATGCTAATCTTTAGAATGCAATTAATTTGATATTCCTTGTCTGATTTTGATCAAATCTTTATTCTTTTGTTCGTCTGATTTTTCTTTATCTGTTCAAACCATATTACATTCAGTACGGAGTACCCATTTAAACGTGCTTTAATTGTAAAGTTTCGGATCAGAATATAAAAATGTTCTGCTCGCGCTTCGCGCTCACATTATTAATGTAGGAAGATATCCAATTACCCATCATTTTCTTGATTTACAAAACATGAATAGAATGTCACGTTTTTAGGTCTGAAATTTCAATTTTGTTTCCGCTCGCGCTTTGCGCTCGCATCAATTGTATGGTTATATACCTATCCTGTTTATGATTAGAAAAGTGCTTAAGGTGTCCCGTTTTTAGATCTGAAATCTTATTTTTATTTCCGCTCGCATCAATCGTATAGTCATATACCTATCTTGTTCATGATAAGAAAAGTGTTTAGAATGTCTTGTTTTTGGTCTGAAATCTCAATTTTGTTTCTGCTCGCGCTTCGCGCTCGTATCAATTGTATAGTTATATGCCTATCCTGTTCATGATAACAGAAAGTGCATAGAATGTCCAGTATTTAGGTCGGAATGTCAAATTTAATTTTCAGCTTGCACTGCGCGCTCGCATTATTTGATTGTTGATATATGGATCGTCTTCATGGATAATACAGTCCTTATAACACGTCCCTTTCGATCAGGCCAGAGCGTATATAAACAATATCTGCTCGCGCTCACAGTTATTATTTGTTACATACGCATCCTGTTCAGGACCACAAACATTGCTCAAAATGTTCACTTTTCAGGACAATAAAATAGCTAGCGATTCGCGCTCGAATTATTTTATTATACATCTAAGTTCTTTTATAAAAATAAAGCTAAATACACTGTATAAGTATAAATATATATATATAAATTTATATATGTATGTATATACATGTATATATTGTAGCCGAACCGACTTTTTATCCTGACGAGCTGGTTCGTTTCGGCTGCAATATACAACCAGTTGGTGTAAAGTCCGTCTTTTTCACTTCTGACTCTTTGCTCCTTTTCAGCTCTATGGTATAACTTAGATTATATCTCATGGATTTCAACATCTCCGTCATTTCGTATCTCCATTATCTCAGTCATTCCAGTAATTAGTATCTCCGTAATTCCAGTATTTCGGAATCTCAGTAATTTCAGTACTTTCAGTATCCTCACTCATCTCAGTATTTTCGGTATTCTCAGTAATGTCAGTATATTTAGTATTCTCAGTAATCTCAGTATCTCGGTAAATTCCGTATTTTCAGTATCTCGGCAAATTCAGTATTTTCCGTATCTCAGTAAAGTCAGTATTTTCACTCCTTCTCTAGTCAGTACTTCTGCTTTTCCGACCATGTATACTTGTAGCTCCATATAATAAAATAACGACAAGCACGAACAAGGCATTCAGTTGCTTTAACTTTGCGGAAGAGAAATCATGCTCATCCTGTCGCAGCAGGTTAAAGCAATGGTAAATTGTCACTACTGTTTATACCCTAACAGTAGTGAGGAACAATTAAAGATAAACATTTGACATAATCAAACAGTTCTAAACATCGTTATTTCTTAATAGTGTTTAAACACATTTTAAAGAAAATACCTACATAATCGATTACAAACGATTTCTGAATTTCCCTTTGCAACTTTATACATGAATTAAAAATTATTATACGCTCTTCACTGTTATAACACGCAGGTCCCCAAAGTCCATCAACCATCTAAGTTTGGTTGAAAAGCGACTTACGGTTGCGGAGTTAGGTGTCATAAGAGAGTCTTGCATGTAAACTTTAACGTTGACCTGAAAATGACCTTTGACCTTACCATGTGACCTCCAACTGCAGCATAACATGCAGGTCCCCCAAGTCCATCTACCATCCAAGTTCGGTTGAAAAGCGACTTACGGTTGTGGAGTTATGTGTCATTTGATTTGTGACGGACGGACGACATTTGGATCCCTAATAGTCCAGTCATTTTAACTTTTCACTTGGAACAAATTGCAACAGAATTAATTCCAATGCAGAACATTTCTTTGAGGTCCATAGAAGACCATACTAAAAGTCCCCAAAAATCTGAATAGGGAAAAGTGTTCTAATTTGCATAAACATAATGGTTAGTTTTGGTCTTATTCGCTCATTTAGTTTACGTAGCAGACGACGCTAGTGCATATTATGTATTCAAACCCGATTGCAAATCAAATCAATTCCGGACTCGATACTACTATACATATTGGCTTTCTCAAACTATAGCTATATCATAAATATTATTAAGCAAAGATTTATGCTACCAGAAAATTGTTACTATTAACATTAAATGCATAAATTCGATTCTGTTTTGACTGTATTCATTGTTTAAACTGAAAGGGTCTAGGCACGGAAACTATCATATGCTAGTCATGTGAGATTGTACACCAAAATAATGACACTTTCTGCCTGCTCGATCTTAGAGTTCAAGAGAAAAATGAAAGCCATTGGACCTGCCATATCCTACTATAGTATGATTACATTACCGAAGTCACCCCTTTTCAGTATTTCGCCAAATTGATTAATGGGAAATTCTGTCAATTTGGAGCCCCCGAAGAGGGAAGGCGTCGATGTGCAAACAATTTGTTATATAGCTAATAGAAAAAAACTCTTACATCTCCAAGTGGTTTTGAAAAATAAAAGTGACTTTGCTCTATAGCAGAAACCTCTTATGCCTCAATGGTGGGGTAAAGTTGACTAATTTTCTAACAATAATTAGGCAAAATCGGCAAAAACGTGGGGTGACTACACAGCAGCCCCTGAATTAGTAGCGTCGATGTGCCAGCAGTTTTTTAAATGTAGCTGAAAGACGAAACCTATTGTTTCATCTTTAAGTGGTTTCAAATTGCAAAAGTGACTTTACCATATAGCAGAAATGTCTTTTTGCCTGAATGGGGGGGGGGGGGCAAAAACTGCGATTTTTTTTAATAACGAGGGAAAATAGGCAAAAGGGTGGGAAGATTTCGGCAACCCCTGAGGGGGTAGGCTTTGCTGAGCCAGCACTTCTTTAGAACATAAACACCGTTTTGCCTCAATAGGGGCTCCAAATTGACAGATTTTCCCATAAATTGGCAAAATACGGAAAAGGGGTGGGTGAATTCAGCAGCCCTCTGAGGGGGTAGGATTCGATTTGCCAGCACTCCTTTATATGAAGCAGATAGAGGAAAGGCTACACTTTTGTCTCCAAGCAGTCTTAAGACATTGAAAGTGGCTTACTATATATCAGAAAAACATTTCTGCATCAATGAGGGCTCCGAATTAGTAGATTTTTCAATAAATTGGCAAAATGTGGAAAAAGTGACTTTGGCAAACCCCTGAGGGGATAGGCTTTGCTGTGCCAGCACTTATTTATTTTAGCTGATAGAAGAAGATCTATTTTTCATCCCCAAGTGCTTACAAAACAATAAAAGTGGTTTACTGCAAAGGGGAAACGCCTTTTGCCTCAATGGGGCTAAAAATGGCGAATTTTCCAAGAAATGGGCAAAATACAAAAAGGGGAGGATACTTCGGCAGACCCCTGAGGGGGTAGGATTTGTTGTGCCATGACTTCTTTATATGTAACTGATTTTGAGAACTTTATGGAATACACAAAAATAATAGGTACCTGACAAATCAAATTTTCTGAGTGCGGAGCGCGAGCGGAAAAATATTAATATTCAGACCATGAAACTGACATTTTTACAAAGCACTTTAAAAAAATCAATTTGTAGATCAAACAAAGTAATGAAAGTTCGATTTCCAGGCTGAAATATGTTTTAGTATATTGCAAGATATGTAAATCACCTAATAGGCAATGCGAGCGCGAAGTGCGACCGAAAATTTGATAGAGTGACATGTTTTTCCCCCCAAGTCTTCCCCTCATCTTATTTTCTTTCACTCGTCTCACTCCTCTTATTTTTCCTCTTTTTTCTCTCCTCTCTTTTCCCAGCTTTTTCTTCTTTTTTCTTTCTTTTCCTTTTTTTTCTTTCTTTTTTGCTCCGGCAATAGGGGGGGGGGGCCTAGATCCGCCTATGCAATACTATGCAATACTCCTTTTCTGTTGAAATTAACTAAACACGAACATAATCAAGTCCTTATTATAATTTCCTACATTATAGGATTAGGCGTTTGATACGCGAGAGAGCGACACGGCAAGCTCCTGATGCCCCAGCTCGGCCCGAAAAGCTTAGATGCATAGCGTTAACGAAGACTGGACAGCAGTGCAAGAGAAACGGCAGGGCCG
This sequence comes from Lytechinus pictus, assembly GCF_037042905.1. Classification (NCBI taxonomy): domain Eukaryota; kingdom Metazoa; phylum Echinodermata; class Echinoidea; order Temnopleuroida; family Toxopneustidae; genus Lytechinus; species Lytechinus pictus. The sequence goes on along the minus strand of NC_087245.1, from coordinate 10,250,021 downwards.
AAGAAAATGGGATGTGTCGCCAACACTGTAAGTAGTATTTGTATCATTCTATAGCTGCTGGACTGACAATAGACCATATTCACCCGGGGTAGGGGGACACCCGGCCATATTGCCTGAAAATGATTATATTTTCTTATGTCACCCACATGAAAAGGGTATAGGATAAAAATCAAGTAGGCCTAAACAAATTATGAGAAAAAATGTTTTAGGATTTTTATGATATTAAACAAATATCTAACAATTATAGCAAATATAATTTTGCTCAATTATTTACACTTTTTTAATTTACATGAAACAGAGCACAAGGCAAACAAAAAGAAAAGATGTCTTACATACCTTGAAGAGCCAGTTCTGGTAAATCCAAAATATGATAATCCCCAATCCGAATTAGCTTGCAATGAGTTTAAGTCCACAATGCTGGCGATGATGAAATTGATGTTGAAATACGATGGATAATGGAGTCACTGTAATAACTACCCTACTTTGGCAAAAGGAAGCCCCGGACCCCGCCCGGGACAGAAGCAAGTTATAAAAGTATTAAATGAGCAATGTGTGTTCGTCATTTACATAACGTTAATGCAATTTAACAACATATTTTCTTCAATATCTTTCCATAGAACGATCATTTCTTCCCCAAAATGTGCCTGAACGTGCAACATACAAAGGGTGTTTCTGAAACAACAATAACTCAAATTTGACTGATGTGTCATTTAATTGCTTCCTTTTGCCAAAGTTGAATTGTCTGTAAACGAAGTTGATGATGATAAACAGTCGATTTGTTGATGATAGTGACGAGAAATGAGAATTTCTCTCTCAAAATAATTTCGAACAGTTCATTGATGGTTTGCAAATAATTCCGCAGAAGTTACTGTTGTATTCCACATAGAGGTGAACTATGAACTGATAAAAACTCTGCTCTGACATCCCTGAAGCATTTTCCAGCCTTTTCATATTTCCAATACACTGGAAGCTTAGTAGTATCTTTAGAAAATCTGCTCCTTTCTTGAACAGTCCAAGTTTACATGTTCTATAATAGTAGACTCTTAAATTACCTCAGTGAATTTAACAATTTAAACAACGTAGCCAATCCTATTGTCTTTTTTCCTCGCCAGCAGTCTCCATTGTGTGCCAAGATCGCTTAAAAAAATACCAATCATTATTCTGTCACGTACCTTTTACATACCAAAGTTTAACTGAGACATTTTTCTGGGATATTCCTCAATCATATGCAACAAATATCCTTAGAGAGACAAAAGAAATTCTAAATGAATGAATATAATTTCTCTTCCAATTAAAGGTACAGTATTTGATTGAAACAGGAATGTACAGTACACATAAATTTTTCATTTTAGCATTATGACACATGTACAAAAATAAATAGGCTTACATGTGATATCCATGCCAGGTGGAGCCTCATTTATTTTCCTTTCCAAAATTATGATCATAACCTGTACAGCTCTGTGAAATTGTTGGGAGAGGCAATCTGGTGCAAACTGATGTAGTATACTTTTCTGTAGCTCTTAACTCCAATCTCTGAAACTCTCTATTCTCTAAAACTGCAATCTCTAACCAATCTGTAATAATCTTTTGGTTCAGAAGTGAACCCCTTTTATATTGGTCTGGTCTAGACTCTTTACAACCAAACAGGTGTTGGTCAACCTTGGATGCTTGGCCAAAACAATATGTACGTCATAACTTTACTCTGAATTGGGGGAGTTGAACTTTTTATTAGAACATGAAATGTAGTGGATAAGAAACCCATAAAATATATCATATATTCAAAATATAATCAATGAAATGTTTGATTACTAATTGGTAACAAAATGTTCTTGTAAAACGATATTTTGTTCTTACTAAAAGTTAACTCGTCAATAAGATTTTCGGCAATTTGAGGTATCTCAGAACAGTATCAATACATTATGATATGTTACAGCTAAGTGTTACTCAACAATAATATCATATAAATCAATCATTTTTCGAGCTGCGGGTGTTCTCAAATCTTAGGGAGATGCGCAACTATTTCCACTTCCAATCCTGAAGTATATGAATAATAGTTTTACGCACTAACCAAATCATCCTACTTTGTATGAGTTCCACTCCAAATTTGCTCGGATAATGTCTTCAATCGGTCATTTCAAGTACTTTCAAACTTGATCTATTTTCATGCTATACACAAAGCGTTGAAATACTCTAACATAGGAGCGCACAATGTCGTTATGGTATTCCTTACACATTAATAGTGTTGTCCAGTATCATTCTCACTGGAAAAATACTTTGCTTTACATGTTAATATTTGACATTATATAGATTCGACTGAAATACATAAGTTACCGTTTTGTAATACCTGCGTTCATAATACCATAATGTAATTTTGTCCTGAACTGTCAGTTAAAATACAACATAAATCATATCAGAAGATTAATTCAAGCTTATGCGTGTAGCATTATTTTCATCAATGCATTAAAATTTCCCCTAAAAATGGGAGTTCACGCTTATCACTCTACCCTTCAACACTTTGATTTATATTCTCTTTTAACATTTTAAATAACCTTGTATTGACTAAAGAAGTTACATAGTTTATATGAAAGAAAAATCATCAATACTAAAACAAATTGTGAATGAACTATGAGCATGATGAGACTTGAAACAGAATCAATTCATACGGATTTATAGATAACCAGTTATCGACTTCGCATTCCTACAATAATATGCTAACAAAATTCATGTTAAAATTTTCTCAATTCATAAAACTTGAAATAGAGTAAGTGAAATTCTAAATATAGCATACCTATTTTTTTTCCTTTTTAAATCAAACTTGATTATAGACACATTTTCACATAGTACGAAAAATGGTCTGACTTACCAGAGCCATCCAAATAACAGATGTAAATTTAGAAGCGAAAGAACTATCAAAAATGAACTTGAAACATCAACAGAAATAGACATTGAAATGAAAATTGTCCTCTGTCTGAACAGAGTCTTTATAGTCAATAAATCTGTCATGGTCTTCCTTCTGTTCAGTCTTGGCATTAACATGGTTAAGATTATTGAAGTCAAAATAGTTGGTTGCACTTACAGTCTCTCTGCAATCTCCATGTTCATACCAGTCTTTCGTCGTCGTTGTCGTTACCTTTGTCGATGTATGTTGTGCCATCAGGTTTTGTCTTTGTTGTTGTTGGTCCATCTGTTTCTTCCGTCTGGGAGGTAGTACGTCTTTCTGTCGGTCTCTTTTCATGATCACTGTCGTCATCGTCGTCCTCATCATCATTCAAGGGGGTTTCCACTGTCCTGCTCCTTAGAATAAAACTTCATTGCCGAACTCGAGTTAGGAGGTAGAGGCATTTGGTAAAATGTTTAAGATACTAGTAGTCTTCAAAGCAATATCCTCCATCGTCATACATGGCATGATCACCAGTATGATAATGATGCAGTTATTTACTATTGCTGGTTGAAATACGGGTTCTCCAACATGTTGTGTTGGGGTTGGATCTAATGCTCTTTTATTTTCAACCAGACTTTAATGAGACGAATGGATGCATGATGTACAGTTCATATATAAATTTATTAATTAAAGATGATTACTTGATGATAATGACAAATACATGAGTAGGTCTGATGGTGACTATACTCTGAAGATGAGGATAATATAAATGCTGCAAACTGATGTAGTATACTTTTCTGTAGCTCTAAACTCCAATCTCTGAAACTCTCTATTCTCTAAAACTGCAATCTCTAACCAATCTGTAATAATCTTTTGGTTCAGAAGTGAACCCCTTTTATATTGATCTGGTCTAGACTCTTTGCAACCATGGCAACCAAACAGTTGTATGTCAACCTTGGACGCTTGACCAAAACAATCTGTACGTCATAACTTTACTCTGAATTGGGGGAGTTGACCTTTTAGGGAGAACATGAAATGTAGTGGATAAGAAACCCATAAAATGTTTAGCTGGAAGAAGAATGAGTAATACTTTCTAATGAAAGTTGGAATTGGTAAACATATAGTTTCCTGTTATACTTCCTGTAGAAGTATTGATTAAGTATTGATTGTGTATTGATATATTATTGAATATGTGAGATATGTCTTATCATCACATAACATTGTATTGGCAAAATGAAAAGCAAGATGGTCTTATGATTCCCCGGTATGATTCTAGATTAAGACAATATACACTATCATTAACTTTGCTCTGCATTTTTTTAAATATAATTATGGATCTCTTAATTCGGTCTTATCACCAGTTTAAACCATGCAAACACATATGCGTGAGATAACTGTCAAGCATTATGAATAATTCTAACCAAGTGGGGGGGGGGGGGGTAAAAAGTATGTCCCACGAAAAAAAAATAACCCGTTTTCTATGATAAATTTCACAACAGTACTGTTGAAAATGTTTTGACTATAAATTTGATACTCCTGGCAATTGCGATGGAATCTCATCTCGAATCTGAATTTAACAGCTATAAGCAAATCGTTCACGCATGCATTCATGGCAGATTACAAACAATAAATATCAATGCATATACGATTTGCGCAGAAACTCACGCGTGAATCTGAATATCTCATTTCGAGAATCAGTGAGAGAATCTTAACAAAGAATGTAAAAGAAATAAAAATGAGCCAATCGTCGAATATCGTCGTGTATCTCAAACCAATCTTGTCCCATTTTTTCTGCGGAACCTGGTTTTTACATTAAAGTTTCAAACTCGTCTTATGCGTGAAATGTTCGTCTTATGTTAGGTATGAAAATAAAGATAATTAATTGAATTATATGATTATGTTAATAAAACATCATAATTTATTTGCCTATGAGGAAAAAAGACATGGGTTCCCTTTTTTATATCGTGTATATACCATCACGATAATTTAAAATTTTCAGTATAGGCCTATATGTTATAAATCATTGTTGACATTTTACATTCATTTACACTTGTATTTCGAAACAGATAAAGAATTAATTCTTTTTAAAAGGCATGGCATTGGGAGGCCAGGACATAGAATGTCCGTGTTTTAGGTCTAACTCGAAAACAATATATGATAGGTTCGCGCTTCTGTACCGACAGTATTAGAAATTATTAGTGTCAGAGGTAAATAGGGTTTTAAGCCTTGACCTACAGGCGCAGTCAGTAATTCCTAGGGCATCCAGGGCATAACCACATTCTTTTGTGCAGGTTGTTAGGCTAATGCTAATTGAACTGGTATTGAGATATATGCTTGAGTGAATTCATTCGAGGAGAGGTGTGTGTGAGTCTATGTGGTGAGAAGCTTGAGCAAGGTGCCCGGGTAATTTCACCCATAGAATTCAATAAAAGTATTTTCAAATGATGATGACGTCGTTAAGATATCGTTTTCTGATTGGCTGTTAACATTTGAGCAGAAATTACATGTTTCTAATTCTACAATAAGTTTCAAATTTTCAGAAACTAGTTATAGAGAAATTTCAGCAATAATTAAGCATATTAGCATACAGCAAACACACAAACAGGCAAACAAACAAGAAAAGTATGTGCTCACGGGGTATAAACAATTCAATTGGTGACTTGATTATCGCTTAAAGAGGGCGCCCTACCATGAATCCGGAATTGTAAAATTCAAAGTGAAATTGTAAAAAAAAAATGCAAAGGAGTATTTTCATTCCCTGGGTACAACGATTAACCACGCCTACATGAATTAAAATGGATTGATACCAGAAGTGGACAGTGAAATCTTTAAAATAATGATTCCAATGATAAATAATAGAGGCCGGGTCCTCTGCAGGTTAATCAGTACAAGGCCCTTCAAGGCCTACCTATTTCACCAAGAACGGCGTATACAAAGTTATTAAGAATCAGAGTCTCTTTCTCCTATCTCACCTTTGGTGAGAGGATCTTTCAGCATACTTTGAACATCAGGAGTTAGAGGCTGTGATTGTTGTACTCTTAAAAAATTGCTACTAATCACAATGTCACATGTTACCATTAGTCTGTGAATAAAATCAATGAGAGTCATAAACCAAACAATCTTTGAAATGATAATATACACTTGCAATAATTTATGGCAAATTTAGAATGAGCCAAGGAATTCATACGTGTATGTGAAGTTACAAATCCTTTTTTTTTTGGGGGGGGGGGAATAAATACTGATAATGATAATGCAACTTATACATGTACAGAGCCCACGTATATCCCAGCTCTGTCATATACACATTTTCATATTTTGTCAGAAAACCGCGTGAAACATATCGCTTCCCTAGTCATGTGTGTCATAGCGATATACAGTAGCCCCTACTTGGTTATGAACAACAAAACAAAATCTTCCCCGGGAATCTTACCTCAAGAATTAATCTTCTCAGGATGACAGCATATCAGATATGGAACACGGATGTAACAGTTTGGCATCAAAATTAACTATATAATTATACATGTATTATTATATAGTTAGTGGAAGTGGAAATGAAAGCTTGTCTATACGCATGTTAACGAAAATATTTGAGGCAGATACCAGTCACAAGACCAGACACTTGAGCCAGACACCCCCCCCCCCCCCTATCTTGATCTGCGCATAATGCGCGTGTAACAGTGTCCCTAGCTAGCTTGTTGCTAGCTGGGCGGAATCCCCAATTGATCTAGAGCTCAGCACCCCCCCCCCCCCCTTGGTTCGGGCACACTGTCTCGTGTTTCACTCGCCATATGGGCAGCTAGGGCAGCGGAATAGTTTTTAAAGTGGGTGTGTGACGAGGGAGCATCGTACGAAATTAATATTAATGAGGGCTTATTTTAGCTTCTAATGGATTTAACAGAATGGCGGTAGCTTCGGGGGGCTTGGTTATCACGTATCGCGCGCGACCACGTCTGTATCGGAGTGCCGGAGCTTGATTGAGTCGCGTTATAGGAGGGATGTTATTGGAATATGTGAAAGACTATGTAAATGATTTGCGATTGTCGGATGTGATAATTATGTACATTATAACATATATAAAAAATACAAACTGAGAGGGAACCTGATTTATTTCGTGGGGGTGCTGCCTATGGAAAATAATACACGCAGCGCACCCCCAGCACCCCCGCTTCCCAGGTCCCTGCATTTCAATCACTTTTGTAATTATAAATAGGATGCATCAGTTAATATATTTTTAACCATTAACATTAATGCGAGCGCAAATTGCGAGCCTATCGTAGCTCAAGCCAAAGGCAAGGGGATTTCCCCCAGGCCATATGCATCCAACGAAGTTGGACCACGCCCATGGCACGACTCAGAGCGCGAGCGCGCCAGCTGAGCGCTCGCTAGATCTAAGGCCAGCGCCAGCGAGGTTGTAAAACTAAAAGTAGGGTGCCGTGCCGTGGTTATGCTGCATCGCCATATCGAAGATTAGGCCCGGCCTAAAGCCAAATGCTTGAAAAGTTGGTTTGAGAGCTGAGCTTAAGATTTGTATTCGATTGAAGCCCCATCAAGTAAGTAAACGGCCTAAGAAAGTAAGATAAATTTGTAAGGCCCAGACACTCGATCTACCAACTAGTGTTAAGTTAGGTCTCTTCTTCTTCCGTTGAGTACGGTACCGACTACCGGTATACTGTCTAGGCCTATATATAGTATTATTCATAGTCGTACTTGACTGAGTACGCAATCACAAAAACACATGACAGTAGGTCTAACTTACTCTAGCCTAAGTCTAAGTCTAACGAGTAACGTTAGACCTACTCCTAGTCCTAGTTCCTAAGTCAAAAGAAAGTTGTGCTGGTGGACTTGACTTTATATATTAGACTCCAGGTCCACAACTTTTTGTGTAAATCTTGTAATTGTTATCTTGTTACTGTTAGGCTAGCTTGATTCAATCATAGGATGGAGGGGGTGGGAGGATCACTTTGACTGACACCTTTGTTTCTCTCTTTCTCTCTCTCCCAGCACGCGACGGGGAGTTTGTTTAAAGGGATGGTCCGGGCTGAAAATATTTACATCTAAATACATAGAGTAGAATTCACAGAGCAAAATGCCGAAAATTTCATCAAAATCGGATAACAAATAATAAAGTTATTGAAGTTAAAGTTTAGCAATATTTTGTGAAAACATTCGTCATGAATATTCATGACATTAGGTGGGCTGAAGATGTCACATCCGGACTTTACGTTTTCTTATGTTATTACATAAAATCAAATTTTTTTTCATTATTTCATACTTGTGTGAATAATATGTCTCTCTTATAATGAAATAAGTTGCAGCATTAAATATCTAATGCACTAAATCAGTTGTCAATCCAATTTTTCTACTTCTTGGAGGAAAAAACTTGAATAAACCTAATTTCATATAATAAAATACAAAAGAACAAGTGGGGATGTGACATCATCAGCCCATCTAATGAATATTCATGACGACTGTTTTCACAAAATATTGCTAAACTTTAAAATTAAATAACTTTGTTATTTGTTATCCGATTTTGATGAAATTTTCGGCATTTTGCTCTGTGAATTATACTCTATTTATTAAGCTATAAATACTTTCAGCCCGGACCATCCCTTTAATAGCTCTATGATTTAATGTCACCTGCAACGTTCGGCATGCGCATAATGGAACGATTTTTGTGATAAATACGGCGGAAATGTGGTTGGAAAATTGGTTATATCTCCAGAAAATGCACGTATATGCAGCTAAATTTTGTATCAGTGTAAAGCATGAACTATAACAAAGACCGTCATGGTATTTACAGCACAGCAATCAGCAGCAACTTGTAAAAGAAATGCTCATGAAAAAAAAATTGCTAAATCCCCCATTGTCAAATGGTTTCGTCAAAAATGATCTCTGAAGGGATTATTATTTTATCTTGAAAATCTTCGATCACTTAAAACAATCATTCAGCAAAAAGCACCGTGAATTAGAAATAAATTAAGCAATCCGTGTCGTTAAAACAGTGAAATATCTAAAACGTGTCATTTCACATGCGGTAGCCGTAAGTCATTTTCCGGTAATATTGAATAAAATGGGCAACTAATGATCAATTTCATGGAGAAATATTGTATGGAGACATTCTACAGGTTCTTATCTTTGCTTAAAACATGAAAAACAAAATTTGTTTCATGACCAAAAACCAGTTTTGGCGCACTTTTGCTCTCTCCTGGCCCACTCCTTCAGTTTCACTCTTCCAGGAAGTTTTGCTATTTTCTGGGGCTATTTTCCAGGATAATTCCAGGAAGTTATCATTTTCGGGAATGATATTAGTTTCTGAATATTATGTCAATCTATCACAAAATAGGATTTTAAAATTAAAATGTCATAATTTTTGGTCGCTCGCCTTCGCTTGCTCGCAACTCCGTTCGCAACTCATCATACCGAGGTATTTTACCTGACTGCTAATAAAGCATGAATGCCTGAAAGCAACCAGGGGACCAATGGCTTAAGGTCCTCTCCGAGGGACCTGGTAATGAGGATAAATGCCTTACCAAAGGGCACGAGCGCACCACTTGGGTATCGAACCCTGGTCACCGGAATCCAAACCCGGCCGCCCCGCTCTATACCGACTGAGCTATCGTGCCTTTGCCCGTTCATGTTTCATATGTGCACCCTTAACAATTTTTGCCAAATTTTTGGTTCAATTCTGGGTTCTACACAGGGGCAGATCCAGGATCATTTTCCAAAAGGGCGGGGGCAAACTTTTTTTGAGGAATACTGACAAATAAGCAAAAAAAAAAAAAAAAAAGGTCTTTAACCACAAATATATACAAGTATATTTCGTACCCGAACAAAATTGACAAGCAAAAAAAAAGGGATGGCACTCCTCTGTTTTAAATTTTGCTTCCCTGGATCCGCGCCTGGCACTATATGGGCCCTATATATTTCTTTTTTTTTTGTGTACAGAAGAGGATTTTAACTTTTGGAAGACTGGAAAACATTCGGAAATTCTTTTAGGATATTTTGTAAAATGGTCAAATTTAGGAACTTTCAGTGTCAGAGTAAATTCTATCAAGTTTCTTGTTTGAAAAGTGGAACTTGGTTTATAGGGTACGGTAATTGGAAGCACTGCACTTGTGACATTAAGTACTGCTCGTTACACCAGTCAAGCTGGACTCCCCTGGAGACAATTGAACTCCAGTGTCACTTTTGAACCAAATTGTGAGTTAACCACTAGATCTAACGTTAATAATATGATTCAGAGTACCAAAACAGTGATTTTGACTTCCTCGCACTTTAACGTGCTCAAATTAACAAAGACCCAAAGTAAGTTACAGCTCAGACAGTCGTTGCCAGTTGCGCTGCCGCAGCGGTGCAGGCGCAGTCATGCCAGCAGTACTTCAATGCAGTCTATTAGTCCAGGATAGGCCCCATAGACATTTGACCAAACCTTGTTTTTTCATATATACAATATTTTTTGATGGTTTCTTGTCAATTTGAGGGTGCTGATTACGAATCTGAATGATGCCAATCGTGTAACCTTGAGCATTTTCCACAAATTGGCAAAATCCAATATGGCCGCCAAAATATGCAAATTATCCATGAAAATCATATAATTGCCCGCACATCGGGTATAAGATGTATGTATTTGTGTTGCAGGAGTGAAATACTCTGAAAAAACGATTTTTGACAAAAAAAAAAAAGATATTCTGATAGTATTATGTAGTGTTAATGGGGACAAAAGAAAGAAAGAGTACTAAAATGCATATTACTAGTATTAAGATAAGCGAGTGGAATACTGGCTGAAATCATATTTTTAAAAGAAATGAAATGCAATTTATGTGATAAATGCTGTATTCTGACATTCAAAATGGCCGCCATAGGCCCATTATACATTATGTACAATGCGATTGGAGAAATTAATTTTCACAAGAGTAAGAACTATAAATGCATGTAATTGCGATCACCGATAAAATAATGTCTGAAAACATGTTTTCTAGCGAAACGTATCATTTATTTTGTCATGCATGAGATAAATGCTGTATTGTGAAATTCAAAATGGCCCCTATAGGCCCTAACAATATTATCTACAATGTAAATGGGGACATGTAACTTTGTAAGAATTTGGATTTACTTGACTATAAAATCCTGTTGTATGATAAAACATTACGGTATTTGAAAACATTATTATTTTTAATGAAATGTAGCATTTCTTATGGCATGTAAGTGATAAATACTGTATTTGACATTAAAAAAGCTGATACAAGCCCTAACTAAATTATGTTACATGCGTATTATGGAATCTACTTTTTACAAGAGTGAGAATCATAAAATGCATGTAACTGTGATGTATGAGTAAAAATATTGGTCATGGGGGTAATATATGTAAATATGTTGTACTTTGAAATTAAAAATGGCTGCCATAGGGCCTAAAAGTATTATGTACATTGTACTTTGAGACATATAATTTTGACAGAATTTGGCTTTGCTGGACTATAAGTATTGCATATTATAATTGTGATGTAAGAGTGAAATATTGCCTATAACCATGGTTCCTAACGAGGTATATCATATCTGGTGCATTAAGGTGATAAATGCTGCATTCTGAAATGGAAAATGGCCGCCTTGGGCCCTTATTGTATTACTATCAGAGCCCGTGGAAATTCCACGGGTTTTGGGGGTGTGATTAAGTTAAATAGAATTTGTTGTAGATTGACATGTTTATTCAAGATAGGGAAAGAAATGAACATTTGAATTTTTTAAGAGAAGGTTGTGGTTTGAAAGGAATGTGAAAGTTAGGTTTTTATTTCAAGTCGTAATTTGTTTTGAAAATATATGATTGATTAAAGGTAATAGTGAGAAAGTAAAAAGTGATAGAGTATAGGATTATGGTTAATAGAAGAAATACAGATTAAGAGAATTAAAATGCTATTGAAGTTGGACGAATATGATATTTAGTGCAACACAATTTCATACATTTTATAGCAAATTTGCTGGCAATTTTATGATTTTCATGGGTAATATGCATATTTTGGCGGCCATATTGGATTTTGCCAATTTGCAGAAAATGCTAAAAGTTACACGAGTGGCATCTTAAAGATTTGTTATCAGCACCCTCGAATTGACAAGAAACCATCAAAAAATATTGTATATATGGAAAAACAAGGTTATGCCTCTTCTATCCTGGACCATATAGCGTTAACCACTCATTCAATGAACAAGGTTATGATATAACCTTGCAATTGTTCTCAGTTACATCTCCATGTGTAGCAAAATAAAGGGTGGCAATTTTGGCTTATTTCTCTTTTTCTATGGGACAAATGCTTGATTTTCTTACACTGTTAGTTTCCAATACAGTTATTCATCATATAACTTGGCTCTTATGTAAATTTGATTCTTTTAATTATTTTTTCTTTATTAAAAATACAGATTGAAAAATGAAAATTTTCTTGCCATATTACTTTCCACCAATAGAGGGCGTACACGAAAATATGCCCAAAATTCAAGTTTTTTTAGCGCTCTGGTGAATACAACAATTATTCCCAAGTTACTAATGTAAAATGAATTTCAAATGTATGGAAATTAGTAATTTTGGTCACAAAAGTGATATTTTAATGATTTTTTAAAGCGTGTGCTATGTACAGCATTGGCATACCATAGTCCTACCTGTAGATTCCCCACAGGCAGGATGGTTGCAGTGAACAAGTGGCGTTAACCCTATTTCAGTATAGACCAGTATATACGGGGGGGGGGGGGGGGGTAGCCAGGAGGCTTCTAGAGAGTAAAAATCATTTACTAACGTACGCTTACTCTCAATGAAGCCAGGTATTCCTTCCCATCCATCTGCACCAAGGGCCCCAAAAGCTGAAACTTTCGCCCCCGAGATTTCTATCCTAAAAGATCTAGCCCTAATCATTTCCGACATTTCTATGCTATCGATTTTATTTTTAAACAAGAATTCATCAAAAAAATGAGAAAAATATTATGAAAAGACAGAAGAGACTTGCCCGACGTTTACGCCGCCATCTTGTTTCCTATTGTTCTTCGCCAACGGTACGAGATGCACGCGTCTGTAACGTACCTGCCAACATAAGTAGCGCTTCTAATTTTGTCTGAAGGAGAGCAGCAATAGATATTCTACTTGGATCGATGAACAGGCTTAGTCTTACAACATCGTTGGAGTAAACTAAACTAGGAAAGTAGAAATCTCGGGGGCGAAAGTTTCAGGTTTTGGGGCCCTTCGTGCAGATGAATGGGAAGGAATACCTGGCTTCATCGAGAGTAAGCGTACATTAGTAAATGATTTTTACTCTCTAGAAGCCTCCTGGCTAGGGGGGGGGTCAATTTGACCCCCTCAGATCTCGGCTGCTGATCGCTTGATCGCCACGAAAATGTGCACGCGCGTAGAGCTGGATGAATAAGACTGTATAGTAAAATTTTCAAAAAATTAATTGTTTATATTCTTTAATTAATTAATTATGCAAATAAACATATGAAATTTGCCCTAAATATGTTTTTTTGTGTATGTTTTTGCCTTTTAAAACTCAATTTATATAGCTAGTAAAATACTCATTTTTGATTGGATTGTCAATTATTACATTTCTAACAAATACCTACAAAAAATTGCAAAAATATAATTGATTTCTTATGTATTTCGTTGTTTTTCAAACCTTTCTTTTTATTGTTTTTTCCAATGAACTTTGTCAGGGACCCTTTTGCGATCATAAATGGTTACACTTCGTAATTCCGAAGGTTCGTAATTCCGAAGGTTCTTTATTCCGAAGGTTCGTAATTCCGAAACATGTAAATTGCCTATACCTCGATGTTCGTTAATCCGAAAACGTAAAAGGGTTCGTTAATCCGAACATTTGTGGCGTTATTCGGAAGGTTTGTTATTCCGAAGGTTCAATAATCCGAAAACGAAATAAGGTTCGATGTTCCGAAGGTTCGTTAATCCGAAAACGAAATAAGGTTCGTTGTTCCGAAGGTTCGTTAGTCCGAAAACGAAATAAGGTTAGTTAATCATTTAGTTTTCGGACTAACGAACCTTCGGAATTACGAACCTCATTTCTTTTTCGGATTAACGAACCTTTGGAATAACGAACCTCATTTCGCTTTCGGACTAACGAACCTTCAGAATTACGAACCTTCGGAATAAAGAACCTTCGGAATAACGAAGCTTCGGAATTACGAATGTATGCGATCATAAATAGCATGAAATAAATCCATTGAAACCAACAAAAGTAAAAATAAGCATATATTAATGATTTTTGGTTGAAAAACACAATTCGCATTGACTTTGTACACGGAATCACGTTTTTGAGCAATTTTGGTCTGACATGCACTTATAAAATGTTGCGTAATTTTGGAACCGCGTACCCGGGCGTCGCAAATTTGGTCTCAAAAGATGCGCAAGACTTGAAAATAAAATTCAGCGAGCAGCGCGGTAAAAAAAATTTGCGTGACGGCGTAGTGACAAAATTTGTTGAGTTTAATAAGGGTTAAGGCGACCTCACACCTTACGATTGGTCCGCGACTCAATTTTGGAATAAAATGTAGTAGAATGTGATGCTAATATTGAGACTTGAAATATCTTTTTGTGTAATGTTCGAAATCATCTTATGAATACCTATGTTCAAATCTGTGACTATGCGATCATCTTTCTTAGAATAAAAGCAAATTTAATATCTAGTCGTAATGACGTCATAGCAGTCATACGATTGGCTACGATTTGAAACTAATTTGGGCTTTGCTCCAAAATAAAGGCTTGCAATCTTTAAAAATTGTTATATTAATTAGTATTCTTTCTAAATAAATTTTAACCTCAAATAAAGTGATATATATGTTCCTTTCACATTTTCAGAAAATGAGCAAAATGCGATTTGTTCCAAAATCGGATCGCGAGCAGTAGTAAGGTGTGCGGTCGCCTTTAGACACAAATTCAAATTCTCCAAGTTACAACATCTTCATGTTTAATAGCAATGGGTTGGGATTGTTTTCGATATGATTGATAATGATTTTAAGAAACACTGTGTTGATGGTAATAATAATAGTTGTAGGAATCGGAGTCATGAATGATAATAATAAAGAATTATCTCAAAAGGAATTAAATTAAAAATAAGAGGACGTTGAAGTAATATGATCTGTACAAAAAAAATATTAAAGTGAAGTGGGTTATAACATTATGAGCCAGACAAAAAATATATATGTAAATTGGGTTATAACATTATGAGCCAGTAAGAAAGTTCAATGATTACTGCAGAAATTAACATTTACACAAATATTTCAAAAGTCAGTTACAGTTTAAGGGAAGCTACAAATAAGACAACAAAGGTATAAAATCATAGTTCTTCACAGTCCATGGGAGTTTAAAAGTCTTGTAAAGAAGGGGACTGGGCTGTTCCTGTAGCGATCAGTTCTACTTCTAGGTTCGATACATATTCTTCTTGTTCTTAGTGTCCTTGTATTTGTGTTCCTCTAAAACCATGGGCATCCAGATTCAAAAGCTTTCCGAGCAAAGTTGATCACGTCTACTTCTCAAGGTAGGCAGCTGTGCTGATTCGAGAGCATTCTCATATGAATGATATTGAGAGCCGAGGATGATTCTGAGGGCTCTCTTCTGCACAGCTTCGATGTTTTGGCTTTGGGCCGAGGTCAGCGAACCGTGCAAAACAGGGCAAGCGTATTCGAGTAGAGGACGCACAAATCCTGAGAATACGACAATCAAGTCTCGTAGTGGAAGAGCAAACCCTTTAAGAGATCTTACCATGAACATTCGACGGTTGGCTCGCGATACAATGTCATGAATGTAAGCGTCCCACTTAAAATTTCCTTGAATGATCACCCCGAGCACTTTCATCTCGTTGGCAGCACGCAGCTCCTCATTATTGAGATTCACTTGAGTTGGCAGAGGAAGATTTTTCTTGAAGCAAACCTGCATGGTGGAGCATTTCCTCGGGTTGAATAGCAGATGGTTATCACGGCACCATGATTCAAAGATTATATTTATCATGTTCACTTTTTATATGGCCGTGCATAATGCATTGGTATTGGCCTTCACTGTATATACACTACATCATGTATGATTGGTAGTATGAATAAAACGGGAGCTATATAGAGCCCCAATATAGTTGCACTGCAAGATAATGCTCTCCGTGTCGTCAATGGTTTAGCACCTATGTCATACACAATACGTGGATCTCAGCCCCACTGTTGCTTTGTTGACCACTCGCTACCAAGAGAGGGATTGATCGAAGGAGAAGCGCCCCGTACCCCATTTTCCCAGTACTACCCATACCCCCCACGAACTATAGTTGATATAAAAGAGAGAGAATGGACTGAAAAGCCCCGTGAACAACACCACCCCCCCCTCTATTTTCGCCACACTGGTGGCAGCAGTGGGATTGAAAAGCCCCTGTGAAGCACATCCCCCCTCTATTTTCGCCACAATATTATGATGGCTGACAGTTAAAGTAAATAACAATTCAATGAATCAAATAATACATTTTGGTTTTATAAAACTTCTTTTTATATCATTATTCATGCATGCATATGAAATTGATAAGCATCTACAAAATCATACATTTCTGCAACAAGTAAAGACACAATAAATATTACTTCACCTTGGATATGAACATTCAATTGCTGTTTTTAAATGGTGTTTGGGCGGGAGAAAGATCATTTTAAGGGGAAGAAAATACATCTGCAAGCGGGAGAAACAGAGCCTGGGCGGGAGATATTAAATCTCAAGCGGGAGAGTTGGAGTCTCTGTTCATCCGGCCCGAATGGCCAGATGAGCTTATGCTGTGGCGTGGCGTCCGCCGTCCGTTCACAATTTCAAAATGTGTCTTCTTCATCATTTCAAGTCTGATTTAAATTCTGTTTGCTTTCATATGATAGCACTAGGTGGGGGATTCAAAACAGAATTTCGAAACTCATCAAATATGCTAATTTATGCACATTTTTCAAAATTCAAAAAAATACTTCTTCTTTATTTGTCGACCGATTTTGATTTTTATTCTTCCATCTGGTAGAGCTTCATGAGGTTCACAAACTTTCTACACAGAATTTCGAAATTTTGACTAGAACAATTTTTATGCTAATTTATGCAAGGTTAGTTTATGCATAAAAAGTAACATAAAATGTTTCTTTATTTTGTGACCGATTTTTGTCTCGCCTGCATAGGCGCCGCTTTTCCGACGGTGGCGTCAACATCAAATCTTAACCTAAGGTTAAGTTTTTGAAATGACATAACTTAGAAAGCGTATGGACCTAGTTCATGAAACTTGGACATAAGGTTAATCAAGTATTACTAAACATCCTGCCTGAGTTTCAGGTCACATGATCAAGGTAAAAGGTCATTTAGGGTCAATGAACTTAGACCATGTTGGGAGAATTATTTTCAAAATCTTAACTGAAGGTTAAGTTTTTGAAATGACATCATAACTTAAAAAGTATACGGACCTAGTTCATGAAACTTGAGCATAAGGTTAATCAAGTATTAGTGAACATCCTGCTCGAGTTTGAGATCATGTTACCACGGTCAAAGGTCATTTAGGGTCAATGAACTTTGGTCAAGTTGGGGGTATTTGTTGAATTACTATCATAACTTTGAAAATTTATGGATCTACAGTGCCGGCCACGGGAAACGTCACAGTGCCCCCTAGGGAGAACACGGTAGCCCGTAGCGAACATTTGAGGGGAGCGGACGAGGGAAGACGCCCGCGGTTGATTCCCTAGGGGAGCACCCGAGGATAGTGCCCGCGGCTATACTAGGGTGTTTCCGTAGAGTGTTCGGCCGTGCATTCTTGGTCGAAAGAAGAGGTCTGATTAGACACATTCGTTCAAGACTGCATGTGATTTTTATCTCATATTAAGCATAAGTTTTCGAAGCCGTTTTCTCATCATTTATCGTGGATAAAATCTGTTATGAAAATTACAAAGTTTTGGGTTGATAACTGGGATTTTAGGCTTTTTCACCGAATGACTTATTGTGTTCGATTACACACTGGCCCCAGCGTAAAGGGTCCTTTCCTATTAATATTCCTTCCGTGGTGTCCGTTATTTCATTCACTGACATGGTTAGTCGTGATCGTAAATGAGTTTCTGACAATGGAGCTGGTATTTGTCGATGTTGACCCTACATTCCGGAGGTCGTCCAAGAACTATTCACTCTATTCTTTCCCTGCATGGTCATCCTTTATTATTCTATACCCTGATATGCCTTTCAGGCGCGGATCTACGAGATGCAGATATGCAGCAAAAATGAAAGAAAAAGGCAAAAAGGAAGGGATGGATTGAAGACGAGAAGGAAAGAGATAAGAGAAATAAAAAAGTGAGAGAAGGGGAAAGGGGAGAAAGAGAAAATAGAGGGGGGGTGGCGAAGAGGATAAAGAGGGAGAGGGGGTAAAGAAAATAAATAGGGAAAAGATGAAATGGAGAAGAAAACAGAGGGGATGAAAAAAGGGAAGGTGAGACAAAAAGAAAAGAGGGAAAAGGAGAAAAGGAAAATAGATTGAAAATCGAAGGGGAGAAGAAGAGACAAAGGAAGAAGGATAGAATGAGAAAGAGAGAAGGATAAGGAGGGGGAAATTAAATAAAATGAAGAAGGGAGACATAATAAAATGGAGTAAAAAGCTCACAATTTCCTGCTCTCGTTGCATCAATTAAAAACTTGTCCCGTATTAACATCCGCTCATTCAAGACAGAAGAAAGAAAAATGAAAGAAAAAGGCAAAAAGGAAGGGATGGAGGATAAAAACGAGAAGGAAAGAGATAAGAGAAATACAAAATAGAAAAAAATTGAGAGAAGGGGAAGGGAGCGAATAAAAGAAGGGGAAAGGGGAGAAAGGGAAAATAGAGGGGGCTTATTGTTTCATGGTAATAGGGATACCCTATAGTTCTGCAGTACTTAGTTATGAAACTTGTTTTACTCAGTAATGCTCACGCGTTATGATTAAAGGAATTTTCGACAGAGGGGAACCGAGGGGGAACCGGGACGGGGCTTTCATTCTTTAACTTGGCTTGACTAACTCCTTTGTTCCCCGACAAGAATAGTTAGGTTTAATAGTTAGCGTTTGCGTGAGCACCCACCAAAACTCTTAACAAAAGAAAAGAATGGTTTGTATAGCTCCATTCTTGCTTTGTCGACAAGTGATAATCAACTCGTTAAGTTCCCATTCCACACACTACGTCATAGTAGCTTTCGAAAACATACTTTTACTTGGGTATGTGTTTAAACATTGAAGCTAAATTTGCTAGGAAATTTTCAAATAGTTACATTATGTAAATAGTTTTGTTGCTTTGCTCTGAAGCGCATTGAGCATCTAATCAAGATGGAAAGTGCGCTTTACAAATGTCATGTATTATTATTTTTATCTGCCATATAACACTGAATTCTGTATTATACCAAGTTGTGACTTGGTTTTATCATTTCCAATTCATATAACAAAATATATTTCGAAGGAAAATCTTGCTTTACTGAAATAATATAATTGAAAAAAATGTTTATAACTTTAATTGATGTCCGACTAATCTATCAATACAAAACCGCAGTTCGTAAATATAACAGTTTAATCTTTACTTCGACGTCAATTATTCGTGTTATTATCATCATGTAGGTGTATCAGGGATATTAATATTCGTTTTAATCCCATCTATAATTTTGTAAAAATTGCGCATAATATATGCGTTCTCATCATGAAGCTGGAACCCCTCTTCATTTTTCTCATCCTCCTCTTCCTTCTTCCCCTTTATTATTTCCACCACTTTCATCTCTTCCCAATTCGAATATCTACCAATGTAACTTAAAAACTGCAATAGAGAGCAGGTAATGTAATCAGATGTTTTAGCAAAAAGACAAATCTGTTCCATCTGTTACATTGAGGTAAATTTATACTTTTTATAGGGTGAGGGTTTTAGAGACCCGATTTGAACCGAAATGAAAAGAATATCCTCATTTATTGTTGTTACCGCATCAGCAAATTAATCCCCCCCCCCCCCCATTTCTATAAACATCCTGTCATAAATTGGGAAGCGCATGTGATCAAAGGAGATCAAAGGTGTGGGCGGGGAGCAAGACTCTCCCAGACTGTTGACAATAACAAAAGAACCAAATAAAAAATCGATGAGCACAACCAGTTTTGCTGGTGTTCGCTTTTTGCACGTCTACTTTGTATGATCTTGGTCATACTAGTATACGTTTCAACGTACCTTTCATTCCCTTCATTAGGGTTTGAAATAACTGTTTTTATCAACCATGTCAACGAATTGACGATCCCAATATTGACCGCAAGTTTCTTTTAACATAAGGAGAATTCGCAAATGCCCTTGATATTCATAATTCTGTTTTATTTTAAGTTTGTCATTAATTTTTTTTTTTATTGATATGAGATGTTTTCAATTGGTGATGTGTGGACCTCTGTTAATAACTTGTCAATTCTGATTTACAAAAAATGTCTCTAAAAAAAATGTCTCTAATCTATTTTAATTCTTTTTTTTGGTTTTGTTGATATGCCTTTCATTCTTCTTTCCTTATTCCACCCTGTGCACCCCGTTAAAAACTCAAGGAAGAATGTTTCAAATGTTTTCTAGTTCTTACACTGTTCATAAAGAGATGGGATTAGGTGTATAGTTCACGCTGAAGGGAGAGGAATGGGTATGTATGGAGAAAAAAAACTTATCCCAAAGATAGAGAATTGATCTCCATTACATTAAATCACAATTGTGTCCTATTTTTTTTATACAAGTTTGTATGATACATGTATGTCTCCCACGTAAGGCGTAGGGAAAAAAGTTTACCTAATTCATTAAATTAGTTTAATTATTTAGATTTATTGCGGTAAACGAAAAATAATAAGTTCGATGTTCCAGCCAGGGTGACCAGATTTCAAAAAATTAAATACGGGACAATCGACAAAGCACAATGTAACATCCGATCGACCGAGCCAGGCCAAAAAATCAACAAAAAAGGCTACACAATGTTAGACTTGTTAATAAATTATATTAAGAAAGGGGAAGGGAGGGTGAGCGGAAGAAAGAAACGAGGAAGAAATGAGGAAACAGAAATGAATTGAGAGGAAAGAAAAAAATTAAGGAAAAATTAAAAGAAAAAAAGTTTGAATAAAACGATGAACGAAAGAATAAAAGACAGATAACGGTTTCCGTCATTACTTGAAATGAATAAAGAAAGAAAGAATTAAAATAAAGGAAGGGAAGATGAATAAATGTGTGAAAGAAAAAAACATAAGGAGAGAAAAAGAGAAAAGTAAGAAAAATGGAGGAAAAGAGAAAGAAGAAAAGAAAGAAAAATATTTCCTTCATTATTTGAAAGAAACAAAGACAGAAGAAAAACAGGAAGGAAGCAAGGGAGGAAGAAAGGGAAAGAAGGAATAAGGGAAAAGAATTAAAAGGGAAAACAGAAATTAAACAATGAAAGAAAGGATGAAAGAAAAGAAAACAAATAACATCTTAAATCAAAAATTTAATCTACAATAGATTCCGATCACGCTAGTTTAAAAACATAATGGTCTATCACAAGATAACTTAAGTACATGCACACGTAAACGTAATGCAAGGGTACTCTAGGATACCCTAGGAAAAGCGCGGGCACGGCCAATATTATAGAGCACGCGGGAAACTGCAGGCGCGGCTAAACACCCTAGTCTGCACCCCTTGAATACCCTCGGTTAGACGTGAAAGCACCCTAAGGTGTTTGCGTGCTCGGGCGTGACGTTTCCTGCGGCCGGCACTGTAGTTCATGAAACTTGGACATTAGGTTAATCAAGTACCACTGAACATCCTGCCTGAGTTTCAGGTCACATGACCAAGGTCAAAGGTCATTTAGGGTCAATGAACTTTGGCCAAGTTGGGGGTATGTGTTGAATTACTATCATAACTTTGAAAATTTATGGATCTAGTTCAAGAAACTTGGACATTAGGTTAATCAAGTACCACTGAATATCCTGTGCGAGTTTCAGGTCACATGACCATGGTCAAAGGTCATTAAAGGTCAATGAACTTTGGCCCTGTTGGGGGTATTTGTTGAATTACCATCCTAACTCTGAAAGTTTATGGATCTAGTTCATAAAACTTGGGATATAAGAGTAATCAAGTATCACTGAACATCCCCTGTGAGTTTCAGGTCACAAAACCAAGGTCAAAGGTCAGTTAAGGTCAATAAACTTAGGCCATGTTGGGGTAATTGTTGAATTGCCATCATAACATTGAAAGTTTATGGATAGAGTGAATGAAATGTGGACATGGGTGTAGTTGACAAGTCTTAAGTCATAGTCAATGAACGTGGTATTATGTCATTATATGAATGGTGTTTTTGTGAATGATTATTTTATAGTAGTTTTCAAAGTTAGCACTGCTGCTATATTAAATCACGTAATGCTGGCGAGACTGCCAGAGGCGTTCCACTTGTTAGGTGGTCTGTCTATGACAGATCACCTCTTAATTTCGTCAGAATTTTCTTTCTTTATTAGGTGGTCTGTCTGTGACAGATCACCTCTTAATTTCGTCAGAATTTTCTTTATTTCTTTTTAATGGCCACATATTTGTCGCCAAGTTATCTCAAATTTGACTGTGTCAATTTCATTGAATTTCATGTCATCTATAGGATCTGTCATGGAAACGCCAAAATAAGCTTTTCAAGGCCATCAAGTCATGATGACGTCATCTAGACGCCATTTTGTAAAATCACATTATCAATCATATATCCATTATCAATTATCAAAAATTAACAATATTTACATCACATTAACTTCAGGTCAAGGGTCATCAGGTCATGTCATCAAAGGTCACCTGGAGGTCACGACGCGCGCGTACACGCGCGTCAAAATTTCAAAATGCTAAAAATCACTTTTTGACCGAAGTAGAGTACGTTTCAGGTCATTTTAAGCATTTCAAAAATTTGCGCACGCACACGTTTCCGCGCGTAACGCCTCCAACGCAACGCAGAAACACCGTTTTTTTTATATTGTTGCATTGATAATATAATTCTGAGCAATTTGATACCTTGATCAACCTTCTACGACCATTAATAACGAAATTAACACCCGTTAAAGTTTGCAGCACGTGTGCGCGCGAGCTCTTACTATAGGCCATATAAGGGCAAAAACATGCCTATTAAAAATTCACCTTAGCTCTTTAAATAGTCCGTCGACCCCCAATTTATTTCATATATCGATAGAGTATGAGTTGTAAATTTGATTTCATGTCACCATTGTCCCTCAATTTGATCATGACGTCATCAAAATGGCGTCGGAAGTCAAAATATCAATTTTCCTTGTTATGATGTCATAATAATTATGCAAATTAGGCTTTAACTCCGTGAATATTGGTCAATTTTCGCCCATTTTTCACTATGTTGTAGCTTAGGTCTTACTCTTACTGAGTTATTGCCTTTATTTTTCATTTTAATAAACGGATCATCCTGAAAAATTGCAAATAATAAAGACATGTCATTTTTCTTCATTTTGCGTGTAATCTCTATGGGACATGACTTTTTCTCAAAACTAGATTCTACATTCCTCTATTTCGTGAGCTATATCTCCATTTTTTCTTGTTAGTTATCCCTGAGCTTTTAATATGTTGTAGCTGAGATTCTTAGCTTTCGGAAATGTTGCCTTCATTTTTCGATCAGATGCCGAGATCATGCCCGTTTTTCGCTTGCAAAATTGGATTTGTAATTCTCAAATTTCCTTACGTGTAATCTCTATGGGAACGTATAATTCCTATGGGGAATATCGTGGCTTATTGGATAACGCACTTGACTAGCGTCCTCGGGGGCGCAGGTTCGAGTCCTGGGGTGAACAAGATGATTTTTTTTTCTTTTTTTTTTCTTTTTACCACCTCGTACATGATCCTTTATGACAATTAAAAGGTATAAAAGTTAAAATTTAGCAAGATAAAACAGATTATAATTACTTTTTTCATATCACATGTATTGTCATATATTAAGGAGACCTTTTTCACAGTGCTTTATCATCTCCCCTCATCTCCCGTCTTTCACAACTATTCTATCCATAATGAACATTCCGTTGTCATCAGGTTGATCATATTGATCTACATGAACATGGTGATAGTGATCATGATGCTGAGAATAAGGACAGACCACCTAATTCGTCCGCATGACGAATTAAATTCTAGCTATTTATTTGCTTCCTTCTGGTAGAGCTACATGAGGGTCACCAAATTTCCTCACAGAATTTTGACTAGAAAATTAGTAATGCTATTTTATGAAAAAATTTATTCATAAATCACAAAAAATACTTTTTCTCCTTCATTTGTTGATCAATATCAATTTTGTTTGCTTTATGTAGCTCTAGGTGGGGATACAAAATTTCAACACAGAATTTTGAAGCTCATTAAATATGCTAATTTATGCATTTTTTTCCAAACTCCTGAAAATACTTATTTTAGACTAGACCCATTCTGGAAAAAGAGGCCTATATAAACTTTAAGAAGCATTTTGGGGTAAAAGTTGGAAACCGGACTATATCACACAATTCAAATATGCTGAATCTGATAAGATCGGTTCCCAAGCTAATTTCTCATGTTTTGACCACCTAATTTGCATAAACAAAATGGCTGCCAAATTGACAATTCAGAATATTATTTCGACAATGTTCTTTAATTATATTCGCTTTCACAGACATGAATACTGCAAAATCCTGCATACATACGTGTACCTTTCGGGAAAATTTGTTATTTTTGTTTGCGGCTAATTAATTATGCAAATTTATGCATATTTTGGATCATTGTGCTATAATTTGATAATTTTAGCTCAAATGTTTAAATTTTTGGTACAAATAGCATTTACATCATTATAAATAATTGTACAGCCCTTAGAATATAATATCACAGTGAATAATAATGTATTTTATTGTTTTTGAATTTCTTATGTATTTCTTTGTATTTTGTACCTTTTGTTTTGTACATTATTGATTATCAATGGCAGAATATAATTAGCTTCAATGATTTAATTATGTAATCACTTTTTTATTCGCATATATCCATGGGCATAAACAGATGCACCAACTCCCACACCCACATCTGCATACAAAGGTAAACTCCTGCGCGGAGGGCCTTCCCATTTAAAAACACACTGGTGGAGATCCAACGAGTTTCATGAACCTATCTGTATTCAAGCGAATGTCACTATTAATTGCTTATATTTTTATTATAAAATGGTATCTTGAATTATGATATCAATCAATTCATCATACAATTTTAGATGATGAGTTATTAAATTTGAATCATAACAGTACTGTAATTCTCAACTCCTAATAGTCAATCAGTTGCATTTATTATCCTTTGGAATAGTTATGTTCCAGACCAACAGAATGTGATCACACATACATGTATATATATTTAGTGTGTTTTTCTTCAGCAAAAGAAAGTGAAAACCGTCTGCTGAAAATGAGATGTCCTGTGTTTTTCTTCATTACGCTCGTCAAATTGTCCCAATATTGAAAAAAAAATTATCAGAACTGAACCCACATATAATCCATCTAATCCCTCATTTTGTCTATCAATAAGACCGTTTTCCGTGTTTTAAAAGCCAGACTGTGATGTTCTAAAGTCCCACAACGAATAAGTCACTGCATATCCTTTTAATAATTTTTTTTTATCATTGGACTTCATTAACGGATTACATGTGCATCTCCATAATATATCTTTTCCAATGCAGTACTGCACCTGTCCTATCAATGATTGCCGCTTCATCCAACTTAGAGGCATCCAGCTTCCCCCAGCTTGATATACACCTTTACCTTCGGGGTGTTGAATGATCAAATTCAAATTCAAATTCAAATTCAAATTCAAATTCAAATTCAAATTCAAATTCAAATTCAAATTTATTTATTTCACTTCCATCAATTGTACATACATGAATTGTATACCATATATAAACATAAATATTTGTATACGTTGCAAAAAAAAAGAAAATAATGATACATATGTTGTGAAAAAAAAAAAAAAACACTTAGACAATTTGGGCAACACATTGTAGGTTTTAAATAAGTATACTATTTTTCAATAGAAATTAAATTAAGATGGAAATGGAGGGACCCACTAAAAAGCTATGCTTGTACAATGTGGGCCCCTAAAAAAATAGATAACACAACAAATAACAAAATAGCAAAGTATAAATACAGATAATCAAATGAGAAAAAAATCAAATAACTGAGAGGGAAATACTCACAAAATAAATACAAAGTTATCAAAAATATACAGTAAGATAAAGGACAAAACAACCCGTCCTAAAAATATCCACCCTTCCCCACCCCACCCCCCCCCCC
Organism: Lytechinus pictus; assembly: GCF_037042905.1. Lineage (NCBI taxonomy): Eukaryota > Metazoa > Echinodermata > Echinoidea > Temnopleuroida > Toxopneustidae > Lytechinus > Lytechinus pictus. The sequence continues at coordinate 10,223,856 of NC_087245.1, read as the reverse complement.
AGAAAAAGAGAAGGGAAAAAAAAAATAAATAAATAAAAAAGGGGAGAATGCCCTGAGAAGATGGATGGGTGTTGCTGTATGTAGATAGAACACATGCCGTCGTGGACTCAAGCAAACTGGATTCAATGATGTGTATAAAAGGAGAAAAAGTATATAAAATAACCTGGAAAGAATATAATGCACGAAAAATGTGATTGATGCCGTAAACAAATAACCGGTAGGAAGGCGGATAAGCGGACAGGAGAGGAGAAAATAGAGGAGAGGATAGACACAATAATGTATGAGGTTCAATAATGAGCACATCGGAGAAGGACTTGTGTCAGATTTTTTTTTATAAAAAAAGGATAATAATTAATGTCAGTTATCATCGATTTGGTGTTCCATTGGATGGCTTGATTGATAGGGCAGCCTCATATTATAAAAGTCATCTCGAATTGTTGAAATCAAACCAATTTAGTACAAGTATTCTGCAGAGGCAGTTCGTATCAAAGTCATCGTGTTTGTGTTCTTGAGATATGTCCGATTCTCATGTCACAGATCCATAGAGAAAACCTTAACTTTTGTCTTGAGAGAGAATCTGCTGTCTAACCAGATCTTGTTTCAGGTGTTGAAATGCTCGGAGTGCACCTTTTCAATACCGCAGTGAATTGTGTAATGTCTTCAAGGCCATTTATCGAACTTCTAATATTCATACATCTTCATATCTTCATAAGATAGACTATTTCAAATTGATAACGAAGATATCTTTCAGAGGATGGTGGGTTCCTGGCATGTTTGGCGTTCCTGTAGGTGATTATTAATCCACTTATTTTGATCGGTTTTAAACCCAACAGAATCCAATAGCTTACCCAGCTCTGATAGGCTGCATGCGAGTCTGAGATATCACCATCAAAGTCTAGGTCGAGAATTTCTTCGATTGTAGAGCCAGGATTTCTCTTTCTATGAGGAAAGCAGTTGCCTAATAAAGTTATGTTTGACTTGTCAACCGGTTTTGATACCAGTGAACATGTCATTCTTCTTGGGAGACTGACAGTCTGTGGAATTGATGATTCTGCACTCCAATGGCAGGTTTCCTCTTACCTTGCCAACAGAGCTGTATGAAGCTGTATTCATCACTGGCATGCAGTCTCCTGTGAATAACCTTTGATATGAAGTTCCTTGGGAGTCTGTCCTTGTCCCTTGTTCTTCAAACTGTACATCACTCCTCTTGGCTCTGTAATGTGCCCGGTAATGTGGCAACATGGTCTTGGTATACACTTCTATGCTGATGACATCCAGCTGTATACCTCACTTTTGATCCAAAAGGTAAATATACAGAGGTTCGTGCAGCTGCTGTTGTCGGTGCTGCCAATGAGGATTCGATTTTGGGATGAAGGTCAACTTCCTGGAGCTTAACAATAAAAAGCGAAGTATCTTGTTCCGTCATCTCCATATATGCGTAATTATTATGACTACAATTCCAGTCTTAATAGGTGAGGAAGCTATATATCTCTAGTATGCAAGTCTAGATCTCTTGGCGTAGTCTTTGATAGAACAATGAGCATGAAGAAACACACATCACATGTCTGCCAATCTGCATATTACCTGCTCCACAGAATTGCTGAGATCAGACATTGTCTTACATTAGGTGGTGCAGAAAATATCATCCATGACCGGATAACCTCTAGACTGGACTTCTGCAACTGTCTCCATGCTGGTTTACCTTCAACAGGCATCTCTAGCACTTTTTAACCATAGGACACACTGTGAGAATTTGTTATGCATTGGGCAGTGACTGGGCTGGAAACCTTGTTTTGCCCATGTTTTAACCATGGAGCTAATCTGTGTTTAGCCCCATGTTTTTATTTCCTCTTCTGTATTTAGCATGTTTAGTATCGTTCGTCAAAGAATCTTCCAAGGCAAGGATTGGATAAAAGCTGTGGTTTTCAGTTATCACTTTTATGCTTTTCACACTGCATTTCCTTGACCCCATACTATCCTAAACCCCGGACTATCCTTAACCCCATACTATCTTTTTTTTTCGATTCACACTGTCTTTCTTAACCCCGTACTATTGCTTAGCCGGGGTTAACGCCTTAACCCCGGGCAATCACACAGCTCATAAATATTGATGATTTTACCATACAGAGCGCGATTAACGTGCAATTTCGACTTCTGTGATTGGCTAATGCTTAGCCCTGTTTCGTTTCACACTGCATCTCTTAGCACCACAATAAGCCGGCTAACTCTGCTTTTCTGCAGGGCCAGATAGTACGGTACTATTTACCGTGCTAGCCCACTTTGCTAAAACGTAGTGTGAAAACGAAGTGGGCTAAGCTTAACCCCGGGAAATTGGTGGGGCTAAGACCCCCCCCCCCTTAGCCCCACCAATTTAGGACAAAAAGTGCAGTGTGAAAAGCATATTTGATGGTTGACTTGGGGAAAATGTATCGTTGCCAAATAAATAAATAAATCGGTAATGACCAAAAAAAAAATAGTAAGTGATCCAGTAATACAGACCCTTTGCATTTATTACAAATTGTTTTTTGGTTAATTGCCATGATTGCAGTTCTGATGGAGCTGAATCAAAGATATAATTTTGCTACAAGGATAATAACAATGTACTGATACTTATATCCGATTGATAAACTACACTGCGTAAATCATACGTTTAATTGATTATTTGATCTGTTATCAAACATTTTAATATATCTATTTTAAGAAATTTAAGTTCAGCATGATTACAGGTTTTCCAACTTCTAAACTCTTCTTTTTCTTACGGGTTCATTGAATTTGGTAATTGTCATGATTATAGGATCAGCATCAATGTCTACTATACCTTGCAAGTATATTACTTTCTATATACAGGTGTGGGTGTGGGAGCATGTGTGTGTATTTGTTCCTGAGTACAATTAACAGTTGTGGCAAAAGAAGTTTATCAAATGATTCAATCATTGAAGCTTAATATTTGTCTGCCATTGATATTAGTTTTTTAAAGATCTCATATCAAACATATATACAAAGCAAATGGCAGAAAATACAAGAACACAAAAGAAATATCAAAGAACAATAAAATATATATAAAAATTGACTTGAGTATTATATTTAACGGCTAAACAATTATCATACTGATACAAATGCTATTTGTACCCAAAATAATAAACATTTTAGGTGTAATTATCAAATTATAGCATAATATTGCAAAATATGCATAAATTTGCATAATTAATTAGTCGCAAACAGAAATAACAAATTTTCCCAAATGGTACATGTTAAGTATGCAGGATTTTGCAGTATCCATATCGGTGAAAGCGAATATTATAAAAGAATATTGTAGAAATAAGATTATAAATTGTCAATTTGGCAGCCATTTTGTTTATGCAAATTAGGTGGTCAAAACATGAAAAATTGGCTTGGGAACCGGTCTTATCAGATTCAGCACATTCAAATTAGGTGAAATAGACCGGTTTCCAACTTTTACCCCAAAATGCTCCTTGAACTCAAGTTCTCCCCATATTGGTCTTGTCTATTTATTTGTTGACTGATCTTGATTTTTATCTGTTCCATCTGAGAGCTACATGAGGTTCACCAAGGTTCTACAAAGAATTTTGAAATTTTGACTAGAAAATTATTTATGCTAATTTATATAAAATTTATTCTAATTTATATAAAATTTATTCATAAATCGCAAAAAATACTTGTTCTATGTCATTTCTTCATCAATTTCAATTCTGTTTCCTCACTTTATGTCACCAATATAATTCACTACAGTGTCAACTGGACTGACATAAAAAATTGTGTTAAATTTTGTTGCGAGATGCCAGATGAGCTCCGCATCATTGATGTGTTAGTTCCGTTTTACTGTTCTTTCATATTTTAAGTTTTAGTATTTCCTTTGAAAAACACAAAATTGAATTGAAATTTTTGTATCCTTTTTCTGCTTCGCATTCACGAAACAGAAAATTGAATCGAAATCCACCGGTTTCCTTTTTCTGTTTGACTTCACGAAACAGAAACTTGAGCATGCCTTCTCGTTTCCGTTTTCTGTTTCTGAAATTAGAAACATGAATTATCTCATTACGTCAAACCCCCGTTTGGAGAAAGACCGCAGTTCAGATTGCAAACTGCGGTTCTATACCCCATTTTGCGTTTGTAAATCCCAAAATCATTTCCAAGCCCAGGGGGCCGTTTCATAAAGCTGCTCGTAAGTTAAGAGCGACTTTAAGAACGACTGGTGATCCTTTCTCGCGCGCTAGATCTTCGCCAATGGTGTGTACCATTTACCGCAAGACAGGATCACCAGTCGCTCTTTATTTACGAACAGCTTTATGAAACACCCGCCTGATCAATCCCGCTAGGCCAGGTAATCCCCGCTGTCTCAATTTTACCTCCACAGGCCAGATTATGAGCGTTGAGCCAAGGACGAAATGATAAACAACAGCTGTGCTATTACGTAAGACTTCTCTGCCTGTAGTAGGACCTTCGGAATGAAATTATTGCATTCGATATTTAATCACGTTTTCAAATGCATATTGTATTCAGAAATCCAATGTTAGTCCATTTTCAAGTTCGAACGAAGAAAATCGACCTCGAAATAAGGAAAGTAAGTGAATTAAAATGACGGCATGCTTTGCTCGGGCTGTTGTGTTATCTTCGGACCGAGGTCAAGAAACAGGTGTTTTGATACTTAAATTGCTTGCTTGGGGCAGTTATGGTTTGTCGTACTTGGAGAAGAGAATTGATTGAGGGAAACTGGGGTATAGTGTTTTCAAATGAAAGGTTTTCGTCATGTCTGATAGTACCGCTGTCAAGGTATGATTAGATAATTCCTTTTCCTTTGGCCAAACAGAATATTGAAAACTGCTGGAGCTTTTATAAATGGGGCAGAGCCAGAACTGACTACCTATGGCTGGCCGGCCATGTCAAATCTTCATGTAAACAATAATGTACTATCCACCTTGGTTTTAAACTATGGCTATGCAATAATGTAGCATCTCCTCTCCATCTATGCATCTTAGTTTTAATACATTAAAATACAAACTTTTATCTATAATGATGGAATGGGCTAAAAGAATTTGTTGAACAGAGATTACTTGCTGGTGCACAAACTTTGGCGGCATTTTTTTGATGGAGGAGGGGGTGGATTATCCAGGCTTGTCTGGCCACCATGCTGACTGCCCCAATGTGTGCGCTATGCCGCCGGCACCCGGGATGCTGCCGTGCTATAGTGAACAAATATAGCCCTAGCCTAGGCTTGCCCACTTGACCGACTCACACTGCACTCATATATTGGCCCGTATTCTGAAGTCAGGTTTACAAGTAACTTAAACAATAGTTTAACTCTGTGCTAAAATTATGGGGATTCTGTTTATATTTTATATCTCTTATGTTTACTATTCTGTTTCGTGTTGCTTTCATAATGAAGAAAATACTTCAGTTCAGCCATTCCATGTAACTAGACATCCTAAGCTTCAAATTCCAAGTTAAAGGCCCCCTCACACCTAACCAAATTGCCTGAAATATGCCTTGCGATGGCTGGCGAAAGGCATTTTTTAAAACCGTTTTCAATGGTAACTGATAGTAAATCATATTTACCCTTCGTGTTTGGGTTTGTACACCTTCTGAAGTAACAACTGCGATTATTCAAATTCGCGCGGAAATTTTGAACATCTTTAAATTTCCAGACGAATTGAAAAATCGTTTGTCATCTGTTTGAATTTGCATAGTCTCTGAGTTAGTCTGCGGTAATTGTTCGTTAAAAAACACCCTAAAGTGCTATCACGCGAGTCAGATGAAAGTTTTTTAGGGAATGTCACACGAGTCATATGACAAAACGAGTGATATTCTTGGGAAAAAGGATAATTGTGATTTTGTTTGGAAAATGTCAATTATGTAGGCCCGAATAGTAATTACTTTTATTTAGAAAATCGTTGTTGCATATTGATAATGAAACATTTGCATTAAAATATGTAGTCCCACATGTAAACTTTCATGTTAGTAGATGTATCAGTGCATGACTTTGAAATTCCTTAATTTTAAAGGAGGATGAAACCCTTGAAACCAGCTGAATCCATATCAAAGAGAAAAATCAAAGAAACATATTGTTGAAAGTTTGAGGAAGATTGAATGAATAATAAGAAAGTTATGAGCATTTGAATATTGAGATCACTAATGCCATGTAGATCCTCCCGTTGGCAATGCGACCAAGATCTGTGATGTCACACACGTACAACTCCCTCATTGCTTTAGTACTTATTTCACTTATATTCTCACTTATATAGAATCTATCATAAGGTGAGGTGTTCTCTTTATGAGAGGACAAGTACAGAGGTTTCACAACATTATATCATTGATGAATCGTTTGTCATATGATTAGAATGAGCAAAAAGAGATGTTTTGGGGTATATTTTCAGTGTCCAAAAGGGGAGAGTTGTTCATCTGTGATATCATAGATCTTGTTTGCGTTGCCAATGGGAGGATCTCCATAGCATTAGTGATCTCGACATTCAAATGCTCATAACTCTTCTATTGCTAGTCCTATTTTACTCAAACTTTTGTTGATCTTATTCTTTGATTTTTCTGCTTTCACAAAAGCTAACTTGCTCCAAGAGTTTCATTCTCCTTTAAAGATAAAGGGGATGCAAATGACTATAAATATTTTTTTTGAAAGAAATTTTGCAGATTTTACTGTATAAATCATGATAATTTATTCTATTTGTAGTCCAAAATGATACTTATCATGCGAGTCACACTCCTGTGTCATGCAAGTCACATTTTCAAATGGCAACTGACTCAAAACAATAAACAGGCGTCTATGAATTTTTAACATGACATTTCCAGACTTTTCAAAATACTCTCCAGAAAATGTTATCAAAATCTGGCAAGTATCTTCTCGGAAATTACAGACAAATCAATATAGTGTTAACGTAAGTCACAACAAACAAATTTAAATATCTCCTACAAAAACAACTGTAAATTCAAAATTTTTGTTGGACAATGTATTATCAATACTTTGATATAGAAATAAATAGGAAAAACAAGTCTGCAATGTACGATTTTCAAGTAATTAATCTTAAGAAGTTGAAAGTTTGTGTCAATGTCATGTGAGGCACAATGGAATGGCTGAGTTATCATTCCCAGACAATTATGAACAATTTGGGTGTCAGGTGATTTAATTTATAATTGTGTACTGTTAGCATGACGAAAAACCTCCATTTGAGAACACTATACCCCAGTTTTTCTCAATGAATTCTCTTCTCCAAGTACGAAAACCCTACTGCCCCAGGCATGCAATGTAAGTATCAAAACACCTATTTCTTGACCTCGGTCTGAAGATAACGCAACAGCCCGAGTGCGGTCCGGGAAAACATGTCGCCATTTTTTATTCACTTACTTTCCTTATTTCGAGGTTGATTTTCTTCGTTCGAAATTGAAAATGGGCTAGCATTGAATTTCTGAATACAATATGCCTTTGAAAACGTGATTAAATATCGAATACAATAATCTAATTCCGAAGGTCCTTCTACAGGCAGAGAAGACTTACGTAATAGCACAGCTGTTGTTTATAATTTCGTCCTTGACTCAACGCTCATAATCTGGCCTGTGGGGGATTACCTAGCCAAGCGGGGTTGATCAGGCGGGTGTTTCATAAAGCTGTTCGTAAGTTAAGAGCGACTGGTGATCCTGTCTTGCGGTAAATGGTACAAACCATTGGCGATGATCACCAGTCGTTGTTAAAGTCGCTCTTAACTTACGAACAGCTTTATGAAACGACCCCCAGGGCTTGGAAATGATTTTTTAGATTTCAAATGCAAAATGGGGTCTAATACCGCAGTTTGCAATCTGAACTGCGGTATTTCTGCAAATGGGGGTCTGACGTAATGAGGGATTTGTGCCCCATTGGCTCTCCATAGTTGAACCACAACTTTAATCCAGAGTTTTCAGTTGAGAATATGGGCTAAGTGAATATAGACGTCAAGGTTTCGCATGACCGGCCAGTCATAAAGGTGCTCAGTTCTGGCTCCGTTCCTTTTTTAAGATCTTCAGCAGTATTCCGTTTGGCCAAAGGAAAAGGAATTATCTAATTGTACCTTAACGGCGGTACGAGCAGATAATTTGTGTGTCTAATTTCGAAACGAAAAAAGGAAATAAGAAGGCGCACTCAATTAAGTTTCTGTTTTGTGAAGGCGAAACAGAAGAAGGAAACAGATTTCAATTCAATTTGGTGTTTTTCAAAGGGAAAATTAAAATAAAAAACAAACCTTTTGCTGTTTTCCCGTTTTTACATATTTAATTCTTGAATCAAAATATTGAAATTAAAAATTACTGTTTTTCTGTTTTAAATCTTGAAAATAAAATCAATTTTCACTCAATATTTCGTTTTCACTTTTTCTGTTTCTAAATCTAACATTACCTTGATTGTTATGATCTCCATTACGTCAAACCCCCATTTGCAGAAATACCGCAGTTCAGATTGCAAACTGCGGTATTAGACCCCATTTTGCATTTGAAATCTAAAAAATAATTTCCAAGCCCTGGGGGTCGTTTCATAAAGCTGTTCGTAAGTTAAGAGCGACTTTAACAACGACTGGTGATCATCGCCAATGGTTTGTACCATTTACCGCAAGACAGGATCACCAGTCGCTCTTAACTTACGAACAGCTTTATGAAACACCCGCCTGATCAACCCCGCTTGGCCAGGTAATCCCCACAGGCCAGATTATGAGCGTTGAGCCAAGGACGAAATGATAAACAAAAGCTGTGCTATTACGTAAGTCTTCTCTGCCTGTAGAAGGACCTTCGGAATTAAATTATTGTATTCGATATTTAATCACGTTTTCAAAGGCATATTGTATTCAGAAATTCAATGCTAGCCCATTTTCAATTTCGAACGAAGAAAATCAACCTCGAAATAAGGAAAGTAAGTGAATAAACAAGTGGAATGCCTCTGGCCGTCTCACCTGCATCACGCGATTCAATATAGCAGCAGTGCTGATTTTGAAAACTACTATAACTCGCACAAGATGTTCAGTGATACTTGGTTACTCTTATTTCCACGTTTTATGAACTAGACCAATACACTTATAGAGATATGATGGCAATTCAACAAATACCCCCAACGTGGCCAAAGTTCTTTGACCTTACATGACCTTTGACCTTGATCATGTGACCTGAAACTCGCACAGGATGTTCAGTGATACTTGATTACTATTATGTCCAAGTTTTATGAACTAGACCAACACACTTTCAAATTTATGGCTGTAATTCAACAAATACCCCAATTTGGCCAAAGTTCATTGACCCTAAATGACCTTTGACCTTGATCATGTGACCTGAAACTTGCACAGGATGTTTAGTAATACTTGATTACTATTATGTCCAAGTTTCATGAATCAGATCCATAAACTTTCAAAGTTATGATGGTAATTCAACAGATACCCCCAATTCGGCCAAAGTTCATTGACCCTAAATGACCTTTGACCTTGGTCATGTGACATGAAACTCATGCAGGATGTTTAGTGATACTTGATTAACCTTATGTATAAGTTTCATGAACTAGGTCCATATATTTTCCAAGTTATGATGACATTTCAAAAACTTAACCTTAGGTTAAGATTTTGATGTTGATTCCCCCAACATGGTCTAAGTTCATTGACCCTAAATGACCTTTGACCTTGGTCATGTGACATGAAACTCAGGCAGGATGTTCAGTAATACTTGATTAACCTTATGGCCAAGTTTCATGAACTAGGTCCATATACTTTCTAAGTTATGCTGTCATTTCAAAAACTTAACCTCAGGTTAAGATTTGGTGTTGACGCCGTCGCCGCCGCCGTCGCCGCCGCCGTCGCCGTCGGAAAAGCGGCGCCTATAGTCTCACTCTGCTATGCAGGTGAGACAAAAACGGCGACATGTTTTCCCGGACCGCGCTCGGGCTGTTGTGTTATCTTCGGACCGAGGTCAAGAAACAGGTGTTTTGATACTTACATTGCATGCCTGGGGCAGTAGGGTTTGTCGTACTTGGAGAAGAGAATTCATTGAGAAAAACTGGGGTATGTTCTCAAATGGAGGTTTTTCGTCATGTCAATTATCAGTATTGGTTGAACTTGAAGTGAATCGATTCACACATTGATTGTGTTGTTAATTTATTTATATTTTCTATTTCAATTCCTGAATATATTGTAATATTCTTATCAAGTGCTTTGAAATGTAAAGCACTTGATAAATTTTGTGTATTTTTCATGTTTTATGTGGGTGATTTTGTTCAGCTTGGAACTGGTAACATTGTGATGTTAACTATGTGCTTCTGTAATATGAGATTAATATTGATAATGATATCTATTCTGTTCTCTTCCAGATCGAATGCAACTCGCCATTAGAGGAGGAGTACATGAAGATGTCGAGGAGCAGGTGGGAGTGGAGGGATGTGGGGTGGGAGTGGTGGATGGGGAGGTGCAGGGGGAGCAGGAAGGGGAGGATCTGGGGGTACCGGAGGTTGGGGCGGAGGTGGTGGTTTGGGATATGGAAGGTGAGGAGGTGGTTGGAGTGGGCGGGGAGGGGGAGGAGGCGGAAGAGTGGGGGGAGGAGTGGGACCAGTGGGCAGAGGCGGTGTTGGGGTTTAAGGCAAGTACGGCAAGGGAGTTGGGGTTTAGGTTACATGTAATTAGGGAGGAAGGGGAGGAGGGGGAGGAGGAGCAGGGGGAGCAGGGGGAAGAGGAGCAGGGGGTAGAGGAGGAAAGGGGGGTAATTCGTAGGGCGATAGTGATGTTAGAGTATGTGGGAGCGGGTGTGAGGAGGAGTTGGGAGTTTATTGTTAATATGTTTAATTAGGGTTTATTAGGTATCACCCATGTGAGCAATATGTTTCTGGAGCATTTTTTGTTGCCACTAATTTTATTATTGTTCATTTTTCTGTTACATATAGCATGCCATTTGCAATATGGCTGCCTTACAAGCAAGCAATTGTTATTATTTTTTGATGGGCAATAGACCTACATATGACAAAGTTTCATCCTACTAGGTTATAGGGTTCAAAGTTAACCACAGTGTTCTTCTTACTGTACCTACTGTAGGTCAAATAAAGAATATGCCCTGTTTGGATCTGGTCAAAGTGATACTTGGTGAAAATGATTATGAGATCATCAATATTTTTGTCTGACAGGTTGTCAGATCTGACAACTCTCCTTGACTTTGAAATGTTCAACAAGTCCTTAAAAAAAAAAAAAAATCTATATTGTTCGAAATAGACATGAAATTGAATACTTCAAAAATTTGCCGGTTTGCCCAATTGATCGTGGGCCTGGCAACTGCTGAGCAGCGCCAGATCGACGAGGCTCTATCCCTTTAATCGTTGAACGCCAAACAGGGTAGCAACATTAATGAAATGCTCCTCAGGTGTAGATTGACATCTTGGTAATGTACTATAAATGAATCACTTAGAGATATGGAACACTGTGGTTAATTTTGAAAGGGGTTACTACTGGATACCTTGCTTTACATTTCCAACCAATCTTTATACTTAGCATATATATCTCTATTGGGCACATCACTATTGGAAAGGGCTTAAGGCCTCAGGCTGGTCCTATGCCGACAGCCACAAAACATACTCATTAGGCGGTTTCAAACCGCCTCGATCACAAGAATCCCCGTTAAATTACGAGAACATTTTTAGGTTAAAAAATACCCATTAATTATTCCTGCATTTACACTGCCCCGAAACATACCCTTTGGGATAAATTCCTGAAGTTAGGAGCATGCGCAGTATGGTCTAATAAGCAGGCAAGGCGCGAGATTCAAAACCACTAGCCCAGCAGCCACCCACGGCGCCCGCGCCCAACAATACGCTGGGCTAAAAGTTCCCGTAAATTGCTTTCACATTGCCAAAATACCTGCGACCTTGGAAAAATCCCCGCGAAAGTTCTCGTAATTTCGCCAAGTACCTACTATTTAGCGGGTATTTTCTTTCGGGGAAATTACGCGTAGTTTGCTTTCACATTACCAAAATACCTGGTATTTTCTGATCGGGGTAAATTTCCCGATCAGAGAATACCTGGAACTGACAAAACTTTGAGGCGGTCTGAAACCACCTATAGTGGACACAGTGGACAAGCAAAATTTTGGGGTGGCTCTATCCCTTTTCGCCCACTCCAGACAATCGACAAAATGGGCGAACAATTAATCACAATGGATATAGAGCGTATGAAACATGTACGCAAAGAGTACACAACAGATACATAACATTTTCCAATGGATGGATAGATTCTTTTACGTTTTACATCCTTTCTGCATCCTCAAGTGCAGTGGGACCAAGCCTTTAACAATCGCAAGACCAATTAGAAAGGCATTGATGCATGTCAAAAAAGAGAAAGTGAGAAAAATAGTATACATAATACTTAATAACAACTTTAATTTATATGAAATATAGGACTGAAATTTTTTTCTGTGTATCTACATGCAGCAGATCAGTGCTTGCGTGGACATACGTACATAATACATACCCATCGCCTATCTAATCCTACACAGATTTTTGTCATTTAAAAAAAAAGAAATCCCTGTAAAGATGCATTAGCTTATAGTGCAAGCACATTTGAGTTTCATTTGGCAATGTCACTTCTTTGCCACATTCCTCCTCGCGGACTGGATTTTCATTGGTTGAGTGAGATGGTATAGAACAGCCTTTCTCATTGGATATTGTTTAAATAATAGGTGTGTCTTATAGAGAGACATGTAAAATGAAGATAAACTAGTACTCGGAATACAAAATCAGACATTTCAGAGAGATTTTAAGGGTATTTTATCTCACTGATTTGATCAAATATTTTATTTTAACGGATATAAAATGGATTTCACAATAGTACCCCAAGATTGTAATTTGAAATTCTGAACTCTTTTTTTATTGGTTTATTGGTTTTGCCTTTAACTCACTTTAACTACATGAAGCAGAATGCTATTTGGCTAAAAAAAAAAATTTCAATGTAACAATATCTACTAAAAAATTAAACATGATTTATTTCCTAGGTATTTAAGTGTTTTGTAAATCTATTATTATTTCCTTTTGTCTAAACTTTTAATTTGTAGCTAATCTGGCCCGAAGGGCGAGATGAGCTTATGCCGTTGCGTGGTTTGCGTCGTCCACCAACAATTTCAAAGTGCTTCTTCTTCATCATTTCAAGTCCAATTTCAATTATGTTTGCTTTATATGATAGCACTAGGTGGGGGATTCAACCCTCTTACACAGAATTTTGAAATTTAGATTAGAAATTGTTAAATGCTAATTCATGCATATTTTCAAAATTTACTTAAAATGCTTCTTCATTTGTTGACAGATGTTGATTATTTTCTTCCATCTGGTAGAGCTTCATGAGGTTTACCAAACTTCACTGTATTTTGAAATTTTGAGTAGAAAATTATTACACTAATTTATGTGAAATTTATTCATAAATCACAGAAAATGCCTCTTCTGTATTTGTTAACCGATTTTGAATTTTTATGCCCCCACAGACGAAATGAGGAGGGGGCATTAAGTTTTGCCCCTGTTTGTTTGTCCGTCCGTCCCCCCACTTGGTTTCCATGCAATAACTCGAAAAATATTTAATGGATTTTAAAGATTTAGGGTGTGTAGGTAGATGACACCAAAATACAGGCCAAGTTCAAATTCGGAGTCCGCAGGTCAAAGGTCACAGTTCATTAAATATGCGATTTGGTTTCCGCATGATAACTTTGGAAATATTCACCAGATATTAAAAATGTTTGGTGTCTTGGTAGATGACACCAAAATGCAGTCAGGTTCAAATCAAATAACCTGACTGTCATATCTTCTGTCAGATATTATTATGGAAAGGGTGAGTCTTTAGGTCAAAGGTCTAAATTTTTTCATTATATGCATATTGGTTTCTGCACGATATTAATTTCAATCATTTTGAATGAATTTTTGATGGCATTAAGCGGGGGCATCCGAATTCTTTGGACACGTCAAATATCTAGTTAGGTGATCTGTCTGTTGACAGATCACCTCTTGTGTTTCTACGAATTTTCTTTTTTATTTATTTATTCTTTTTATTTATTTTTCTTTTTCCACCCTTTTCTTGTTCCACCAAAATCAGAAAAACTGTTCTATCAATTTTCATCAAATTATTATCAATTATGCACAGTTATAATGCGATGTGTACGAAACAAGTTCAACGTCAAATGGTCATCGTGACGTCATCTACGCGCCATTTTGTAAAATCACATTATCAACAATATCTTCATCATCAATCATCAAAAATGAACAATATTAACATGAAATTAACTTCAGATCATGGGTCAACTGTCCATGTGATCAAACGTCATTAACACGTCACGACGCGCATGTACGCGCGCGTCAAAATTTCAAAATGCTCAAAATCACTTTTTGATCAAAGTAGAGTACGAATCAGGTCATTTGAAGCATTTCAAGAATTTGCGTGCTCACGCGTTTTCGCGCGCGTTCACGCGCGTAACGTCGTTACGCAATGTAAAATCGCCATTTCTTTTACATCAATGCATTTATTATGAAATTCTGATTAATTTGATTCCTTGATCAACCTTCTACGACCAGTAGTAAAGGAATTAGCTTCTATCAAATTTTTAATAACGCGCGCACGCGCGCGTTCACTATAGGCCAAATATGTGGAAAAACATGCCTTTACAAAATTTAATATAACTCTTCGGATAGTCCGTTGACCCTCAAATATTCTTTTATATTCCGATAGAGTATGAATTGTAGATGTGATTTCATGTCACATTTGACCCTAAATTTTATCATGACGTCATCAAAATGGCGTCGGAACTAAAATTTTCCATTTTTGTTTTATGACGTTTTAATAATTTTGCAAATATGACTATAACTCCGTAAATATTGGTCAATTTTCGCCCAGTTTTTTTACATGTTGTAGCTGAATACATACTCTTTCTAACGTAATGGCTATATTAACATTTAAAGGAACGGATCATCCTGAAAAATGGCAAGTTATAGAGGCATGTCATTTTCGCTCATTTTGTGTGCAATCTCTATGGGAAATGGCTTTTTCTCAAAACTGGATTTTACATTCCTCTATTTCGCGAGCCATATCTCCATTTCTAATCGTCGGTTTTCTCTTAGCTTGGAGTATAATGTAGCTGAGATTGTAAGCTATCGCAATCTGGTCTTATTTTTCTGATAAGAAGCCGGGATCATGCCCGTATTTTTCTTGAAAAATTGGATTTGAGATCCCCTCAATTTGCTTATGTGTAAAGTCTATGGGAAATAGTGCTTATGTGTATTAGTCTATGGGAAATAGTGTAGCTCAGTTGATAAGGCACCAGACTTACGTCCTTAGGGTCGAGGGTTCGAGCCCAGGGGTGAATATGAGAATTTTTTTTTCTTTTTTGTTTATTTTCAACATTTCACAAATGGTCCTTTATGACCATTACAAGGTATATATTGCACAATAAAATAGTTTTAAAACCCTTTTATTATAACTTGTACATATACCATGTGTAACACTTATTTCACAAAACTTTTCATTTCCCTCTTTTCAAGGGTATTCAACATGTTCTCTTCGTAATAAAAGTTCAGTTTTCAATATGATCATCGTATTGATCTCAATAAACATGGTGATTGTATTCGTGATCATGAAAATCAGAGACAGATCACCTAATTCGTCCTCATGACGAATTAAAGTTCTAGTGTTTTCTTCCATCTGGTAGAGCTACATGAGGGTCACCAAATTTCCACACAGATTTTAAAAATTTAACTAGAAATTTATTTATGCTAATTTATGCAAAATTTATTCATAAATCACTAAATGCTTTTTCTTCTTCATTATTGATCAATTTCAATTTTGTTTGCTTTATATGATAGCTCTAGGTTGGAATACAAAACTTCTACACAGAATTTTGAAACTCGATCATTGAATATGCTAATTATGCATATTTTTCAAAACTCAGAAGAAATGCTTATTTACTTGTTGACGGATTATAATTTTTTTTTTTGGTTCCAACTGAGAGCTACATGAGGTTCACCAAGGTTTTACACAGAATTTAGAAATTTTGACTAGAAAATTATGCAAATTTATACGAATTTTTTTCATAAATCACATATATCGCTTCTTCTCTGTCATTTCCTCATCAATTTAAATTCTGTTTTCTCAAATTAAATTCTGTTTTCTCAAATTATGTTTCCAATATAATTCACTAAACCGTCAACTGGGCTGAAATTAAAAATTGTTTTAAATTTTGTTGCAAGATGCTGGATTAGCTCCACATCATCGATTTTGGGTCTGACAAGCACTTAGCAAATGGTGGTTACTCTCGGAACTGTGTACCTGGGCATTGCAAAAGCAATTTTGGGTCTGACAAGCCCTTAGCAAATGGTTGTTGCTCTCAGAACTGTGTACCTGGGCGTTGCAAATTGTGTCTCAAAAAATTTGAAAAAATTCAGCTAATGGTGCACTGGCAAAATATGCACCCCCTTGTTACTGAAAAGTAACCCTACGTAAACTGGGTTAATTCAGACCAGCTTTTTTTTGGGGGAAAGGGGTCAATTTGACCCCCAATTCAGATCTCAGCCACTCTGATTTTGTGATCGCCTCAAAAATATGCACATGCACAAAACTGAATAATAAGATTTTTCATTATTAAAAAAAAAAAATATGTATTTTTTAATAGATTTTAATGGTGTAATTATTCAAATACGTTTTTTTTTTTTTTTTTTTGGGGGGGGTGAATGTAACCCTCCTAATGATCCTGGCTGCTGATCATGTTATCACCTTGAAAATTTTCACACCAGTAGAGCTGGATTTAGACTGTATAAGTACCATTTTCAAAAATCATGCTGATAAGTGTAGGACAGGGTTTTTGTCTCGCCTGCATAGTATCTAGAGTGAGACTTTAGGTGCTGCTTTTACGACGGCGGTGGCGTCATCAACAACAAATCTTAACCAAAGGTTTAGTTTTTGAAATGTCATCATAACTTAGAAAGTACATGGGTCTAGTTCACGAAGCTTGGACATAATAACCATGTATTACTGAAAATCCTTTGAGAGGTTGAGGTCACGTAACTCAGGTCAAAGGTCATTTAGAGTCGATTAACTTCTACCATGTTGGGGTAGTCAATTTCAAAATCTTAACCGAAGATTAAGTTTTTGAAATGTCACAGTAACTTAGAAAGTATACAGACCTAGCTCATAAAACTTTGACATAAGGGTAATCAAGTATTACTGAACATCCTGCTTGAATTTCAGGTCACATGACTGAGGTCAAAGGTCATTTAGGGTCAATGAACTTTGGCCATGCTAGGGGTATGTGTTGATTTCCATCATAACTTTGAAAGTTTATGAATCTACTTCATGAAACTTGGACATAAGAGTAATTAAGCATCAGTGAACATCCTGCATGAGTTTCAGGTCACATGACCAAGGTCAATTAACTTTGGCAGTGTTAGGGGTATTTGTTTATGGATCTAGTTCATGAAATGTGGACATAGGGGAAATCAAGTACTTGCACAAGTTTTCGGTCACACGATCAAGGTCAAATGTCATATAGGGTCAATGAACATAGTATTTATCATCATGTGGATGGTGTTTTTTATGAATGATTATTCTATAGTCATTTTCAAAGTCAGCACTTGCTGCTTTATTGAATGTGATGTGTATTGCAATTTGTAATAGGCGCTCCACTTGTATTATTATGTATTTTATCAATGAACTTGTGTTCATTTGTGTTGTATTAACCTAAATATGCAAAGAAAACAGATTATCGAAGACTGGTAAAAGTTCTTTGAAGAAAAAACAAATAACATAACCTGATTTTCTATTGGATGGTTGTACTCAATAGCAGTGTATGATATTATTCACTGACGATAGGATACAACCCTGTTTCAAAGAAATTTTAATAACATTTGAGATGAACATTCCGACCAATGAAATCTTAGAAAATCACAGTTCAGAGTGGTGGTATATAGTACAAGACTTGAATCCTGTAGAAATAAAAGCAAATTCAATTTTAAATCATAATAGTGTAATCATTGGCTGCTACATTTTATTATTTCTAGCATAATGCCGAACTTCAAATGAAATAATTTTACTTCTTGGAAATGCAAAATTTTATTTATTAACATATCGCGTTGCATCGGATCACATAGTTGTGGTGGGCTTTAGTGAATGAGGAAAATTTGTCATTGTTTCATGGTTAAAGTTCAACTTGCTTTTAAACATCTTCATTCCAAAAATTTGGGCTACGCATCCTGATTTTGTACTTGATGGTTGTACTAAATATAAAGCTACATGTATGATGCCATGAACTGACAAAAGGACACAACCCTGTGAAATTATTTCTTACTAAATGACAAATGACAAAAATATGCCAATTGAAAAAAAAACAGTTTCCTTAATATGTCAGTGGAAGGCAGTTGGGATATTGACCTTTGCTGTTGGTGCAAATTCTTCCCCAGTATATGTTGATGCCTAGGCGGTGTTAACGTTCTGCACCAGGGGGGGGGGTGGGCACTTCCATTGACCAGTGGATACCATGCATGACCATGAGCTTTCGAAAAGCACCCTAAAGGCCTGGTCACACCGCCCGAGGGTTGTTTGAGCGGTCGTGGAGCGGTAGGGAGAGAGGGTCGAATTTCGACAACGCTCGTCACCGCTCACAAAATTGGGGAAAAAATAGAAAACATGGGTGTTGCCTTAGCGGTGCACCGCTGAAGCCAGTGTAGCTTTAGCGTTGGTTTAACGGTGGCGAGCGGTCGCGAGCGTTGGTTTAGCGGTGACTTCGAGCGTTGATAGAGCGGAGTTCTGCGCATGCGGGCGTCGCACAGTGGGCCAGAATGAGTTGAAAGTGTGCCAAAATTATTTTCCATGTTATATTTTTATTTACATTTTTACATGTAGATTAAGGGTAATTTTGGGCGTAGAATCGACTGAACATAATTTAAAGCCCATATGACGTCACTTTGATACCAAATTTTGTGAAAAGAAAAATTACGCTAAACAATGTGAAGTACATAAACTTTGTGTTATGTGTTACTTTAAGATTGATCAGAGTGAATGTTGGTTTATGCTTCTCACATGCCTAAAAAGTGTATATGAGATCCTGAATTAATTTTATGGCATCAAAACGATCATTAGATTAAAAAAATACTAAAAAATCTGAAAAATATTAACCGTGCTTTATCAAGCTGTGTAGACTTTGTTAAAACGCAGAGTATACAGTGCGTCCCACAAAAAGCGAAACCGAGATTTATCAATGATTAATCATAACTTAATCACAAATACAATAGACAAATGACCTAGATTATTATTAGATTATTTCTCATTCACGCATGAGTGAGCAAAAACAATATGAAGAGGGGGATACCAAAAAGTCATTTGGCGGGCTGTATCTGGGTTTCAAAATGAAACCCCATTTTTAAAAAGTTTAATATCTGCTCTTTAATTTGATACCTCTATTACAGAAAATGGTCAAGAAATAACAAAGTTCTGGTTATTTGAAATTAAAGGCTTGAATTTAAATAATTTCATAAAATGAAGAGGTTTTACAGGCTAGCGTTCAAACTCACTCGACACTCTGTTTTGTTGACGATCAGCCATGCATTATGTCTTTTGTTAACCGTGCGATAGCTTCTGTGGGAAACCGGTGAAAACACGTTTATTTAATGAAATTATGGAAATACATGTACAAGCATTGTTTCGAGGGAACCATTTTTAGTGATTAAGGTTTCAAATAAAAGAGCAGATATTGAACTTTTTAGGCATGTGAATTTCTTTTTGAAATTCAAAAATGACTTTTTGGTATCCTTTCTTCAAATTGTTTTTGCTCACTCATGCGTGAATGAGGAATAATCTAAGTAATATCAGATGAAAGAGGAGATTCTAAGCTTTACATTGATAGGTCATTTGTCTTTTGTATTTATGAATAAGTTATGATAAATCATCGCTAAATCTCGGTTTAGTTTTTTGTTGGACGCACTGTATAACACAACGAATGTTTTACTATGATGAGGGTTTTTGGCTGAAATTATTCTACAAGTAACTTTATCTCTGGAAGAGGGCTGGGTAGCCCTTATATGCGTTTTCAACCTTCATTTTGTTTACATTATGCCCAGAATTTCATGGAATGGAAGGGGAATCGTCCCCGCCGTGCAAAATTGCAAAAATGAACGGCAATGTACACCCCACACGGTGCGCTGCGATGACTGCACGGTATAAAAATGACCGTTTTTGAACAGGTTTTAGGGTGATGTCTCAAGTAAAATTGGCTCTAACATAAAAACGGGCAAAAACAGGCAGCTAAATTTGGTATCTACTTAAAGCTTAGACACCGGGCATAATGATGATGATAGAATTTAAATGAAAATCCACGGAAATCAAAACGTTTCTCATGTAAATGCAAAAAACATGGATTATTAGCCCATTTCGATTCCAAATGAGCTCCTTATTCATTTCTCCCCGTATTTATAGCCAAATTCTGGTACCGCTCCGACACCTCCATACCAACGCTAAACCAAGGTTCATCACCGCAATGGATCGCTACTCTAACACCCAGCACCGTTCCAGCAATCCCGTGTCCGCTCGGAAAACGCTTACAACCGCTCCACCAAAGTTTGTGAACCGTTTAATCACCGGCCGGGCAACGCTGGCGAAGCAGCGGTTGTCCAGCGTTCCAGATTTCTGTCTAGCGGTGCCAAACTTTGACTGGAAAATTGCCCGCTCCTCACCGCTCGCAATATTTTGAGCAGCTCAAAACTTTCGGAGCGGTAGGAGGGACCATCAGCGGTGGCCAAGCGTATTCGGCGTTGCCTTAACGGAGGCCAACTTTGGTTAAACGTTGGTGAACGGTAGCGAGCGGTGATGATTTTTTTTCTCTCCGCTCCACGACCGCTCCAACAACGCTCGGGCGGTGTGACCAGGCCTTTAAGAAATAATTTCCATGTTCAGAAAATGCACCCCTGAACAAGTATTGGAAACAAAATGGTACCCTTGACAGGAATTCCCTGATTGGACCCCCTAAACAACTTGAAGTACAATGATATCGTAATTGTTATGGCACGGTCTCACAGACATGATCACAGATGTTGGCCTTACCTTTACTTTCAATGGGTTTAGTACCACCCGACGCACCTCGCTCAAATTTGACCTGAAACATGTAGTGTTGGGGCAAAAAGTACATCCTTTATAAGGTATTTTAGTCTTTTTATACCCTTTTAAAATTATTTTAGTGTTTTTGACACCCTTATTACGTCGCGTACATAATGTGCCCCATCTTTAAAAAGAGATCAATTTTATAATTTTTTTGGTCACGCATGGTATCCACTCGTCAATGGCAGTGGCCCCCTGGGGCATTCTGCCCAGGGTGCGCTCCTATAGGCTTTCTTCCTTCAGATTGTATCCCCTCACCTATATGCCATTGGTCAGTTGATTTAATCTTTCTTTTCTTGTGTTCTACTTTCAGGGGTATCTCCTGTGATCTCATGTGAAGATTGTACAGAATGAAATCTGTATTTAGAGTCAAGTTTCTCTGGATCCTGCTTGTCATCCAGAGTGTGAGGACTCAAGCATCAGGTTCCGACACTGGATGGATGAGAAGCAGATTTCATTGGATCAGACTGGTAAGAAAGTCATGTGCATCAATTGTTATGGTCTTTCGGGGTTTGGGCCAAATTACAGAATCCACAAGTTTCTGGTTGTTTCTTGCCTAAAGCATGAAACATTTTCCTTGGGCGTTTTTTCTGGCCGAGTCACCCTCGTGCAAACCATGGGTGTTTTTTGTTTTAATTATGTTGCAGGGAAACATAAAACAAAAGGGCTGTGTGGATTCTGTGTAGATGGATTGCATTTCTCTAAGAAGCATGAAACTGCCAAACATTGACATTTAATCTGATATCAAAATGTGGGTCTGTTCTAAAATCTTTTAGCCATTACTATTTGATTATTTACTAAGGTGATCAATCTCTCTTCTTTTCTTTTGAGAGATAGCTCCCCAAAGATAAGTGATCGTTGGCAATGGTTTGAGATTTCCTATAGCAAGTTCATATATTATCAGATTATCTGCCAAAATTTTGGTGTTTCATTCTTCTTAAAGGCCTTTTCAGAATGGAACAGATGGTAAGTATGCATTTATTACTTGGACCCTGTTTATATACTCTCTTTCGTCTACTGATTTGTTTTGTATGTTATAGAGTTTAACCAGTGACTTTTAGGGGGGAGTGGGAAACTTGGGAGTGTTTTTTTTTTCAATCCTGATGGGGAAATGTTGAATTGTGAATGATGATCCTACTGGGCATAATTTTTTTTAATGTGGGTGAATAGTACGGCCAATTAGATTTGTTGGGATGGTTGTCGGGGGAGGGGGGGGGGGGTCAGTTTGTTAGGTTCATTGCCAGGGGGAGGGGAAGGGGTATTTATCAAATTCAGTATTTAAAGTAAGTATCCATAACTGGGAGATGGGATGGTATTCAGTGTGAAGTGTGATTCTTAGGTGAACGGCATGCCCAGTGACTTGCATTTTTTTTGGGGGGGGGGGTGAGGGAGTGATTTTTTTATTCCTGACTGGGAGATGGTGACCTGTGAATAATGTGCCTACCGGGCAAAGTTCCTTAAACTGTAGGCGAACGGCACGCCCAGTCAGCTTTTTTGGGATGGTTGTGGGGGGGGGGAGGGCAGGTTGTCTGGGTTGGTTGGCGGGGGATGGGGATTAGATTATTTATATAACTTTATTCATCAATAATGCTTTCTTTTTTTCCTAATTGTGAGATGGTAATCTGCGAATGATGATTCTTCAATGAACAGCATGCCCAGTGACAATTTTTCGAGAGGGTGGGGGGAGGGGTTGTGGGGGAGTGTTTATTTTCCTGGCAGATGGTGACCTGTGAATGATAAGCTTACTTTTCATAATTGTTTTTACTTCTTCATAATGTAGCTGAATGCAGCCCAGTCAGCTTTGCTTGGATGCATGGGGGGGGGGGAGGTGGAGGGATTGAGTTATTTTAGTAGTTTTTATTGATGATATTTTCTCTATTCCTAACTGGAAGATGGAACCAGTGAATATGTATCTTAGGTGAACAAAATGCCCAGTGACTTGTGCTTTTTTGTGGGAGATGATAACCTGCGAATAATGATCGTTCAATGAACAGCATGTCCAGTGACTTTTTTTTTTGGGGGGGGGTGGTGATTTTTTTTTCTCACTGGCTGATGGTGACCTGTGAATAGTATGCCTACTTTTCATAGTTCCTTTAATCCTTCATAATGTAGGTGAACACAGCACAGGCAGCTTTGCTGGGGAGGTGGAGGGATTGAGTTGTTCTGGTGTTTTTGTAAAAAATATTATTGTCATCTTTGTATTATTGTAGTGTTTTTATTCCTGAATGGGAGATGGTGACCTGTGAATGATGAGCCTACCAAGCCAAGTCCCTTAAATTGTAGGAGAACGGCATGCCCAGTCAGTTGATTCTGGGGGATCCTGGGGGGGGGGGGGGGGAAATGATCGGGTGGGGGATTAGATTATTTGAGTATTTAATTTACTTTATTTAACAATGTTTTCTTTATTCGTAACTGGGGAGATGGTAATCTGCAAATGATGATTATTCATTGAACAGCAAGCCCAGTGCTTTTTTTTTTGTGGGGGGGGGGGGTGGGGTGTGGGTGAGTGTTTTTTTCTTTCTGACTGGCAGATGGTGACCTGTGAATGATAAGCCTACTCATAGTTCCTTTACTCTATAATGTAAGTGAATGCAGCCCAGTTAGCTTGGCTTGGACGGATGGGGGGGGGGGGGGAGTGGAGGGATTGAGTTATTTTATTAAGTTAATATTGACAATATTTTCTTTATCCTAACTGGGAGATGGTAACCAGTCAATATGTATTTTAGGTGAAGAAAATGACAAGTGACTTGTGCTTTCTTGGGAGGGGGTGGGGGTAGTGTTTTTATTACTGACTGGGAGATGGTGACCTGTGAATGATGAGCCTACTGGGCCAAGTCCCTTAAACTGTAGGAGAACGGCATGCCCAGTCAGTTGATTTTTTTTTGGGGGGGGGGGGTGGGGGACAGGAATGATCAAATTTTTAGAGTATTTATTGAGATATTCAATATTAAGTGTCAATAATATTTTTATTCCTAACTGCTGCTAGATAATAACCAGTAAATAATGATCCTTCAGTGAACAGCATGCCCAGTGACTTGTGTTTATTATATTTTTTGGGGGGAGGGGGTTGGGGAGTGATTTTTTTTATTCCTGGCTGGGAGATGGTGACCTGTGAATGATGAGCCTACCGGTCCAAGTCCCTTAAACTGTAGGAGAACGGCATGCCCAGCCAGTTGATTTTGGGGGATGGGGGGGGGGGGGGTTTGGGGCAGGTATGATCAAATTTTTAGAGTATTTATTAAGATATTCAATATTAAGTATCAATAATATTTTTATTCCTAACTGCTGCTAGATAATAACCAGTAGATAATGATCCTTGGGTGAACAGCATGCCCAGTGACTTGTGTGTAATATATTTTTTTTGGGGGGGAGGGGGTTGGGGGAGTGATTTTCTTTTTTCTTAATTGTGAGATGGTAACCTGCGAATGATGATTCTTCAATGAACAGCATGCCCAGTGACAATTTTTCTGAGGGTGGGGGGAGGGGTTATGGGGGAGTGTTTATTTTCCTGGCAGATGGTGACCTGTGAATGATAAGCTTACTTTTCATAATTGCTTTTACTTCTTCATAATGTAGTTGAATGCAGCCCAGTCAGCTTCGCTTGGATGCGTGGGGGGGGGAGGGGGAGGTGGAGGGATTGAGTTATTTTAGTAGTTTTTATTGATGATATTTTCTCTATTCCTAACTGGAAGATGGAACCAGTGAATATGTATCTTAGGTGAACAAAATGCCCAGTGACTTGTGCTTTTTTGTGGGAGATGATAACCTGCGAATAATGATCGTTCAATGAACAGCATGTCCAGTGACTTTTTTTTTTTTGGGGGGGGGGGGTGGTGATTTTTTTTTCTGACTGGCTGATGGTGACCTGTGAATAGTATGCCTACTTTTCATAGTTCCTTTAATCCTTCATAATGTAGGTGAACACAGCACAGGCAGCTTTGCTGGGAGGTGGAGGGATTGAGTTGTTCTGGTGTTTTTGTAAAAAATATTATTGTCATCTTTGTATTATTGTAGTGTTTTTATTCCTGAATGGGAGATGGTGACCTGTGAATGATGAGCCTACCGGGCCAAGTCCCTTAAATTGTAGGAGAACGGCATGCCCAGTCAGTTGATTCTGGGGGATCCGGGGGGGGGGGGGAATGATCGGGTGGGGGATTAGATTATTTGAGTATTTAATTTACTTTATTTAACAATGTTTTCTTTATTCGTAACTGGGAGATGGTAATCTGCAAATGATGATTATTCATTGAACAGCAAGCCCAGTGCTTTTTTTTTTGTGGGGGGGGGGTGGGGTGTGGGTGAGTGTTTTTTTCTTTCTGACTGGCAGATGGTGACCTGTGAATGATAAGCCTACTCATAGTTCCTTTACTCTATAATGTTAGTGAATGCAGCCCAGTTAGCTTGGCTTGGACGGATGGGGGGGGGGGGGGAGTGGAGGGATTGAGTTATTTTATTAAGTTAATATTGACAATATTTTCTTTATCCTAACTGGGAGATGGTAACCAGTCAATATGTATTTTAGGTGAAGAAAATGACAAGTGACTTGTGCTTTCTTGGGAGGGGGTGGGGGTAGTGTTTTTATTACTGACTGGGAGATGGTGACCTGTGAATGATGAGCCTACTGGGCCAAGTCCCTTAAACTGTAGGAGAACGGCATGCCCAGTCAGTTGATTTTTTTTTTGGGGGGGGGTGGGGGACAGGAATGATCAAATTTTTAGAGTATTTATTGAGATATTCAATATTAAGTGTCAATAATATTTTTATTCCTAACTGCTGCTAGATAATAACCAGTAAATAATGATCCTTCAGTGAACAGCATGCCCAGTGACTTGTGTTTATTATATTTTTTGGGGGGAGGGGGTTGGGGAGTGATTTTTTTTATTCCTGGCTGGGAGATGGTGACCTGTGAATGATGAGCCTACCGGTCCAAGTCCCTTAAACTGTAGGAGAACGGCATGCCCAGCCAGTTGATTTTGGGGGATGGGGGGGGGGGGGGTTTGGGGCAGGTATGATCAAATTTTTAGAGTATTTATTAAGATATTCAATATTAAGTATCAATAATATTTTTATTCCTAACTGCTGCTAGATAATAACCAGTAGATAATGATCCTTGGGTGAACAGCATGCCCAGTGACTTGTGTGTAATATATTTTTTTTGGGGGGGAGGGGGTTGGGGGAGTGATTTTCTTTTTTCTTAATTGTGAGATGGTAACCTGCGAATGATGATTCTTCAATGAACAGCATGCCCAGTGACAATTTTTCTGAGGGTGGGGGGAGGGGTTATGGGGGAGTGTTTATTTTCCTGGCAGATGGTGACCTGTGAATGATAAGCTTACTTTTCATAATTGCTTTTACTTCTTCATAATGTAGTTGAATGCAGCCCAGTCAGCTTCGCTTGGATGCGTGGGGGGGGGGGGGGGAGGTGGAGGGATTGAGTTATTTTAGTAGTTTTTATTGATGATATTTTCTCTATTCCTAACTGGAAGATGGAACCAGTGAATATGTATCTTAGGTGAACAAAATGCCCAGTGACTTGTGCTTTTTTGTGGGAGATGATAACCTGCGAATAATGATCGTTCAATGAACAGCATGTCCAGTGACTTTTTTTTTTTTTGGGGGGGGGGGGTGGTGATTTTTTTTTCTGACTGGCTGATGGTGACCTGTGAATAGTATGCCTACTTTTCATAGTTCCTTTAATCCTTCATAATGTAGGTGAACACAGCACAGGCAGCTTTGCTGGGAGGTGGAGGGATTGAGTTGTTCTGGTGTTTTTGTAAAAAATATTATTGTCATCTTTGTATTATTGTAGTGTTTTTATTCCTGAATGGGAGATGGTGACCTGTGAATGATGAGCCTACCGGGCCAAGTCCCTTAAATTGTAGGAGAACGGCATGCCCAGTCAGTTGATTCTGGGGGATCCGGGGGGGGGGGGGGGAATGATCGGGTGGGGGATTAGATTATTTGAGTATTTAATTTACTTTATTTAACAATGTTTTCTTTATTCGTAACTGGGAGATGGTAATCTGCAAATAATGATTATTTATTGAACAGCAAGCCCAGTGCTTTTTTTTTTGGGGGGGGGTGGGGTGTGGGTGAGTATTTTTTTTTTCTGACTGGCAGATGGTGACCTGTGAATGATAAGCCTACTCATAGTTCCTTTACTCCTCTATAATGTAAGTGAATGCAGCCCAGTTAGCTTTGCTAGGACGGATGGGGTGGGGGGGGGAGGTGGAGGGATTGAGTTATTTTATTAAGTTAATATTGACAATATTTTCTTTATCCTAACTGGGAGATGGTAACCAGTCAATATGTTTTTTAGGTGAAGAAAATGACAAGTGACTTGTGCTTTCTTGGGAGGGGGTGGGGGAAGTGTTTTTATTCCTGACTGGGAGATGGTGACCTGTGAATGATGAGCCTACTGGGCCAAGTCCCTTAAACTGTAGGAGAACGGCATGCCCAGTCAGTTGATTCTGGGGGATCCTGGGGAGGGGGGAGGGGAATGATCGGGTGGGGGATTAGATTATTTGAGTATTTAATTTACTTTATTTAACAATGTTTTCTTTATTCGTAACTGGGAGATGGTAAGCAAATAATGATTATTAATTGAACTACTTTTTTTTTGGGGGGGGGGGGTGTGGTGTGGGTGAGTGTTTTTTTTTCTGACTGGCAGATGGTGACCTGTGAATGATAAGCCTACTCATAGTTCCTTTACTCCTCTATAATGTAAGTGAATGCAGCCCAGTTAGCTTGGCTTGGACGGATGGGGGGGGGGGGGGGAGTGGAGGGATTGAGTTATTTTATTAAGTTAATATTGACAATATTTTCTTTATCCTAACTGGGAGATGGTAACCAGTCAATATGTTTTTTAGGTGAAGAAAATGACAAGTGACTTGTGCTTTCTTGGGAGGGGGGGTGGGGGTAGTGTTTTTATTCCTGACTGGGAGATGGTGACCTGTGAATGATGAGCCTACTGGGCCAAGTCCCTTAAACTGTAGGAGAACGGCATGCCCAGTCAGTTGATTTGGGGGGGGGGGTGGGGGGCAGGAATGATCAAATTTTTAGAGTATTTATTAAGATATTCAATATTAAGTGTCAATAATATTTTTATTCCTAACTGCTGCTAGATAATAACCAGTAAATAATGATCCTTCAGTGAACAGCATGCCCAGTGACTTGTGTTTATTATATTTTTTGGGGGGAGGGGGTTGGGGAGTGATTTTTTTTATTCCTGGCTGGGAGATGGTGACCTGTGAATGATGAGCCTACCGGTCCAAGTCCCTTAAACTGTAGGAGAACGGCATGCCCAGTCAGTTGATTTTGGGGGATGGGGGGGGGGGGGTTAGGGGCAGGAATGATCAAATTTTTAGAGTATTTATTAAGTTATTCAATATTGAGTATCAATAATAGCTTTATTCCTAACTGCTACTAGATAATAACCAGTAAATAATGATCCTTCGGTGAACAGCATGCCCAGTGACTTGTGTTTAATATATTTTTTGGGGGGAGGGGGTTGGGGGAGTGATTTTTTTTATTCCTGGCTGGGAGATGGTGACTTGTGAATGATGTGCCCACCGGGCAAAGTCCCTTAAACTATAGGTGATCCGCACACCCAGTCAGCTTTATTGAAATGGTTGCAAAAGGTGGGGGGTTAGATTATTTGAGTATTTAATTTACTTTATTCAACAATGTTTTCTTTATTCGTACCTGGGAGATATTAAACCCGCAAAGAATGATTGTTCATTGAACAGTATGCCCAGTGATAATTTTTTTTTTGTGGGGGGGGGGTGGGGTGCGGGTGAGTGTTTTTTTTTTCTGACTGGCAGATGGTGACCTGTGAATGATAAGCCTACTTTTCATAGTTCCTTTACTCCTCTATAATGTAAGTGAACGTAGCCCAGTCAGCTTTGAGGGGGGGGGGAGGTGGAGGGATTGAGTTATATTATTAAGTTAATACATACAATATTTTCTTTATTCCTAACTGGAAGATGGTAACCAGTGAAAATGTTTTTTAGTTGAAGGAAATGGCAAGTGACTTGTGCTTTCTTGGGGGTGGGGTGGGGTGGGATAGTGTTTTTTATTCCTGACTGGGAGATGGTGACCTGTGAATAATGATCCTACCCAGCCGAATCTCTTAAACTGTAGGTAAATGACATGCCCAGTCAGTTGATTTCTTGGGATCACTGTGGGGTAGGGGGGCAGGAGTGATGAAAGTATATGAGTCATCAATAATAATTTATTATTAACTGCAAGATAACCAGTAAATACTGATCCTTTTGTGAACAGCATATGCCCAGTGACTTGTGTTTGAATTTTTGAGGGGGGGGGATGGGGGTAGTGATTTTTTTATGCCTGACTGAGAGATGGTGACCTGTGAATGATGCCTACAGAGCAAAGTCCCTTAAACTGTAGGTGAACGGCATGCCCAGTCAACTCTGGATGGTTGCAAAGGGGGGGGGGGGGTTCAGGTTGTTTTGTTGGTTTGTGGTGGTGGGGGAGGTGGATTAGATTATTTTATTTATTCAACAATAATATTTTCTTCATTCCTAACTGGACGATGGTAACCTGTAAATTAGAAAACTGTAAGCAAACACCATGCCTAGTTATGTTTTTATGGGGGGAGGAGGAGAAAAGTTTGTTTTTTTAATTTCTGGTTGGGAGATCATGTCCTGTAAATGATGGACCTGGGTGGTGTTTCATAAAGCTGTTCGTAAAGTTACGCACAACTTTACGAACGACTGGAACATGTTCTTAGGTCATAAATCAATTATACAGGGACATCACATAGCACAAGATAGGATCACCAGTCGTGCGTAAAGTTGTTCGTAACTAACGAACAGCTTTATGAAACGGGCCCCTGGGCCAGGAATGAAGGCAAACAGCATGCTCAGCCAGCTTTATAAATCTTATTTTGTCATCACTCACTTGTCTGATTGGCTTCTTATTGGGGGCTGGTGCCTTTATTTGTTAGAGCTCCTGTGAGTAATGGGCTGACCGGGCTTGTCCCTTAAATTGTCGGTGAACGGAGCAGCAAATATGAGGGCATAAGATCCCATGAGTATTAAGCCAGGAATTCCAGTGAATGATGAAAAATTATATTTGTGCTATTATCTACATGGGAGCTGGAAAATCGTGTTATTTTCAGTATATTATTTTATTCAAAGTAAACCCAGATTAGAAAAAAATGTATATATTGTACAAACACAAATCTTATCACTGTCAATGGAGATTTTTTTTCTTCTTTTTTTGGGGGGAGTGGGTGGGAAGTTGTCACGTACATTATCAGTATCTGTCCGTCTTTGGCTACACATGCCATTCATCTACAACTCATAGATTAACCCAACCTGATCATCTAATTGGTTGCCAGAAGGGGGGGGGTAGTCAATCCTCCTTTAAATTCTGGTCTGAAGTAGCCCTGTTGAAATAGAGCTAAATGCATATTTTTTGCATTTTTTTTTCATTTTCTTTGTGAGTATTCAATGTGCTACAAGCCTCCTTGTTGAATTGGGTTTTTTTAATCAGTATTATATATATGTTTGGTTAAAAGGGTGATTGATCCCTTTTAGATTTGATTCCAGTTTGCGTTTTAGTCATGAAAAGTACATTAGCTTTAATTCAACGTGACTGAGTCATATGGAGATCTTGCTTCATCCACAATTTAGATTGACTTTAGTACTCTACACTGTAGTCTGGCTTCTATTTTTCCATTCATTTTTAATTTTTTTTTTTTTTACAAAACTGTATTGTAGATAGAGATTTGCTTAGCCCTATTGATGTTGAAGTGTAGGGTTGGTAGGGGGATGATACTAGTAGGTTTAGAATAATGGAAAGAGAATAATTTTTATGGTGATGTTGTAAATGAAGGATAAGAGATGGAATGAAAAAGAGTTAGCAATGGAGTAATGTTTCTTTGGTTAGGGATTGTGGACTTTTTGAAGATGAAGGACAAAGAGGTAAGTCATATTCCTTATCCTTTTAGGGACTTTTTAACAGCAGTAAATTTGGGACACAGGATTATTGTTTTCTGCACATGGCTTTCTTAGCTGTTTGATTCATAGACATTTGTACCATCCATGCAGTGTTTAACCTTTTGTTTTAGTCTCATCAGGTTAAAGTGACGAGGAGGCTTTTGGGAAACTGTTGGTGACTTGAACTATAGGTTTCCTTCTGTACAATCGGAACATGGACTTTATATGGAGACACCCCTGAAGGCAGAGAGCAAACAGAGAAAGATTCAAAGTACCAGCTGCTGATGGTAATGTTTGTGAGTGTATGATGTTGAAAGTGAATTTGTGAAACATTTGCTAAGTATGTGCACTGTTTACAGTGCTCATATTCAGCAGGCTTAGCTTTACATATTTTTTTAAAAATTACAATCAGAAGTGACTATGAAGGCCAAATAGGTTCATTCTTTTGGGGAAGATAACAGATCTAGTCATTGTTTATCATGGGAAAGTGATATGAGGCTGTTTGAAGGTCCAAAGCCTATACCTCCAAATCAAGGAGCCAAAACTGGCAACAAATTTCATTAAAGAAGCTGTCCCTCGATTCGGCACTGCACACAAACTGCAAAATGTGCATTTCCATCCTTGATATTTGAAGAGTGCTGTTGCACAAAAATCTGCAGATGTGGATTTTTAAGAGTGCTGTTGCACAAGAATCTGCAGATGTGGAATTTAAAGAGTGCTGTTGCACAAGAATCTGCAGATGTGGAATTTAAAGAGTGCTGTTGCACAAGAATCTGTAGATGTGGAATTTAAAGAGTGCTGAACATTGCACAAGAATCTGCAGATGTGGATCTTCAAGAATGCTGTTGCATAAGAATCTGCAGATGTGGAATTTGAAGAGTGCTATCACACAAAAATCTGCAGATGTGGATTTTGAAGAGTGCTGTCACGCAATCTGCAGATGGGGATTTTGAAGAGTGCTGTTACACAAGAATCTGCAGATGTGGATTTTAAAGAGTGGTGTTGCACAAGAATCTGCAAATGTAGATTTTGAAGAGTGCTATCACACAAGAATCTGCAGATGTGGAATTTAAAGAGTGCTGTTGCACAAGAATCTGCAGATGTGGATCTTCAAGAATGCTGTTGCACAAGAATCTGCAGATGTGGATTTTGGAGAGTGGTGTTGCACAAGAATCTGCAGATGTGGAATTTGAAGAGTGCTGTCACGCAATCTGCAGATGGGGATTTTGAAGAGTGCTGTTGCACAAGAATCTGCAGATGTGGATTTTAAAGAGTGGTGTTGCACAAGAATCTATAGATGTGGATTTTGAGTAGTGGTGTTGCACAAGAATCTGCAGATGTGGATTTTGAAGAGTGCTATCACACAAAAATCTGCAGATGTGGATTTTGAAAAGAGTGCTGTCACGCAATTAGCAGTTGGGGATTTTTAAGAGTGCTGTTGCACAAGAATCTGCAGATGTGGATTTTAAAGAGTGGTGTTGCACAAAATCTGCAGATGTGGATTTTTAGTAGTGGTGTTGCACGAGAATCTGCAGATGTGGATTTTGAAGAGTGCTATCACACAAAAATCTGCAGATGTGGATTTTGAAGAGTGCTGTCACGCAATCTGCAGATGGGGATTTTGAAGAGTGCTGTTGCACAAGAATCTGCAGATGTGGATTTTAAAGAGTGGTGTTGCACGAGAATCTGCAGATGTGGATTTTGAAGAGTGCTATCACACAAAAATCTGCAGATGTGGATTTTGAAGAGTGCTGTCACGCAATCTGCAGATGGGGATTTTGAAGAGTGCTGTTGCACAAGAATCTGCAGATGTGGATTTTAAAGAGTGGTGTTGCACAAGAATCTGCAAATGTAGATTTTGAAGAGTGCTGTCACACAAGAATCTGCAGATGTGGATTTTTAAGAGTGCTGTTGCACAAGAATCTGCAGATGTGGAATTTAAAGAGTGCTGTTGAACAAGAATCTGCAGATGTGGATCTTCAAGAATGCTGTCACACAAGAATCTGCAGATGTGGAATTTAAAGAGTGGTGTTGCACAAGAATCTGCAGATGTGGATCTTCAAGAATGCTGTTGCACAAGAATCTGCAGATGTGGATTTTGGAGAGTGGTGTTGCACAAGAATCTGCAGATGTGGAATTTGAAGAGTGCTATCACCCAAAAATCTGCAGATGTGGATTTTGAAGAGTGCTGTCACGCAATCTGCAGATGGGGATTTTGAAGAGTGCTGTTGCACAAGAATCTGCAGATGTGGATTTTAAAGAGTGGTGTTGCACAAAATCTATGGATGTGGATTTTGAGTAGTGGTGTTGCACAAGAATCTGCAGATGTGGATTTTGAGTAGTGGTGTTGCACGAGAATCTGCAGATGTGGATTTTGAAGAGTGCTATCACACAAAAATCTGCAGATGTGGATTTTGAAGAGTGCTGTCACGCAATCTGCAGATGTGGGTTTTGAAGAATGATATTGGATAAGAATCTGCAGATGTGGATTTTTAAGAGTGCTGTTGGACAAGAATCTGCAGATGTGGATTTTGATGAATGATGTTGGACAAGAATCTGCAGATGTGGATTTTGAAGAATGCTGTTGGACAAGAATCTGCAGATGTTGATTTTGAAGAGTACTGTTGCACAAGAATCTGCAGATGCGGATTTCGAGGGGTGCTGTTGCACAAGAATTATTAAAAATTAGAAATCTGATTGGGAAATAGGTTTCTGTTCCTTTATATCCAATTGGAATTTCCCCAAAATGATGCTAAACTTTGTTGCACCATCTGACTGTCTCTATGCTAATATGAATAAAAGCACATTTTATGTATTCTGAATATAAAGAATAATTTCTCCCAGTCTTCGCATTTTGTTCTTATACATGGTCCAAAATTTAATGACTACCAT
Source organism: Lytechinus pictus (assembly GCF_037042905.1). Lineage (NCBI taxonomy): Eukaryota > Metazoa > Echinodermata > Echinoidea > Temnopleuroida > Toxopneustidae > Lytechinus > Lytechinus pictus. Next base: position 10,189,880 of record NC_087245.1, on the reverse strand, counting down.
CTTTGGGAAGCTCCTATGCACGGTCTCCTTAATCTTTGGAGATATATTCCTGTCAGTAGTTACTTGGCTATCTTCAAAGTTAAAGTTTTAAGTCAGTGGGGCGTTAGCTTTCATGTAGTATGGATTATTTCCTGACCCCAGACTTTGTAAAATGCATTGGAAATACCTGTAACAGGGATAGGAAAAAGCAAACTTGGTGTCCCATTGACAACTTTCCAAGCCTCATTAAGCCTTGGGCAACAGAGTCAGGCCAGGAAATGTGAGATAATTACTTTACCATGAAAGCAATCACAAGTGGCATTACGTTATGTTTGCTTGTCATAAGATCTACCATGATTTGATCAAGAGTGATTTATATCCAAATAGTGTCAAAGTGTCCAGGAAAACTGAAGACCCACTCACTTTAAAACAAACAATAAATGATAACCAAGAAACACAGGTGTGTACAGGCAACAGTGTTTGATGCAAGCACAAGATGCCTTCACACTAAAGGCCTAATCATTGGTGAAGGTTTAATAATAAGAATCAAGTAAATTGCAATGCATTCTTTTACATTCTAATCTGACCGTTAAAGTATTTGGTTTATTATTTTTGTTTATTTTGTTTATTCTCTTGTGACAATTTTATTTTACTTTTGAGGATGTATCGCACCCTCTCTCCATAAATGAGTTGGAGGATGGCATCCCCCCTGCTGTTTTTTTGCGAGAAATCTCTACTGCGAAAAGCTGATGACATGTCGTTCAGTGAATATTTCTTTGAGACTTGTGCAACTTTTGAAACCATATTTGCCACCCCTTTTATTATATTCATCATTTTAGTGAATGTCAGACCCAAAGTTGCTAAAAAAAACTCACATGAATTCATCTACAAGTCTAGTGCAAATTGTGTTTTTAGCCAAAATACATTTCTGATTGAAGCTTAATCAATTTTATCTGGTATTAGATCAGAATAAAAATGGCAACAATTTCCATATAAAATAGTAAAAAACAAAAAGTTGACAAACAAAGAAATATGTAGGGAAAACAAATTAATTCATTGTTGTGGCTGCAGAGCACAGCAAGATTGAAGGTGCCGCTTTTCTGACGGCAGCGGCAATATCAAAATTTTAAATCTTACTCAAGGTTTAGTTTTTGAAATTTTATAACTTAAAATGTATATGGACTTTTTCCCTGAAACTTGGACATTGAAATAATCATGTATCACTCATCATTTTGCTTGATTTTCAGGCCAAATGAAAAAGGTCAGTTACAGTCAATGAACTTTGACCATTTTTGTGGTATCAACATTGAAATCTTCCCTAAAATGGCAGGGGGGATTGAATCAACCACCCCCTCAACATTTTCTGCGATCATTCCACTGCGCGAAATTTTTGGACCGCGCCACTCACAGAAGAGTTTATACTTTTAAGTCTTGCGCATCTTTTGAGACCAAATTTACAAACCCGGGTATGTGGTTCCGAAATTACGCAACATTTCGTAAGTGCATGTCAGACCAAAAATTGTTCCAAAACGTGATTTTGTGTACAAAGTCAATGCAAATTGAGTTTTCTCATCTTATTCATAAAGATATGATTATTTTTACTTTAAACAGCTGAAATCAATTGATTTTAGCATAATTATGCTTCAAAAGGTTGTGCAATAAATCTGGTGAAAAAAACAAAGAAAAACAAAAGGTTGAAAAACAAAGAAATACATAAGAAATTCATAGAACAATAAAATACATAAGAAATTGATTTCCAAAACGAAGTTTTTTTCAATTGTGATTGTTAAGAATGCTACAAAGAATATTTTTAATAAAAAATTAGCATTCTAGGAGCTTTATTTAGTGAATTAGAGCAAAAAGTATGATTTATGCATAAATTAGCATAATTAATTCATATAAAATAAAATATCATTATTTTGGAAAATTTTACCATACAGCCTTGTAAATTACATCGCACACTTCCATCACACACTACCAGCGTGCAAATTTTTGCGGCGCTCGTGCGATAGGCGGCCGAGATCTCAGGGGGGGTTGAATCAACCCCCCCCCCCCCCCCCGGCCACAGAACAGCCAAAAAAGCCCGGCTTAGTTAGGGTTAAACTAGTTAAAGTTTTTTAAATGAAATGACTTTCACCAATTTAGTTCATGAAACTTGGATATAAAAGTAGTCAAGTATCAGTAATTGTTTTGTATTCTTTTCAGGTTACATGGCTATGGTCATACATAATTTTTCTCCCTTGAACTTTGACATTTTTTTTAGTGTTTTGATGAAATTTCATAAGTTTGACTTTGATCTAGTTCATGACATAGGTCTCTTTCCATTCAATTAATTTCTTTATAGCTCAAGACGAGCTTATGCCATGGCGTGGCATCCGTCATCGATTGTCCGTCCACAATATAAAAATGCTTCTTCGTATTTCAAGTCCGATTTTAATTCTGTCTGCTTTATGTGATAGCACTAGGTGGGGGATTCAAAACTTCTACACAGAATTTTGAAACTCATTGAAAATGCTAATTTATGCGCATTTATAAAATTCACATGAAATACTACTTTATTTGTTAACCAATTTTGATTTTTTTTCTTTCATCTTTTTTTTTCTTTCAGCTTCCTAAAGTTCACCAAATTTCTACACAGAATATTGAAATTTTGAGGAGAAAATTATTTACGCTAATTTATGCAAAATTCATAAATCACAGGAAATGCCTCTTCTTTATTTGTTGACCTTAATTTAAAATGCTTCTTTGTCATTTCAAGTCAGATCCCAATTCTCTTTGCTCTACATGATAGCATTAGGTGGGAAATTCAAAAAATTTTCAAAGAATTTCGAAACTCATTTAATATGCTAATGTGCATTTTCAAAATTCACAAAAAATGCTTCTCCTTTATTGGTAGACCGATTTGATTTTTTTGCTTCCTTCTGGTAAAGATTCATGAGGTTCACCAAACTTCTACTCAGAATTTTGAAATTTTGACTAGAAAAACTTGTATGCTTATTTATGCATATTTTTGAAAATTCACATATAAAGCTTTTTCTTTATTTGTTGATCAATTTTGATTTTTTTTCTTCCATCTGGTGAATTTCATGAGGTTCACCAAACTCCTACACAGAATCTTGACATTTTGAGTAGAAAATAATTTTAATTTATTCAAAATTTATTCATAAATCACAGAAAATGCCTCTTCTACTTAATTTGTTGACCAATTTTTTTTTTTCATCCATCTGGTAGAGCTTCATGAGGGTCACCAAAACACCCCTTCAAGCTTCCCCCCCCCCATACCTACACATAACTGGACCATTGCAATGATATCTGCTTTACTTGAGCAGTGATTGGCACAAAGTAAAAGGCTTGAGTTTACTTTTGGTACTTGTCATGTCTGGGGAATCGAGAAACAAGTATGATATGAAGTATGAAATTTAAACACCCCTTTAAATGGTTGAGATCAGATGTCTGAAATGTTTACATTGATTTTGTTTCATTTTATGTCATCTTATCCAAATGTTATAAACAACCTAAAAGTTTGTTTACCCAGGCATGAAATTTCATTTTCATTGAACGAAAATGCCCCCAGGATGTTAAATATACAGCACGGTCACTTTGTATTTTTGCCTTTCCCATTTACTCAATGTAAAACTCATAATTTCTGGGCAAACCAGTTTCTGTGAGCTTTACACAAATGGACAGTGCTCACTGAAGCATTAGAGTCTCAAAAATTATACTTTCATCTGGTAGATGAGACCAAAGCCTAAGAATGTGAAAAAAATTATGCCCATTTTTATTTTTTCAATTTTTTAGGGTGACTTTTTTAATGATAAGGACTTTATACAAACTGTTCTTCGGCAGCATTTGCTCTTAGGTACGAGAATTTTCCTTGTGATTGGAAAGATTATGAGTAATTGCAATATTTTTCTTTTGTTCACCTTTTCCCTCAGGAATTTCATTTGCAATCAAAAGGAACAGCTAGATAATCAAATAATTATTGATAATACAATCATCAATAAACACTATGAACTGACACGTATTCAAAAATAATTTTGCATGCGACAATTAAACAATAAAGATATTTTATTGTATCTCATTAAATCTGCATTATTCGAAATTTAGTTGTACAAAGTCTTTGTCATATTGGTAGTGATTCATTATTGAGGATTTTAAATGATACTGAAAACCAGCGTTGTATTTGTTATTTTACTGAATTATACAGGTTTACAATAATTTTTTCCTCCAAATTTCAATATCTTAGTATCTCTGGTTTGGTCCTAATTCTGTATTTGAAGAGCTCACTTGCAAAAGGGGTAAGGTCCATTTTTCAAGAGATTTTTATCTCTTAATGTATAGATTTTTAGTAGCTCTATAAGATGATACCAAAGAAAAGGTGAAATTCCTATTAAAAAGTGAACTAAAATGGCAAAGAAAAATCACATTAAAAAAAAAGGAGTTAGGTCCATTTCAGTTTAGTTGCAAAAGGGGGTAAAGTCCACATTGATATTTTTTTTTAAAATATATAGAAAAAAAATTGGAGACAGGTAGATTTCTTTTATACCCAATTTTATGTTCACATGATAGGGTAATACATCATGACAATCAAGTTTCTCATAAGAATATTGCAATAAAAGAGAATAAAAAACATGGTTTTTCTCAGAATGGTCCAAAGTTGATCTAACCCCTTTTGCAACTAAACTGAGTCACTCTCTATTTGAACTTTCCATAGATGCACTTAGTTTCAGATTGTTAAAAAATTTTTTTGCAATAATAGCAATATTGGAAAGGCTTCTCTAGACGAGATAGGACTTAGTTTGAAGGGATTTGTGTCCCATATTTGAATTTATTTTACGCTTTGATTTGACAGACTACCATCCTAATTTGATATTGAAATAATTGTTTAAAATGATAACATGAATTAATATTCAAGATGAGTGGCCCAGTCCTGTCTTATATTTTTTATTTAGCAAACAGTTCATTTTGGGGTTCCTGGATCATAAACAAATCAAAACGTGGGAAAATGCTAGATTTGTAAACTAACTTCAAATCGGATTCTCATAAAAATGTGTAAGGTGGGTAACTAAAAAGCTTTTTACCTTTAATTTTTTTCCATATTTTGTCAATATATGTAAAGATATTCAACTTGTTTTTTAATCAAGTCATATTTCCATACATTCAGCATAGTTTTATTGATCAATATGTTTACAAGATATATTTACAATCAAAATATTATATTTTGAACAGCATTGCTGTTCCAGTCCCAAATAACAAACTGGTCTGTCAACATTAAGACTTAGTTTATAACCATATAAACAGCTATGAATTTTATGTTTTTCAAAATTAATAATCTTTTCCAAAAATATCTTTTTTTATGATAAAGACAAATCTAATGCTATTTCAGCTGCACATAGGTGCAATTTACAGGGTTTTTTTTACTTGTGTAACACGATCAGATATATTAAATCTCTGTTTTCTGCCTTTTGTGATGAAATTTTTTGCATCTTTTTCTGAATATGTAAAGATATTAAATTTATATTTTAATCAAGTCATATTTCCAGATATTCAGCATTGTTATGTTGATTAATATGTTTACAGATATTCAGCATTGTAATGGTGATTAATATGTTTACAAGATATATTTACAATTTGAATATAAACAGCATTGCTGTCCCAGTCCCATATAACAAACTGGTCCATCAACATTAAGACTTAGTTTATAACCACATAAACCGTTATGAATTTTATGTTATTCAAAGTTAATAATCTTTTCCAAAACATCAATTTTTTTTTATAATAAAGACAAATCTGATGCTATATCAGCTGCACATAGGTGCAATTTACAGGGTTTTTTTTACTTGTGTAACAAGATCAGATATATTCAATCTCTGTTTTCTGCCTTTTGTGATGAAATTTTTTGCATCTTTTTCTGAATATGTAAAGATATTAAATTTATATTTTAATCAAGTCATATTTCCAGATATTCAGCATTGTTATGTTGATTAATATGTTTACAGATATTCAGCATTGTTATGTTGATTAATATGTTTACAAGATATATTTACAATTTGAATATAAACAGCATTGCTGTCCCAGTCCCATATAACAAACTTTATAACCACATAAACAGTTATGAATTTTATGTCATTCAAAATTAATAATCTTTTCCAAAACATCAATTTTTTTTATAATATAGACAACTCTAACGCTATATCTGCTGCACATAGGTGCAATTTACAGGGTTTTTTTTACTTGTGTAACAAGATCAGATATATTCAATCTCTGTTTTCTGCCTTTTGTGATGAAATTGTTTACATCTTTGTCTGAATATGTAAAGATATTAAATCTATTTTTTAATCAAGTCATATTTCCAGATATTCAGCATTGTTATGTTGATCAATATGTTTACAAGATATATTGACAATTAAAATATTATATTTCGAACAGTATTGCTGTCCCAGTCCCAAATAACAAACTGGTCTGTCAACATCTGGAAACTGAATATATATGATATTATAAACATTGAACATAAAAGTGGGAAATGCAAATTATAACACAATGACAAAAAAGTATATATATCAACAATAATTACTAAAAAAAAAAACTTGATTATACATCATTTGAACTTTATTGAGAAGTTGGGTTTCATATCTCCTTTTAAAAACATTTGGAAAAGAATATTGCCATCCATTGGAAAATGTTATGTATCATTGTGTACTCTTTGCATACATATTTCATATGCTCTATATCCATCGAGCATCCGTCCAAAGTGATTTCATTGTTCGCCCATTTCGTCCGTTGTGTGGAGAGGATGAAAACAGATATAGCCACCTGCGAAATTTTGCTCTTCCACTATATCCATTATGAATACATTTTGTGTCCATCGGTCAGTGGAACCTGGCCCTGTGGCTTGATTTTTTTTATGAATGAAATGTTCACTTATTACCTATATCTGCTTTTGAATAATTTTAACATTCATTTTATAATTTTCATAAATTTTACTATTTTAACTGGTTTTTATCATTCATTATTTTAGCTGATTTTAATAATTCTATCTCCTTTTTATTGTAAAATCAGGTAATAAATTTTGCCTTGCCTGGACATATCAGAGCAAGACTGTAAGACATTGAAATCATATCCAAGGTTAAGTTTGTGAAATATCATAATTATATGCCTATTTCATAAAACTTGGACGTAAGGGAAATCAGTGTGCATGATTTTCAGGTCACATGGCCAAGATCAATGAACTTTGACCATGTTGTGGTTGATGTTATCAAATGTCATCACTTATAAAGTATATTGTGGACCTAGTTCATGAAACTTGGACATAAGGGTTAACATCCTGCCTTATATAGTTTCGGGTCACATGACCAAGGTCAAATGTCATTTAGGGTCAATGAACTTGGACTATGTTGGGGGAATCAACATCAAAAGCTTAACCTAAGGTTAAGTTTTTGAATTGTCATCATTACTTTGAAGTGTAATATGTATTGAGCTAGTTCATGAAGCTTGGACAAAAGGTATTTATCTTGGGAATGTTTTTTGCATATTGGTATCCAGTAGTAACCCCTATCCCTAAAATCTCTTTTAAGGTATTGGCAATTATTCATTCAGTCAGATAACAACCAAATAAATTGGTTTTTGAGGGTTGCTTACTAAAACAACACAAAATCTGCCTTACATGTATGTTCTCTCTCAATGCCTGGATTTGTAATCTGGGCCAAAAAAACATCAAATTAGATGTTTTCTTTTTTGCGCCCATCCGTCCTTCCATTAATTTTTCCTTGTAAACGCGATAACTTCAGCTTAACCTAGGCTCATATAATTTTGTATGTATGATATACTAGCATAGATCCCAGGAAGTCTATTGATTTTGAGGTCCAAAGGTCAAGGTCACGGTGACATATTTTCATCGTATCCTTCTGCAGTCCTTGTAAACGTGATAACTTCAGTTGAACTTAACCTAGGCTCATATAATTTGGTGTGTATGATACTAGCATGGATCCCAGGAAGCCTATTAATTTTGAGGTCAAAACGTCGAAGGCCAAGGTCACAGTGGGTATTTTCATCTTACCCTTCTGCATTCATTGTAAACAAGATAACTTAAGTTCAACTTAACCTAGGCTCATATAATTTGGTGTGTATGATACTAGCATGGATCCCAGGAAGCCTGTATAAAAATTTAAACTAGTTCTATATGAGACAATGTCATTAATTACCAGAATGGCAGAAGGGAACAATTAACAACCAAAAGGCAACAATTCAACAAAATCATTGATAAAGTAATGAGTAAAAAAAAAATTAACTCTTTTTTTATTACTTAGTTGCTTTTAGCTCTTCTTTTAAATCACTTGCTATTCATTTTTATCTAGGGGATACCCAATTCACCTTTTATCTTTTTTAATACTTTTAGAGACTTTATACCATCACTCCTTTTTTATTACATAAAAAATGAAGAAAAAAAATCATGAAAAATTCAAATAAGCGTATAACGAACATATAAATGAAAATAAAGATATAATTTGAAATATACAATAATGACATGTGTTTTGATTAGTTAGTGATTTCATGTGAGGTAATACAACATGGAAATAACAATAATGACTATTGAATTTTGAATATGGTAAAAGAATTGAAATGATAAATAATTTAAAATGGACAATTTCCATTCTATTCTGTGGAAAGATTGACAAGCATGAGCAGAGAGGAAAGACAGTAATTTAAGCAATTTTCAGAATCATTTTTTACTCCAAAATATATTCCCCCCAAAAGACCCTAATTAATTCTTGGAAAGAATACCAAACCAGTCAAAATTATGACTATATTATGTTATTTAAACTCTGCCTGGCGATAAATGAGGTCTAGCGTTGTCAGCTGAGAAATATCACCAAAAGGCATATACAGTATAAATGTCACCAAGCTGAACTCTGGAAATCTCATATTTTATTATGAAATACATTTATACAATATTTATTTCTGCAGTTTTGACCACAAGGAAGCATCTGTATTGAATCTCAATAGGTTGCAGAAATGACATGCAATTCCTAGTGTTTTTTTTCTTCATATAATGAGAGTGAAAAAATGGCTCAGAACTCATATAAAATACAGCGTTTTTCTTGTTTGGTCATTCTGTTTTTATTCAAATCAACTTGAGTTGGGTGGATTTACTCTTTAAAATGTTTTTTTTTCCTTATCCAGAGTCATTTTATGCAAGAATTTAAGTGGCAAAACAAAGAGCACATGTTATTTATCTTGAGAAAACAAAAATGACCCCTTACTTTGCCATGAAAAGTCATCTTTAGTTAAAAGAGTTTGTTACATATAAAAGAAAAATCCTCAATATTGAAATGAAATAAACAAATTAATAAAAGAACACCTCAAAATTCTGGTTTGTCACCAAATAACTTCAACTTTGAAAACATAGCAAAAAATGAAGAACAGTCGCACAAACTTAAGCTTTGTCACCAATACGTTTTTTTTTAATAATCCTATCTGTAAATTATAATTATAGTTCAAGACATTTATTTGTTCTCATAGATTAAATGCTTCAAGTTTTTATTACAGCACAGTGTATGAGCCCCCCCCCCCACAACAAAGAGAAAAATTTGCTTTGTCACAAAAATGGCCTTTAAAAATTATTGACTCTTTGAACCCGCAAGCCAGAATACCTGCATCAAATCATGTTTCTCAAAAAGCAAGGCTTATATATGTCAGATGACCTTTTAAAATTTTTTGGAGATATTCATTTGATAACGTCAGTTTATAATTTGTTGATAAATGACTTTCATTTGTAAGGTTTTAGCATAAACAATGGCCAAAATATATGTGGAGGCTTGTGCAATAATACACGGTAAGTCGTATATAGACTATGCTTTCTTTTAATTAAAAAGCTTCTATATAAGAAAGTCCCCCATATTGAAATAGATTATAAAAAAAGAAAAAAAAAAGAGCAGCACAAAATTTAGGTTTGTCACCCAAAGGGTCTTTTTCATAAATAAGCTTATCTGTAAATCATAATTTACTTCAGGACATTATTTTTTCATAGATTAAAAGCTTCAAGTTTTAATAAAGCACAATGTTGCAAAACCACAAATGAAAATAAAAAAACACTATAGCTTGCTTTTTTATGAAAATGGTCTTTTTTAGAAGTAAAGCTATCCAAAAACAATTATAGTTCGGGACATTAGAAATATCTTCATAGATTAAAAGCCCTAAGTTTTTTAAAACATAATGTTAGAACTTTGAAAACATAAATATAAATGAAAACAACTCCACAAAATTTAGATTTGCCACCGAAATGTTTTTTTTTTATATATGAAGTTATAGGAAAATCATAATTTCAGATAAAGACATTCAAAATTAGGTTCAAAGATCAGGGCTCCGACTTACAAAGAACTCCGGAAATCTCATATTTTATTATGAAATATATTTATACAATATTTATTTCTGCAGTTTTGACCGCAAGGAAGCATCTGTATTGAATCTCAATAGGTTGCAGAAATGACATGCAATTCCTAGTGTTTTTTTTCTTCATATAATGAGAGTAAAAAATGGCTCAGAATTCATATAAAATACAGCGTTTTTCTTGTTTGGTCATTCTGTTTTTATTCAAATCAACTTGAGTTGGGTGGATTTACTCTTTAAAATGTTTTTTTTTCCTTATCCAGAGTCATTTTATGCAAGAATTTAAGTGGCAAAACAAAGAGCACATGTTATTTATCTTGAGAAAACAAAAATGACCCCTTACTTTGCCATGAAAAGTCATCTTTAGTTAAAAGAGTTTGTTACATATAAAAGAAAAATCCTCAATATTGAAATGAAATAAACAAATTAATAAAAGAACACCTCAAAATTCTGGTTTGTCACCAAATAACTTCAACTTTGAAAACATAGCAAAAAATGAAGAACAGTCGCACAAACTTTAGCTTTGTCACCAATACGTTTTTTTTAATAATCCTATCTGTAAATTATAATTATAGTTCAAGACATTTTTATTTGTTCTCATAGATTAAATGCTTCAAGTTTTTATTACAGCACAGTGTAAGAGCCCCCCCCCACAACAAAGAGAAAAATTTGCTTTGTCACAAAAATGGCCTTTAAAAATTATTGACTCTTTGAACCCGCAAGCCAGAATACCTGCATCAAATCATGTTTCTCAAAAAGCAAGGCTTATATATGTCAGATGACCTTTTAAAATTTTTTGGAGATATTCATTTGATAACGTCAGTTTATAATTTGTCGATAAATTACTTTCATTTACAAACAATGGCCAAAATATATGTGGAGGCTTGTGCAATAATACACGGTAAGTCGTATATAGACTATGCTTTCTTTTAATTGAAAAGCTTCTATATAAGAAAGTCCCCCATATTGAAATAAATTATAAAAAAAGAAAAAAAAAAGAGCAGCACAAAATTTTGGTTTGTCACCCAAAGGGTCTTTTTCATAAATAAGCTTATCTGTAAATCATAATTTACTTCAGGACATTATTTTTTCATAGATTAAAAGCTTCAAGTTTTAATAAAGCACAATGTTGCAAAACCACAAATGAAAATAAAAAAACACTATAGCTTGATTTTTTATGAAAATGGTCTTTTTTAGAAGTAAAGCTATCCAAAAACAATTATAGTTCGGGACATTAGAAATATCTTCATAGATTAAAAGCCCTAAGTTTTTTAAAACATAATGTTAGAACTTTGAAAACATAAATATAAATGAAAACAACTCCACAAAATTTAGATTTGCCACCAAAATGTTTTTTTTTATAACTGAAGTTATAGGAAAATCATAATTTCAGATAAAGACATTCAAAATTAGGTTCAAAGATCAGGGCTCCAACTTACAAAGAACTCTGGAAATCTCATATTTTATTATGAAATACATTTATACAATATTTATTTCTGCAGTTTTGACCGCAAGGAAGCATCTGTATTGAATCTCAATAGGTTGCAGAAATGACATGCAATTCCTAGTGTTTTTTTTCTTCATATAATGAGAGTAAAAAATGGCTCAGAATTCATATAAAATACAGCGTTTTTTCTTGTTTGGTCATTCTGTTTTTATTCAAATCAACTTGAGTTGGGTGGATTTACTCTTTAAAATGTTTTTTTTCCTTATCCAGAGTCATTTTATGCAAGAATTTAAGTGGCAAAACAAAGAGCACATGTTATTTATCTTGAGAAAACAAAAATGACCCCTTACTTTGCCATGAAAAGTCATCTTTAGTTGAAAGAGTTTGTTACATATAAAAGAAAAATCCTCAATATTGAAATGAAATAAACAAATTAATAAAAGAACACCTCAAAATTCTGGTTTGTCACCAAATAACTTCAACTTTGAAAACGTAGCAAAAAATGAAGAACAGTCGCACAAACTTAAGCTTTGTCACCAATACGTTTTTTTTAAATAATCCTATCTGTAAATTATAATTATAGTTCAAGACATTTATTTGTTCTCATAGATTAAATGCTTCAAGTTTTTATTACAGCACAGTGTATGAGCCCCCCCCCCCCCCCACAACAAAGAGAAAAATTTGCTTTGTCACAAAAATGGCCTTTAAAAATTATTGACTCTTTGAACCCGCAAGCCAGAATACCTGCATCAAATCATGTTTCTCAAAAAGCAAGGCTTATATATGTCAGATGACCTTTTAAAATTTTTTGGAGATATTCATTTGATAACGTCAGTTTATAATTTGTCGATAAATGACTTTCATTTGTAAGGTTTTAGCATAAACAATGGCCAAAATATATGTGGAGGCTTGTGCAATAATACACGGTAAGTCGTATATAAACTGTGCTTTCTTTTAATTAAAAAGCTTCTATATAAGAAAGTCCCCCATATTGAAATAAATTATAAAAAAAGAAAAAAAAAAGAGCAGCACAAAATTTTGGTTTGTCACCCAAAGGGTCTTTTTCATAAATAAGCTTATCTGTAAATCATAATTTACTTCAGGACATTATTTTTTCATAGATTAAAAGCTTCAAGTTTTAATAAAGCACAATGTTGCAAAACCACAAATGACAATAAAAAAACACTATAGCTTGATTTTTATGAAAATGGTCTTTTTAGAAGTAAAGTTATCCAAAAAGATGAAAGATCAGGGCTCCGACTTACAAAGAGTTACGATTGAATTGAATCGTAACTCTATGGAAATCCATCAGTGTCATAATGTTTTCTACCAAAAATTTGCACAATGTCTTTTGTATACATAGGAGAACACACAAAATTGTCAAGAAATTAGGAATTTATGGATATACATTTATATCTAGAATTTTTTTTTAACAACATGCATTTTATATGTTGACGTTGCTGGCTGTCCAAATTGATGAATTTTACTTAAGTCAAAGACGGAGCCCAGAAGTTTAAACACTCTGAACCGAAAGCCAAAATACCGGCATCAAGTCATGTTATTCGAAAAGCAAAGGTTTTATAAGTCACGTGACCTTTTAAAAATGAACTCATCTTGGAGATATTCATTCGGTACCGTCAGTTTATAATTCATTGATAAATGACTTTCATTTGTAAGGTTTTTAGCATCAACAATGGCCAAAATATATGTGGAGGCTTGTGCAATAACACACAAATTGATGAATTTCAATTATGTCAAAGCAGTGATTTTGAGGCAACGTTAACTTGGCCAGGTGGGGTACCAGCGGATGGTGCCACTGGCATGGCTTGGGCTTAAATCATGAGAATAGCTATTTCAAATGTCATGTAATTATTAAATTTGCTGATAAGCTTGATATCAGCAAATAATTATGGGCGAGGGTCACGACCGTCCCAAATAATTCATGGTTCAAAGGGTTAAGGCTATCAAAAAGAAAATTTTAGTTCAGGGCATTAAACAATAACAGTAGATATGGCTGCTTTAAAATTGAGATCCCTAAGATTATGTAGGCCCCTTTTTTAATTTCTAATAATCCGAAAACGAAATAAGGTTCGTTGTTCCGAAGGTTCGTTCATCCGAAAGCGAAATAAGATTCGTTATTCCGAAGGTTCGTTAATCCGAAAACGAAGTAAGGTTCTTTATTCCGAAGATTCGTTATTCCGAAAAATGAAAACTGGGAAAGCAGAGGAAGGGCAGCTATGATGTATGTTCATGCATTCATTGTTTTCTTGAAAATTCTTAGCACTTCTCTTTGCATACAAAGGACATTGTGCGAATTTTTCTTTGAAAAAATTATGACACTGATGGACTTCCATAGAGTTATGATTGTTCGAATCAATTGTAATTATTTGTAAGACGGGGCCCAAAATGGTCTTATTCATTTTACTTTGTCACTAGTGTCTTTCAGAACTAAGGCTATCCAAACATAATAATAAATCATGACTTTCAAAAATTAACTTCATAGATTAAAAGCTGCAAGTTTTATAAAGAAGAAAAAATGTTGAAAACAAAACTAAATTTGTTTTGTTTGTCACAAAAATGGTCTTTTTCATAAATGGCCATTTTGGTGACAAACCGATCTGTTTATCATAATAACTATAGTTCAGGATATTCAATTTTTTCAAAGATTAAATTCATGTTTGAAAAAGTATCAAAATATGAAAAACAACCCCATTAGATTTTGCTTTGTCACCAGAATGGTCTTATTATACTCCCACCAAAAGAAGTTTGAAGGGTAGGAATCTGTGTATGGTCAATCTGCAATTTCTGTACCTCTTATGACATTAGAAACACTCATTAGTATTAGGGTAATTATTTGCAAGACATATTTTCCGCATGTGTCGGAAATTGTGTTGCCATGGTCACAATATATTGTAAAAATTAGGTAAAAATCTTGCTTTAACTCAGTTTTTAACCAATACTGATAAAATTAACATGCCCATTGGTCTTGATGTAAAGATGTGCAAGACTTTTTTATGTGTGTTGTGTTGCCATGGTAACGGCATATAGGGTGATAAATTAAGGAATAATCTTGTGGTTCAAACCACTTCATCAGTTTTCAACAGCTTATGAAATTGGGCACAAACATTGGTTTTGAAGTAAATATGTTGCGAGACATATTTTGTGTGTCTCGGAAATTGTGTTGCCATGGTAACAACATATAAAGCCAAAAGTTAGGTAAAAATCTTGTAGTTTAAACTACTTCATCAGTTTTTGAATAATTCTCATGAAATTTGGCTTACTCATTTGTTGTGAGCTACAGATGTGCAGTACATATTTTGAATTTGTCCAAAGAAAAAAAAATTGTTTCACCATATATGGTAACCACATATTGCCCAAAACCTGGAAACCTTATTTAGGATCCCTTTTGTATTTTTTTTGCTAGTGCTCATGCAAGTTGCCATATACGTTCATCTTAGGGTGAAGACATGCAAGACTGATTTTCTAAACATGTGGGAAACCATGGAAATGGCATAGGGCATGTGTATTAATCACTTTCAGTGATACTTCTATTTTATAAATAAATCTAGCCAAAAATCATAATTCTAATTCAGGACATTACAAATTAATTTCATAGATTGAAAATGCTTAAAGATCTATTAAAACAATTTTGAAAACATAATTTTAAAATGGAAAGCGACCCCTTAAATATTGCTTTGTCACCAAAATTGTCTTTTTCTTCACTGAAGCTATCCGTAAATTGATCTTTCAATCTAAAAGGGGTGTGCATCCCCACCCCCACCTGAATCCACCAGTGTAAGATCATGTTTGTCCTGATTCTCTTGATTTTGTCCCCCCCCCTGGAAAAATCCTTCGGTTCTGTTGACAGTAGTCCTCTGGTCCATATTCATACTACATATCACCCTCATGCCCCTATGGGTTACTGGGCTTAA
Organism: Lytechinus pictus; assembly: GCF_037042905.1. NCBI lineage: Eukaryota > Metazoa > Echinodermata > Echinoidea > Temnopleuroida > Toxopneustidae > Lytechinus > Lytechinus pictus. Next base: position 10,174,136 of record NC_087245.1, on the reverse strand, counting down.
CATTTTTCTCTTTTCTTCTACTCCATCAGGGCAATCTCAGGCATTTCATGTGAAGATGATGCAGAATGTATTCTGTTTTTGAGGTCATCAATTCCTCTCTTGGACCCTGCTTGTCACCTAGACTGTGAGGACACAGGCATCAGGTTTCGACACTGGATGGATGAGAAGCAAATTTCATTGGATTAGGGTGGTAAGAAAGTCATGTTTAAAAGCATTTGCCATTATTTTTTATGGGATTTTTAGCGTTGGCCAAAAAATGTAGAATACATCCTTTTTATGTCATGACTTCTGTAACATGGCAATATTTGGCAAGGCTGTACTTCAAAAAAATTATCCAAATGGTATTCTACATACATGTACTTAGAGTAGGTTATTGGGGCTTTGTGGACTTCAGGGCTAAACGTGAGTATGCACTTGTTATTACAAACTATTTTTAAAGCTTGCTTTAGGATTCTTAAATAAATTGCATGTTTGACAAAATTATTAAAAAAATGCAGGGATCATACAATTATTCCACACACCTTCATGGCCGGGATAGTTTATGTTATGATTTATGTAGTTATGATTTATGAGGAAGTTAGTGAATAACAAAGTTTTGGGGCTGTTCTTTGTAGGAGTGAACTATATACAGATGTGCATATGACTTATCATTTTGATTAGTGGTCTGCATTTACATTACTTTAATACCTGCTAGGTTAGGTTCTTAACTTGCATGCCTACCTGAAGAATGAACACAATCTTTGAGGCGTCACTTGCACCCTATCAGTTATCTTCCCATCAGCAGAATGAGACACCATTTATTCCTTTCCATTCTCCATCTACCATCAGATACCATACTGACATGCAGCCAGGTTTTCTTTTAAATTGGTTGTAATTCTGTCTTGATATTGAATAGTTTTGTCATTAACCTTTTCCTTCCGAGGCTTTATAGTATTTAGGTTTAGGTTCCTTATTTTGCCCATTCTATGGTTCAGAGAAAATTTTAAGTCATTATTTTCCTTTACTTTATCTGGTATGTTTCCAGACCTCCTTGATGCCGAGTTGGGCATTGGCTTTGTTACTATCTTCTTGATGCTATTGCCTTTTATTTTGTATTAGTTTATTAACTAGTCTTCATCTTCTTTCATCTAAATTGTTTAGTTTGCATGTTGCATGTTATTTGCCCTTGACCTCTTGCATATTAATGAATTAGTTTGTATGTTTGCATGATTAACAAAAAGAATTGACATACAAGAACATTTTCCAATTTACTCTTAAGGAAACTTTGTATATAAATTAATTTGCATATTCAAAATTTCATATATATTTTGATTTTTGGGCCTTCTTTGTCAGTTGTCCACTTACCATTGGGTCTGAATAAGGAGTCGAACTGTGGAAAAGCAGCATTGGTCCCCATCAGAGAAAATTGCATCCAGCTTTGAGTGGGAGAGCTCGACTTGTGTTCCAGCTCGACCAGCCCATTCCGATTGCTCGGATATGACCCAGGCAGATTCTGCCTTGGCCCTTTTATTCCAAGCTGGCTATGTCCTGGAGGAGGGGACTTTCAAGCCGAGAGAAGTCTTCCCACATTTCTGTCAATTATTGCCAAAGTTAGTTTGAAGGAGTATATATAGCAATAGCAATTAGTGTTTGGTCAGGTGGCTGGTTTGGTAGTTGGTCCATTTCAAATCTTGCAGATCAAAGTACTCCCTTAGGTTTTAACCAATGCTCAGGAAATTTGACCCAAACAATGGTCATGGGGTAATTAGACACATTTTTGGAATACATGTATGTCAAAAATTGTTTTGCATGGTAACATTTTATGGCTAAAAGAATTACCATAGTTTAATTACATGTAGGTATGATTATTGGGGATCATGAAATGTGGCACACATAGTTTTGAGGAAGACACATTTTTTTGCATGTGAAAATATTTCAGTATGAAAAACTTCCTCAATTTTTCACCAGTACTTCTGATATTTGGCAAAAAGTTTGGCCTTGTGGTAAAGATGGGCAAGATTTTGTTTCTCCATATGTTAGAAATTGTGAGAACTGAAATGAAAGAGGACAAGGCACCCTTCCCAGGCGCGGATCCAGATTTTTTGGCAACCTGCAGAAAAAAAAGTGTACTCTTTAACTTGATAGAAACGATGAAAAACAGAAAGAAAAGTAAGAAAGAGGTATTATACCAATGATGTGTAATTTACAGCCTCGTAACGACCGGCCCGACTCGAAAGGAAACAAGAAAAAGGTGGGGGAAGAATTGGAAAATATAATTTATATAAAAAATTTCGCTCGCGCTCGCATTGCCTGTGTAATGAATCTCATTCAAGAGGATTAAATGGCACTTAATATGTCCAGTTCTGGAATCAATTTTGCACACAATATTTTAGCTCGAGCATCAAGCTTTCATTATTTTGTTTGATTTATACAAATTGTTAATATAATATATAAAAATTTTTAGCTGGCGCTGCACGCTCACATTGTTTGATTTGTGAGATACCTATCCTTTTTGGAAATTCTTACCAAAATTTCTCAAAATGCCCCTTATCATGTCAGGAAAAATTTAAGCTCGTGCTTCGCGCTCGCATTTATATGTTTGAGACACATCTTGTTCTTTATCTAAATAAAAACGTGCTTAGACTGTCAAGTTTTCAGGTCGGAATATCAAAAATTTTGAGCTCGCGCTTCGCACACTCATTATTTAATTGGTGATACTGTATCCATTAATCACTAAGAACAGTCCTTATTGAGTCCCTTTTCACGTTACTATATTAAAATTTCTGCTCACGCTTCGCGCTCGCATTTTATATTAAGACCCATGAGATACCTTATCTTGTTTATAGCAATAAAAACTAAAACTTCAGTCTTTACTTAGGACTACCCCCTAAAAAACCAACCAAAAAATCAGATTATAGCGGCCAATCGAGAAAAATATTGATGAAAATATTTTTCGGCCCCCCCTATTGGCGAAAGCTGGATCCGCCCCTGCTTCCCCCTATATATTGGTGAGCTCTTTTCACAGGTGAATGGAAAGATGAGTGATAACTTGTGTTATTACATTATTGGTCAATTCCTGTGTGTCCGGATCCTGGTGTCTTAAAAGCCCTATTTTGACCTCATGCCACAGCTAAGCAGAATCCTTTATGGTCATGAGTCCATCGCTCCTGAACCGCTGTTTGTTTTGGTCACATCTCCTTCTCTTGGACCCCTGTTACATCTGAGAGATTCCCTACCTCGGGCCGGCCCGGGGCCTACCTCGGGTCGGAAAGAAATCAGATGTAAACATCCCAAACCTACCTCGGGCCACCTTTTAGCGAACCTACCCGAGACCACATCCAGAGGTAGTCTCGGGTAGGTATCGGGCCGGCCCCGGTCCACCGATTCGTAGATGTAAACGCACACAAGCTTTCGAACCTATCTCGGTCCGTTTGCCAGCTGTCAAATTACGTCATAGCGCACGCTATCCCCTCCCCAGCCCCGTCGTTCTTCGAATGTTTTGCGGCATGCGACATGTGAATTGTGATTGATAAAGTCTTTGATTTGAGTGGAAAGAAGTTAAGCCACCAATAATCCAGTCAAGGTTGCAAGTGGACTCGGTCGGGTCTCGGGTAGGAAACTTTCAGAAGTAACAGGGGTCTTGTAGGCCTTGTCTGCTAACTTGGTCCCAACTGAGTTGTGTAGACCCTTATCAAGCCTTTCAAAACCTGGCCACCCTCAGATTTCCTGCCATGGAGGAGACAGGTGGCTTGAGCTCTCCGCCATACTGTAAAGATGAGGGGCAGCTGGATGGTCCATCTGATGACGATTCCATCTCAGATGTCATTGCTGGTAGACTTCCCCCCTAATGGATGAAGAGGATGATTCAATAATTAGTGAGGAACCAAAAATGATTTTCCAATATCCCATTGCTTACTGGAACTGGGTGGTCCCTGTACATTGCCTTTGTGAATCACAGAATTTAGAAGTCAATGGTCTAACCGGAGCCTCCCCTTTTCAAGGCAGTGGTATTTACTACCCCCCCCCCCTCCCCACAACAATACACAACAGTATCTTTGTGCATGACTATTTTTCGGCTGGTAAGACACAGACACATTTTCTTCCGTTTGGATAGGGTTAGATTTAGGAAGGAGAGCTCTTCTGTGGGCAAGGTTTACCCTGCAGATGAATTCCTGAGCTCTGTATACATGTATATTGGAGCTTGGCACCCACACTCACCACTCTCCTTAGGCCTTTTGCCTAGGTTGGATGATTCTCAGGCATTCTTAGTTTTTGAGTGAAGCCTTGCTCTCCCAAACTGACTCACTCTGGTTACAACCTCTTCTTACTACCCAGCTCAGACCACTATTACATCGAAGAAATGTGGCTTATTTCTCCTCTCAGAGAGACTCCCCCTCCCGGTTGGGCAGTGTCCAGTCAATACGATGAGATTACTGGATGCAAGTAGACAAATTAGGCTCTTTGCAGCTATGGCTCTAAGACTATCCAGACAACTGACTTCAGCAAGTCAGCTTGATCCTGCTATGTACAAGAACTAGGACAGAAGAATGCCCATACCAGCTCATTTTGAGGGCTCTTTTTAATGATCTAGATTTCCTAGCCTTTGTCTCTGTAATTTCTGCCCCATTGAGACAGGCAGTTTATGACTGGGTGTAATTTATCTAGTTGAAGCACATGTAATTGTAATAGAAAGAGGGAGAGAATGTTTCCTTGTCTTTAGCTGTCAGAAATACAACTCATTCCTGAAACTTGTCTCAGTTTATAGCACTGTTTTGCCCAATATTCCCTCTCATGTACTGTTAACTGGCCGTGACCCTACTACTCCTATCACAATTTTCTGGTAAGGTGCTCTCATCTTGCAAATGCTCAATTCTATTTTAGTTGAACCCTGCTCCATTCTTACCTGCTCTCTTGCTGGCCCTGCCTTCTCGATCACACCCTCGCTTGAAGGCAGCGGTCAAGCCTAGTTAGAAATGTTTCTTGTGCCTCTCCGGCCCAGACACTCTTAGGGAGAAGGCTGTTAGCTTGGTCCTACTCCCACACTAGGTGAATGAGGAATGATTTGTGGCTATATATATACTTTCTTTTATGTATATATATACATATATATATATATATATATATATATATATATATAATGGTTTTTAGCCAAAAATACCCAATAATAATAGCTGGATTTATATAGCTTTTGTTCCTGAGGATACAAAAGCGCTTGCTATATTACTCCAGCATAAGCTCGATCTGCCATCACTGGCTCTCAGTGCATTCCCCTCTCCTGGGTCAAATGCACTACAGTGTGGACAAATTTCTTGCTGAAGGAAAACACACCTTGGCTAGGATTAAAAATCCACAACCCTCTGTTTGATAGGAAAGAGTCAGAATCACTAGACCATGATGCACCCACAGAATGTGAGGATGAAGGACACTAATCTTGTCTTTTAGGCTTCTTGCTTTTCCTAAGGCTTTTTTCTTTTCCTAAGTGGTCAATTTTTGCAATTTTGGTGTCTTTTCTGTAGCTTCATAGTGATAGTATAGGACATAGTGTCTTACCACCTGTAATAGTTCCCCTTAGTTAATGACATCAGTGGTTTCTAGCCCCATCCCTTCCATGGCGTAGACACCAGTCAGTAATCTCTGCTGCCAGTTTTCATAAGCTCCTTCCTTTTGAGGACAGGTCGGCAAATGAATACTGGTACTCCATGCTGGTCTGGCATAACAGATAGATACATCTACGGTAATTATTGATATAAGTCAGAAAAAAAAACTTATTTAATTTCTTTACATGATAATTGGATATATCTACCAGTGCCCTTCCCCTGTCTTCTCTCTTTGTGTAGCAATATGTCCTAGATTTCTGATGGTAGCTATGTGTCTCACACTGGTGGGAAAGTAATTGATGAGGGCACGTGTGATGCACAAACGTTTGCATACATAGTTTAGTTAAGTTTGGAAAGTATGCAATTAACAGGTATAAACATCTGAAGAGAAAACTGCTTAATTTTGGGAAAACAAACAATCCTACTTATCATGGCAAAATAACCGTTTATCTTCTTCTTCTTCTTCCTATATAAGTACATACCACCTGTGGTGTATTGTCGTACTGTATTGTGGACTTGAATGCTGAGTGCTGAGTATCCACCGTTGAAGTTGTGGTAAAAAAAAGCCAACATATATATAATATTTACATATTTACAAACAAATGCAGACTAACATAGTCTGACATGTTGCACCTCACTCTTGAATATGTTTGCTGAGGTGCTGTCTACGACGTCCTGAGGTAGGGAATTCCATAACCTGGCAGTGGCAGGAAAGAAGGAATTTTTGTAACATTCCGTATTTGCAAATGGAATCATGAGTTTTTGATAGCTAAAATGGAATCATGAGTTTTTAATCATGGAATCATGAGTTTTTATAGCTAAAATGGCATCACAATTTTTTTGTTGCATTGGCAGTCCCCGTACAAGAGTATAATAACACTTATAAAAAGACCACATAAAGTAAAGTTAACATGTAAATACTTGTCTACCATTTAACAAAGTTCAGTTGACTTCTATACCTCTTCTCGGAGCTCAACTGCTTCCTCGAAAGTCAAAGAATTTAATTTTAAGATGTTAGTTTAATTGGTCAGGCTCCAAACTACATAACAAATGTAATCAAACTTAAATCCACATAGAATTCAAAGCCTGCGGAATTCCAGATGTTGTTCCACATCTCCATTTCACACACAAAAAAATGCAAGGACAATGCATATCTATTTGGAGAAGTACTCTACATGAAAAGGAGGGGGAATATCCATCTGGAGATGAACTCTATATGCAAGGACAATTCATATTTATCCACAGATGAAATCTATGTGCAAGGACATTGCATATCTATCTTGAGAATTTGATATGAAAGGAGGGGGGAATATCTTGAATTGAACTCCATGTGCACTAACCATGGAAACAAAAATTGAGATTTCAGACCTAAAATCGGGACACTCTACTCATGTTTTGTAAATCAGGAAAAGTATGGGTAATTGGGTATCTTCCTACATTAACCAGTGTATAAAAAAGCAATATAGGAGTACTTGTGCTATCAATTCCACTAAAATTAAAACTGATGTTAGCCGACATAAGATGATAATGATTCGCGTGCATTTTTTAAATAATCACTCATTTGGAGTGAGATGTGTTGATTCATGGTGGTCATTAGTATGATCTTATAATGTAAAGGAAATAGCAAACATGTTTAATGTAGAGGTTAATCATTTTGGGAAGGAATCGAGGTGTTGAGTATAGGGCAATGAATTAGAGATAATGTAGTAGTTGGGAGACTTGGTTTAGAGGTTGACTGAGGGTAGAATGGCATGGGAAGAGGGATGAAGTTTGTGAAGGAGGAGCATAGTGGAAGTGGGTAAGTATACTTTGTAGATTTTTATTCATTTTTTTCTGCTTTTTTTTAGTGTAGGGATTGATTTTACAGTACTGAAATTAGGGCCATAAGGGGGCAAATGCGTTTTTACATGACTATTTTACAACCTTGGTTCATTGAAGTTTGCATTATCCATCCAGTGTCTAACCTTTTGTTTGGGTCTTATCAGTTGTAGGCCATAAGCAAGATACAGGAGAGCATTTGTTGGTTTCAAATGCAGACTGCCTTCTGTGTCATTGGATCATGGATTGTCGGAGACTGTCCTTATGGAGTAGAAGTACAGGAGGAGGATATGGTTCCAGTAACCTGAAAGGTGTGTATGAGGGTGAGAGCCCCAGCAAACATTGCATGATCTCATCACAACCTGATTTTGGGAGAAATACCAAAGTATGAACAGGCTAATCTTCCTTACCAAGGATTTTGCTTTTCTTGCAGTGTAAAACTTGAAGTCTTGATGAGGAAGATTTGACATAAGATATTAAAGGGGAATCCAACCCAAATAAAATCTTGTTTTTAGAGGAAAAAGAAAAATCAGAAAATTTGATAGCTGAAAGTTTGAACAGTATCAGATAAATCATAATGAAGTTATGTATTCTTAAAAGTTATAAATATTGGTAACCACTATACCCGTGGAGACTTCAAATTGGCCGCATATGTGATGAAATAGTGATGTAAGGCAAAGACTACTCTTCCATGTACTCCAATACATAAAATGGCTAAAATTTTATTTTTCCAAAACTTTTATTTCAAACTATTTCTTCTTTCTTATTGCCCCAGGTGAATGGTTACTTGAGAGAAAACCACAAATCCCTGACAATTAAGTACTGGCCTATGGGAAAGTTGTCCCCTTGTCATAATTTACTTACCCAGTTGCCAATTTGAAAAATAAAGGAATATTCGTTTGATATTGACAAGATTATACTTAAAATCTAAAAGGAAATAATTTTAAAGGTTAGTTTTGAGGGAAGCTTTGAGTGATTCAAATGACGGGCATCCCTCGATTCTACGGAAAGGTCATTCCAAAGCCCTTTATGTATTCTTCCACAATCAGGTTGTTATGAGATCGTGTAATGTTGGCTGGGGAAGTGTAAATGGTGAATGGGCTATGTCAGGAACTGATTTGAGAAGGAGGGGGGGTATCAAGGGGGATGTTACCCATAGTGGGGAATTATTTAGTTTCAATTGTTCTTCAAATTTATCAAATTCATGTTCTAATTACAAGTCTTAATACTACAGAGACGAAACAAAATTTTAAAGGGGTAAACAGGAATCAGGGGGTACGTTGGTTGACCCTTTACAAATATTACTGACTGAACTGCTTCCTCAGCTTTTAACCAATTCTCACAAACTTTAGCACACACATTGGTCTTGAGAAAAAGATGAGAGTTACACATTTCCTGTCTGTTGAAAACTGTATTGCCTTGGCAATATGATACGGCAAAAATTAGATAAAAACCTGAGAATTTGATAACTTCCTCAGTCTTTAACCTCTAGTTAATTTTGCAATAATGCTGCCACACAAGGTTTTGTACTGCACTGCTCAACAGCATTTTACTTTCAAGTCTTGTGTATCTTTTGAGACCTATTTTTTTTTAGAAAATCGAACACACATCTACAAATTCTTATAATTGTATTTCAACTCTAAACTTACTGAAAAAAAACAATTGTTTTTTCAACCAAAAATGATAAGTGTATGATTATTTCTATGTTTGCTTGTTTAAATGGAATTATTTTGTGCTGCAAAGGGTCACTGAAAAAGTTAATTGTAGAACAAAGGTTTTTAATAAGAAACAAACAAATACATGCAAAATTCAGCAAGCAATAAACTACATAGGAAATTGATACTGTTTTGGCATATTTTTTTCAGATATTTGTTAGAAATGGCAAAAAAAAAACCCAGCAATAATCAGCATCTACTAGCTTTTGTAATGTGAGTTAAAGTTGAAATTGGCATATTACAACAATAAATTGTACAAAACTTGCAGATCACACTACTTTTTTTCAGTTTATAACCTATTTTCATGAAATTAACACACTCATTGGTCTTAATGTGCAAGACACAGTTTTTTGTTTGTGTCAGAAATTGTATTTCTTTGTTAGCAGCTTATTATGACACTATACTCAAGAAAACATATTGACGATTGAAGTACTTCCTCAGTTTGTGACAACTGCTCATGAAATTTGGCCAAAATATTCGTCTTTGGGACATGCAAGATTGATTTCCCAATTATGTTGGAAAGTTCATTGCCATAGTAATGACATGGGGTAGCAGGTAGTAATCACCTTTAGGAATATTTCTATATTGGATTAAATTAATTTCAAGGTTTGACGTAACAGATACATGATTTATATTGAAAATATCACAATACTGAAATAGGAATGCCCATGGAAACGGAGATGCCTTAATCCATTGAGTCCTTACCAAAGTCACTGGTGACAAAGTACACTTATTAAATTAAGAAGACAGTTAACAGGGGCATCGTCAAATTGACCCTCCTCTGCAATTTTGTGTGTAATTTTTTACCAAATTTGCGGTACCAAAAGTACTTAACATTTTTGTAAGTGCATGTTTAACCCCAAACGGCTCAAAAGTGATTTCTTGTACAAAGTCAAAGCAAATTGTGTTATGTGAGATTATTTTTACTTTTGCTGGTTTAAGTTGATTCATTTTATTCTATTAATGTTTGAAAAATGATCCCTAACAAGGCTCATTGAAAAAAAAAAACTACAAAAGTTTTACAAAACAAAGAAATACATGTGTTCACAAAACAATAAAATACATAAGAAATTGACTATATTTTGGCAATATTTTTGGCAATATTTTTGGAGATAACACAAAAGAAAGAAAACGGTTTAACTTAAAAGAACAAAAGTACAGTTTAACTTTTAAAAAAGCATTTCAACATTTAAGAAAAAAAGTACAATTAAACTTTTTTTTTTAATCCACATTGACGAAAATAAAGATGTTAACATGTATAGATGAAAAAAATAGAAAAATAAAATTTAACAAAGGAAAAAACATTAATTTAACATAAAAGAAAAAGTACAATTAAAAAAAAAACATTTAGCATTAAAAAAAAAGACATATTTAAAGAAAAAAGAGAACACTTAAATGAAAAGAAAGGAGATACAATACTTCAATAATTAGATATATCTAATTATGAAAAAAATACAATTCAACAAAAATTTGATATGTCTAATTTAAAAACAATACAATTAAAAAAAACAAATTAACATGGAAGAAAAAGTACAATTTATAGAAAAAAAAACTAAAACATTTAACCTAAAAGAAAATAATAAAATTTAAGGTGAAAAGAAAAAAAAATTCTGAAAAAAGAAGTACATTACTTCAATGATTATATATATCTACTTACAAAAAAAAACATGATTCAACAAAATTTGATATATCTAATTTTAAAAATATTATTTAGCAAAATAAAAAACAATTTAACATAAAAGAAAAAGTACAATTTAAAAAAAAACATTTAGCCTGAAAGAAAAAATATATATTTAAAGAAAAAAAAGAACACTTACATGTAAATGAAAAGAAAAGAAGTACATGTACAATACTTCAATAATTAGATATATCTAATTATGAAAAAAAAATACAATTCAACAAAAATTTGATATATCTGATTTAAAAAGAATACAACTGAACAAAGGGAAAAAACAATTTAACATAAAAGAAAAAGTAAAATTTATAGGAAAAAAAAAACATATAACCTTAAAGAAAAAATAAAATTTAAGGTAAAAAGAAAAAAAATAATATTTAAAAGAAAAAAAAGAAGTACAATACTTCAATAATTAGATATAAAAAAACACAATTAAAAAAAATATTAGTTAGCAAAAGAAAAAACAATTTTACATAAAAGAAAAAGTACCATTTATTAAAAAATACTTAATTTATAAAAAAATATACTTAACCTTGAAGAAAAAGTAAATTTTAGGATAAAAAGAAAAAAAATAACATAGAGAAAGAAAAAGTAAAAAATTGAACCATAAAGAAAAAAATAAACTTTGAGATAAAATGAAAAATAATACTTAAAAGAAAAGAAGTACAGTACTTTATTAATTAGATATATCTACTTACAAAAAAGAACAATTCAACTGAAATTTGATATATCTAATTTAAAAAAATACAATTTAACAAAGGAAAAAAAATCAATTTAACATAAAAGAAAAATGTTTAACCTTAAAGAAAAAAAGAATATTAAGATTTAAAGAAAAAATAACACTTAAATGAAAAGAAAAGAAGTACATACTTCAATAATTAGATATATCTAATAAGAGAAAAGAAAAAGTAAAAAAAAAAAAATATCCTTTATCCAATACTTCATTAATTAGATATATCTAGTTTTAAAAAAAAATACAATTAAAAAAAAATTGTAAAAAAGTACAATTTATAAAAGAAAAAAATAAATTTAAGAAAAAATAATAAAAGATAACACTTAAAAGAAAGAAGTACATTACTTTGATAATTGGATGTATCTATTTTTTATGCTTGTTCATCATTGAGTAAGCTGATTGCATATACCTAAAATGAATTCTAAGTGCCCACGTATGTCCATTGATGACCATGTGTCCCTCGCCATAGTAATATTACTCTCAATTCATTGGAGCTGTTGTGTACTGGGCGTGTTTGTGATTATCAGTACACTCCCGGCAATTGCGTTTGAATATTGCATTTTTGTTTTATATTTTGCCCTTTCTACTTTCTACCTTTCTACTTTTTCATTATTTAGGTGTTAGGTACCCACGGACCCACTCTTCCTTGCTGTGACACTGGGTATCTTCATGTGTCTGCTAAGTGCCTTGGTGCTATTATAAGCAAGATCTCGTGACTCGCATACAGTTGCTTCAAACAAAACCTGGCCCCCCCCCCCCTCGCCTGGTGCTCCCGAACCGGCCATCACCAGCTGACTGCCCCCCCCCCCCCAATTTGTAGGCTTGGCTTGAAGGGAACCCCTGTACCCAGTGCGGCGGAGGCTGTGTTAGAGGTTGTTTTTGTCCACCATCTCTAATCTGCATGGGCCTGCCAATATTTGACAGTTTGTTTTCCCCATGGCTCTCTTTCTCCTTTGGACCTAGTTAAAATCTAGGAGGATAAGGCATGGAATCTTTGCCAGGGCCCTGGTGATTTTCGTCGGCCCTGTCCTGGTTGGTCTGAGAGCTCCTTCATTAGTAGTCCATCCTCGTCTGAGGTGGCCAGGATTTTGTTGCCCAAGTCCGGGCTGGGAGCTTTTCCCATTGGTTTTGCATACCTAACTCGCTTGTGTTGTTAGCTTTTTCAGAATATTACTATGGCGTAGGACGCACGAACGACAGTGGGCCCATGTGGTCGCTGTGCTCAAAGAATTTGTGTATAGATATTCTTTCCAGCTTAGTTCATGAATGAACTAACATAATGGGTTAATACATTGCATTATCTCATAAATCATAAAATCAGGTTGCATTTTTTTTTACTCTTTAGTTATCCTCTGTAATATTATTAAAAAGAGATCCTCTTAATACAATTCACATAAAGGTAAAGTCGACACAAACTTAAGTTGATTTGAATAAGATTTGAATAGGATTACAGAAATAAGATGTACAAATATGGACAAACATAATTTGTCATGTTGGGGGAATCAACATCAAAATCTTAACTTAACCTCAAGTTTTTGAACTGTCATCATAACTTAGAGAAAGTATATGGAGCTAGTTCTCAAAACTTGGACAAAATCGTAATCAAGTATCACTGAATATTCCATGCAAGTGTCAGATCACATAAAATCAAGTTGTATTTTTCTGACTCTTTAGTTATCCTTTATAATATAATATAGCGACGCTCTACAATTCACTTAGAGTTAAAGTCTACCCAAACAAAAGTTGATTTGAATAAATCGATTGAATAAAAACAAAAATAAGGTGAATATATAGGATTACAAAAATAAGATAAACAAAATATGGCATGATGGGGGAGTCAACATCAAAGTTGTAACCTAAGCTCGAGTTTTTGAAACGTCATCATAACTAAAAAAGTAATAGAGCTAGTTTACAAAACTTGGACAAAATACTTGGACAAAAAAGTATCACTGAACATTCCATGCAAGTTTCAGGTCACATAAAATCAAGTTGTATTTTTCTAACTCTTTAGTTATCCTATTTAATATAGAGATGCTCTACAATTCACTTAAAGGTAAATTCTACCCAAACAAAAGTTGATTTGAATAAATTGATTGAATAAAAGCAAAAATAAGGTGAATATGTAGGATAACCAAAATAAGATATACAAATATTGACAAACAAAATATGGCATGTTAGGGAATCAACGTCAAAATCTTAACCTTCGCTCAAATTTTGAAATGTCATCGTAACTTAAAAAGTATTTTACTTTGGCTTATTTTGGGGGTAATTGTTGAATTGTTGAATTGCCATCTTAACTTGAAAGTTTATGGATAAAATTAATGAAATGTGGACATAGGGGTAATCAAACATTGGATCAAGTTCCTAAAACTTGGACATAAGAGTAATCAGGTATCACTGAACATTCCATGCAAGTGTCATATCACATGACTAAGGTCAAAGGTCATTTAAAGTCAATGAATTTTGGTCTTTTGAGAGGTAAATGTTGAATTGCCATCTTAACTTTGTAAGTTTATGGATAAAATTAATGAAATGTGGACATAGGGGTAATCAAATACCATAGCTTGTCTTGGACAAGACTTAGGTGACTCGATAAAGGTCAAATGTCATTTAGGGTCAATGAATATCATACAAATGGTGTTTTTGTGAATAATTATTTTATAGTCGTTTTCAAAGGCACTGCTGCGATATTGAATTGCGCATTGCAGGTGAGACCATCAGAGAAGATCCACCTCTTAATGTTTTATATAATTTTTAATGTTTTTTATACTTTTTTTATTTTCATACATTTAAAAAAAAAATTACCTATTTTTATTTTCTTAGATTCACTTTAATTTTTTTTATCAAATTCATATTCTTCTTACTTTCTCTGTTAAGTATTCTTAAAAAACAGGTTCTACCATGGAAATATTTAGGCGAAAATTAGCTCATTGGTAAGACATGAAGATTGTCTTAGTCTAAGCCCCGGGGAGGGGGGGGGAGCACTTCCATTGACAAGTGGACAGCATGCGTGACCATAGGGTTTCAGAAATCACCCTAAACAATTATTTTCCATGTTCTGAAAATGCACCCCAGCCTTAACAAGAATTGGCATGTGAACCCTACCCTTAACAAGTATTAGAAACAAATGGTACCCTTGACAAGTATTCCCTGAATTGACCCCCGAATCGAGTACGATGATATCTTAATTGTTATGTCACATTCCTAATCACGGATTCAGCTTTACCTAATTACTTTCAGTGGGTTTAGTACCACCCCACCCACCTCGCTCAAATCGGACCCTAAACATGTAGTGATGGGGCAATTAGATATTTTAGTCTTTTTATGCCCTCATATCTCTGTCTTGAAATAGAGATTCCTTTTACATGTTTTTTTGGTCATGCATGGAATCCACTCGTCAATAGAAGTGCCCACCCCCCCCCCCCCATTCAGGCAATGCACAGCCCCAGGGGGGGCACTCGACCAAAAAAGCAGTAGGTATGTGCCGCGGGTGAGACAAAAAATGGGACCTAGGAGAGGGCATGCATGAAGCTATCCCAACGCCCGTGCTAGCACAGAGGCGATGGTCGAACAGCGCTCTGCGGCAGTTTTTCAACAAAATTACGGCTTATTGTAGCAGATCAATACGGCTGATATGCGAGACTTTGGAGCGGATTTTTATCTTTTTTCTCAATAAGAAGAAAATGCTATGCTTTGGAGCAGCTTTCTTTGTTCGTTTCTCAATAAGACAAAAATGCTATGCCTTGGAACAGAAATTTGAGTTTAAAAATTGAAAAATTGGGGTCCCCTCCGCGGCACATACCCACTATACATTATATACTGAGTGCCCCCCCCCCCCCCCCCCCCCCCCCCGGTGCACAGCTAAGCCAAAAATGCTACGTTTGTGAATATTGACCATTACCACCCCAGGGTGCAGAGCAGGCATTTTATGAGACATAATGGCAGAGTTTGTATATATACCTAAATCTCAAAAGCAACCCTCATATATATTTCTGACTGACCATTCCTAATCGAGATGAGGTAATGCACAGTGTCATTTGGATCACACAGTGATCAGAGTACATAGTAATCCTCTATGATCATAAAGGATTTTAAATGTGGGCTTGATGGTTATCTGTGAATCCATCCTTGATGTTAAAAGCCCTTTCATATGATGGATATAATGAATGTTCAGTCCATCTCTCACATAATGGAAATGTTAATATATTTAGGCTTATTGTGGTAGCCTACAATCTTGTCAACAATATGCAATTGTTATTATGCATAAGATAAGATAATATATATGTTATTGTTATGAAGAATGACATCTCCATGGTTATACCCAGAATCCATATGGAGTGATGTCTATTTACATGATGGATATAATGTATAGTCCATCCCTCACGCAATGTGGACCTTGATAGTTCTAGGCTTATTATGTTTAATAGCCTACAAGCTTGTCAACAATATGCAATTATGCATATTTAAGATAAGATAAGCATTTATATGAGGGTTATGCCCCAAATCCATATAGTGTCATTTTTATAAATGATGGATATAATCCACCTCAGACAGCAAAGACCTGATACGTGTATTTTCAGGCTAAAATTTATGGTAGCCTGCAATCTTGTCAACATGCACTAATGCTATGAGAATTATACTGAAAATCCATTTGTTATAGTAATAGTCTTTTTCCCCCAAGATAGTATCGCATGTTTAGTCCATCTTTCACACAGTGGATATGTTAATATTTGCAGGCTTATTATGTTATCATAATACAGCAAATAGCAAATATTGAGAAAAATATGATGATATTAGCACATTTTATATACATGTAAAGTGCATGCATGTGTATTTCAATACTTAAATCAGTTTCTGATGATCATATAGTACTGTATCAGGTCTCTATGTATTACCAAACAGGTACATGTATATTCTTAAATTATTTTTCCCACCAACGTGGTGGAGATCGACACTGTGCATTACCTTTAACCTAGTTGGATGAAACTTTTTCATATGGGTTTTCCTGTTATTTTTTTATTGCTATTATTGTTATTGTAATTATTTCTATTGTTGCTGTCATTTTTGACATTATTATGTGACTTATCATTAGTCCCATATTATTTCATTTGTTTGATTATTATTTCCAATATGTTATTATTATTGAATCTATTATAATTATTGTCTCTTATTTATTTATTGTGTGTCTGTTGTCCATCAAAATTTATTTTCAAATTTTTTGTGGCTTTTTTCTTTTTGGTTTGTTATTTAAATACTGAATTAAATTTTGCTGAACATTGCTATTATTACATTATTATTGAAAATAGAGGATGATTTTGTTATTCCAGATATTGTTTATTGTGGCATTATTATTTTGTTATAGTGGCATTGTTATTTTCACATTTTATATTTTGGCATTATTACCGTACTCAGATATTATTTTTATTATTTTTGCAATAGTGGCATTTTTTGTTATGGTGGCATTGTTATTTTCACATATTATATTTTGCATTATTACTCAGATATTATTTGCATTATTTTTGCAATAGTGGCATTTTTTTGTTATAGTGGCATTGTTATTTTCACATTATATTTTGCATTATTACTCAGATGTTATTTGCATTATTTTTGCAATAGTGGCATTGTTATTTTTACATTTTATGTGTGGCATTATTAGTTGGATATTATTTGCATTATTTTTGCAAAAAGTGGATTATTATTTTTTTGGAGGGTATTGTTAGCATGTCAGATTGCCTGATGTAGTGGTTATTACTTTATTACTTTATTATGGTATTTTTTATTATTGTTGGGAATTTTATTTTCATGGTACTATTATGATTATTATCAATATTTCAAATTTCCCACAAAGGGTGCGTTGTGGTGTAAGGTTTCCGACTCTCATCTTTTAACCAGAGGTTCGTGGGTTAGAATCCTACCCAAGGAATGTTTCCTTTTAGCAAGCACACTGTGCTGCGCTTCACCCAGGTTAGGTGAATGAGTATCTGGAAAGGAGGATTTTTGATTTTCCCATGATGGGTGCGCTGTGGTGTGGTGTTTTTGACTCTCGTCTTTCAACCAGAGGGTCGTGGGTTAGAATCCTAGCCATGGCATGTTTTCTTTCAGCAAGCACACTGTGCTGCACTTCACCCAGGTTAGGTGAATGATTATCTGCACAGGAGGATTATTTCCTTCCTTACACTGCAGCCAGGGACTGCAGCACTGCAGCTTTTTGGTTTTATTGGTTTTATTATTATTGTTTATCCACTGTTATTACTTTATTGTGTTTTATTATTATTGTTTGGGTTTTTATTTTGTTTCATTATTATTGCTGGGGTTTTATTTTGTTTTATTATTATTGTTGGGGTTTTTATTTGGTTTTATTATTATTGTTGGGTTTTTATTTGGTATTATTATTTTTTCATTATTGTAACTATTTTCATTATTATTAATATTGCCACTGTTATTACATTTTTTTCTGATGAGTAAAAGATGATCTCATGACATTGTTACCACTCCTATCTGATTGCCTGTGTGTAGAGCAGTCATGGTGCGATTTATCCCTAAGCAATTGATGACGCAGGGATCGTGGGAGGCGCCCGGTTTGGGAAACTTTTCAGCCCCTGTCATTTGTCAGTTTACTGGCGAGTGACAGGGGCTAATTGCGACTCAGACCGGGCGTTCTTGCGTCATCGTTTGCTTGGAGATATAATCACACCATGACTTGTCTATACACAAGCAATCAGGTAGGAGTGGTAATTATGTGATGAATTAATCTTTTATCTCTTATGTATTTTTACTCCAGAAACAGTTGCTCACATGGGTATATATTATTGTATTGTTTGTTATTATTTATTAGTAGAGCGGATTAGCTCCAAAAATCACAACAATTGTGCAAATTTTGACTAAAGCATGAAACTTTCACATGTATTAGTATATGCCGTAAGATTTATTTTAAAGATGGGAGGTAAATTTTTAAATGCCATTTTCGGCCGTTGCCATGGCAACGGATTAATTTCTCCAAAACAACATACATTCCCATGTAAATGGTAAATAAACATGATATAGATGACCAAAATGATCATTTTCAGGCTCCCGATTGAATACATATGAAATTTAGAAATATTCAAGATCATCAAGATAGTTCCAATTGGTCCGTTGCCATGGCAACGGCTTGTTTTTCCCCAGAAATATAAAAATATTTGTTTGAAAACCTTGTAGAATATGATTTATCTTTAATTTCCCCTAATTTTACAGTGCTTAACAAAGATATTTTGGTTGCTAAATGTGTAAATTACATCTCAAGCCATTGCCATGGCAACCAAATATAATCTAGTTTACAAAAATAACATGGTTGACAAGACAATGGACAGGTGGAAAATACAATTGGAATTGACTTTAATCTGTATGCTTAAGTTTTGACCCCCTCATTTGAACAAAATATACAAAAAGTGTTCTGCAGGAGTTCTTTATAAAGATAAAAAATTATGTTCCCTTGGTTATGCTTGAATTAAATTTAAAAAGGAACAATTTTACAAAGGGCCTGTTGCCATGGCAACAGCTTATTTCTCTCTAGAAAGGTAAAAATATTGATAAAAATGTAGAATACATGTACGGTATGATCATCATTCCATTTTCCCAAATTTAAATGTACTAATCGAGATATGTTTGTGACTAAATTTATAAATATAACATCTTAAGCCATTGCCATGGCAACCAAATAACATCTAATTAAAAAAAAAGTGGATGATAAGGTTAACAACAGGTGAAAAATACAATGAATATTAACTTAATGTACATGCGTAAGGTTTGACCTACTCAACTAATTTAGGGGAAAATAATACAGTCAGTGTTCTGCATGAACTAATTAAAATGATAAACATTGATGTTGCCTTGGTAATACTTGAATTCAACGATAAATATCAAATTCCAAATGGCCTGTTGCCATAGCAACGGATCATTTACCCAAGTACCAGTTTTGATTTTAAAAAGGACTGTATAATCTGATTTTTCTTTCATTTTCCTTAATTTTAGGATTAGAATAGATATGTTTGCTGTTAACATGCAAATAATATCTAAATCCATTGCCATGGCAACCAAATAACATCTGATTTGAAAAAAATATATAACATGGTTGACATGATAATGGACAGGTGGAAAATGCAATTTATAACAATTAACTCAAGGTTTGACCCAGTCATTTAATTTTGAACAAAGATTACAGTGTTTCGCATTAGTTCATTAGAATGATGAAATTTGAGATTGCCTTGGTAATGCTTGAATTTAATGATAAATATCAATGTTGCATATGGGCCGTTGCCATGGCAACAACTCTTTTTTCCCCAAGAAAAGCACCAAATTTGATCGAAAAACAGTTTAGAATCTGCATTTTGTCATAAATTTCCCCTAATTATAGGGTGCAAAGCATAGATATGTTTGCTGTTGATGTACAAATAATTTAGGCCATTGCCATCAATGCCATGACAACCAAATAACATCTAATTTAGTGGCTTAATTTGGTTTCTATTCAATGGTTTTCAGGGTGAAGTAGTACATTGGGACTAGTTACAAGGACAGCCAGTGGTCTGACGTGTCCAAAACCCTAAGACGGCTTCCAAAAATGGAGTTTTAAATGGCTGTTGATATATAAATGGACATAGCTCATTTCATATCCGTCTGAGATATATGATTTTGGTGTCTAGACCATGGTTTCAATGGTCAAATAATACACTATGACAAGTTGAACGGACAGTCAGTTGTCCAGTATATAAAAAATCCAAGATGACTTCCAAGAATGGAGTCTAAAATTGCTGTTGCTGCATTGAAAAACGTAGTTTGTTTGATATCCCGGAATATGTTTATGTCATGGTTGAATGGGTCAAATAATACATTAGGACAAGTTACAAGGACAGTCAGTGGTCAAGTATGTCCAAAAATCCAAGGTGGCTTCCAAAAATGGAAAAGCTCCTGTTACTAACAAATGGACATATTTCGTGTAATATATGCCAAAGGCATATTATTTTGATATCTAAACCATGGTTTGAAAAGTCAGTAAATACATCATGTACATTGGAACAAGTTACAAGGACAGTCAGTAATCCAGTATGTCTAAACATCCAAGATGGCTTCCAACAATTGGAGTCTAATCGGAGTCTGTTACTTTAAAATTGACATAGTTCATTTAAAATCCACCAAGTAAAAATATTTTGGTGTTCACACTTTGGTTTCAAGGTTTAAAAGATATGTTTAGACTGGTTACAATGATATCCAGTTGTCCATTTTTTCTTAAAAAATCCAAGAGGGTTTTCAAAATGGCGTCTAAAATGACTGCTATCACTCAGAAATTATCTGAGTTCATACAACAACCTGTGAGAAATATTTTTGGTGTCTACACTGTGGTATGAAGGGTCAACTATTACATTAGGACAAGTAACAAGGATGATTAGTTATCAATTTTGTCCAAAATCCAAGGTAGATTCTAAAATTACATCAAAATGGGTGCTGTTGCCAACTCATACCTGCTTGCATTTTGAATGAAGGCACCAAAAAGTGGATATTACATCCACTTCAAAGTAACAGTCGTCATTTTAGAATCCATTTAAGGAAGCCATCTCGGATTTTCAGGCAAATGGACAATTGTAACCAGTCCCAAAGTATATTTTGATCCTTGAAACCCTAGTGTGGACACCAAAATAACATCCCCAGGTGTATTTTTGATGTACTATGTCCAATTTTAAGTAACATTAAAACCCCCATTTTTTAAGCCATCTATGAATTTTTTGACACAATAATGACACCTGACTGTCGTTTCAACTTGACCAAATGTACAGTATTACTTGACCCTTTTAATACTAGTTTAGACACCAAAATCATATCCCCAATGTATATTATTAATGAACTATATTATGTCCATATTGAAGTACCAACAATCAATTTAGACCCCATTTTGAAGGCCATCTTGGATTTTTTAACATACCAGTCCACTGACTGTCCTCGTAACTTGTTCTAATGCATTAAACCATGGTTTTATGATTATGGTTTAGACATCAAAATCATATTCCCCAAACAGTTATTGAACAAACTATGTCCTAATTTATTATTTGACTCTTAAAAATATGGTTTAGACACCAGAATCACATCTCACAGGCGGATATAGAATGAACTATGCCAATTTTTAAGTAACAACAGTCAATTTTAGACCCCATTTTTGGAAGCCATCTTGGAATTTTGGACATACTAGACCACCGACTGTCCGTGTAAGTTTTTCTTAATGTATTATTGGCCTTTGAAATCATAGTTTAGACACAAAAATCATATCTCACAGGTGAATATAAAATGAGCTATTCCACTTTTAAGTATCAGCAGCCATTTTATAATTATTGCCCTTTGAAATCATAGTTTAGACACCAAAATCATATCTCACAGGTGAATATAAAATGAACTATTCCACTTTTAAGTATCAGCAGCCATTTTATAATTATTTTCGGACATACCTGTCTGTCGTTGTAACTTGTCCTAATATTATTAGACTCTTGAAACCAATGATTTAGAGTCAAAATCACTTCCCCAAGGCCAATATGAAATGAGATATTACGTCCACTTAAGGTATCATCAACCATTTTAGATTCAATTTTTTGAAGCCATCTTATGTTTTTGGACATTCCAGACCACTGGCTGTCCCTGTAACTTGGCCCTATGTATTATTTGATCCTTAATAACCAATGAATAAAAAACAAATTAAAGCCATTTTATGAAGTAATGGATGAGTTGTGGATTTTAGCATACGGCAGCCAGTGAGGGCACCATCTTGGATTTTCCTGTTACCCTGGAGTACTTAATTTTTCTTTTCAACCTTTCAACCAGTATAAAGGGTATTTAAATTTTTTGAATATTTTAATAAGTCTACTTGTCATGTAAAATTAGCAGTGAATAGATTATACTTCATGTTGATTCCATTCGTAATCATGTTAATCTAAAAATTATCACAGCATTTCAAAATCTTCTTCGTCAAAATCAGTAGCGTAATTTGGAGGGGTCCAGATATGATGTATCGAGTGAAATGTATTTTTAAAAGTTGTCAGCTAGCCCAGCGAAAGAGTAAAACCTTCGAAATTTTTCATTTTTTTTTACAAAAATAAAATTTTGGGTATAGTATTCGGAAAATAATCATATTTTATCCATCTCTCTTTCACTTTCTCTTTATTTTTTTCTTGGTAATGATTTTTTGGGGTGGAGTAGGATTGCAGAATTCCCAGGAATTTTCTTGATGGAATCTTTTCATGGGTATAAACGGGAATTTTGTGGGAATTTTAGGAATTTTCGGCAATTTTCAAGAAATGATGGGAATTTACAAAAAGTAACAATTTTCTATGCAGAAATTAAAATGCATACCCTAGCAGATGATACTTGATAATTCTTTGCCGTCAAATTTCAAGCCAAGTATTATGCTAAAACAGTCAGACAAAGCAAAATTTTAATGATTTCCATGTAAAAGTTGATTTACTGTATTTACTTTGATTAGGAGCTCAAGACCATGTCAACTCCTCAAATAGACTTAAGATTTTGATTTATCAACGCCTATAATCCCCTAATATATTGATATGATGAACGGCCTTAAAGCACAAATCACACCAAGACGCTTTCTTCAAAATGGCAGCCTGCGAATACTTTGAACGAAATTGACCAGCGTCGAAATTAGAGTTTCGGGAATTTATTTGAGCCAAAAAAAGTCTGATATGATTTTTGTAGGTCTTATTTCGATGCCGTGTATAATGAAATAAATTGGTGCTTATCATTTAGCATATTTATGTTCAGCACCCTCAAATAAGGGAAAAGGAAATAAAAATAAACATATTATTTTCATAAAAAATTGTACTTTTAAGGGACCATTGGCAACATTGATATTTATCATTATGTTCAAGCATTACCAAATCAACATATCGTAATGAAATCATGCATAACACTTTTAAAATTTTAAAATTAAAAGAGTAGGTCAAACCTTACACATATTAAGTTAATTTTATTGTATTTTCCACCTGTCCATTATCTTGTCAGCCATGTTATTTTTTGGAAAATTAAATGTTATTTTATTGCCATGGTAATGCCTTAAGATGTTATTTATACTTTTAACAACAGAGATGTACGTGTATGTTTGGCACCCTAAACTTAGTAGAATTGAATGAAAAATAAGATTCTACAAGGCATTTTTTAATCAAAGATGGTATTTTAGGGGGAATAAAATGACCCGTTGTCATGGGAACAGAACACACATTTGCAAACATTAATATTAAATTCAAGCATTACCAAGGCAACTGTCAGTTTTTATCATGCTAATGAACTCATGCGGAACACTGTATTTTTTGTTCAAAACTTAATGACTGGTCAAACCTTATGTAGATTAAGTAAATCTTTACTTTACATTCCACCTGTCCATTATCATTTCAACTGTGTTAGTTTGTTTTAAAAATTATATCTTAAGTGGTTGTCATGGCAATGGCTGAAGATGTTATTTATTTATTAACAGCAAGCATATATATGCTTAGCTCCCTAAAATTGGGGCAAATGAAATAAAAATCAGACATTTGAAACACTAATATTTATCATTAAATTCAAGTATTACCAAGGCAACATCATTTTATTATTCTAATGAACTCATACAGAACTCTTACTGAAATTTTTGTTCAAAAATTAAATGACTGGCCAAACCTTTTGCATATTGAGTTATTTGTAATTGTATTTTACACCTGTCCATAATCTTGTCATCCCAATTATTTTTTTTTGTATTAGATATTATCTGGTTGCCATGGCAATAGCTTCAGATGTTATTTATACATTTTGCATCAAACATACCGATGTTTAGCACACTAAGATTAGGGGAAATGCAAGAAAAATCAAATTATACAGTCCCTTTTTTAATCAAAACTGGTACTAAATGATCCGTTGCTATAGCAACAGGCCATTTGGAACATTGATATTTATTGTTGAATTCAAGTATTACCAAGGCAACATCAATGTTTATCATTCTAATTAGTTCATGAAGAACACTGACTGTATTATTTTCCCCTAAATTATTTGAGTAGGTCAAACGTTACGCGTATGTACACGTTAATTTTTATTATATTGTTCACCTGTTCATAAGCTTATCATCTATGTTGTTGGTTTTTTTCAAATTAGATATTATCTGGTTGCCATGACAATGGCTTAAGATGTTATATTTATAAATTTAGTCACAAACATATCTCGATTAGTACCTTAAAATTAGGGAAAATGGAATGATGATCATACCGTACATGTATTCTACATTTTTATAAATATTTTTACCTTTCAAGAGGGAAATAGGTTGTTGCCATGGCAACGGGCCCTTTGCAAAATTGTTTCTTTTTAAATTTAATTCAAGCTTTACCAAGGCAACATTAATTTTTATCTGTTATAAAGAACTCCTGCAGAACACTTTCTGTATTTTTTGTTCAAATGAGGGGGTCAAATCTTAAGCACACAGATTAAGTCAATTCCAATTGTATTTTCCACCTGTCAATTGTCTTGTCAACCATGTTATTTTTGTAAATTAGATGTTATTTGGTTGCCATGGCAATGGCTTAAGATGTTATATTTATAAATTTAGTCACAAACATATCTCGATTAGTACCTTTAAATTTGGGAAAATGGAATGATGATCATATCGTACATGTATTCTACATTTTTATCAATATTTTTACCTTTCAAGAGGGAAATAAGCTGTTGCCATGGCAACGGGTCCTTTGCAAAATTGTTTCTTTTTAAATTTAATTCAAGCTTTACCAAGGCAACATGATTTTTTATCTTTATAAAGAACTCCTGCAGAACACTTTCTGTATTTTTTGTTCAAATGAGAGGGGTCAAAACTTAAGCATACATATTAAGTTAATTCCACTTGTATTTTCTACCTGTCCATTGTCTTGTCAACCATGTTATTTTTGTAAATTAGATGTTATTTGGTTGCCATGGCAATGGCTTGAGATGTAGTTTACACATTTAGCAACCAAAATATCTCCGATAAGCACTGTAAAGTTAGGGGAAATTAAAGATAAATCATATTCTACAACGTTTTTTTATCAATTTTTTTACTTTGCTGGGGAAAAACAAGCCGTTGCCATGGCAACAGACCAATTGGAACTATCTTGATGATCTTGAATATTTCTAAATATCATATGTATTCAATTGGGAGCCTGAAATTATTATTTTGGTCATCTATACCATGTTTATTTACTATTTACATGGGAATGCATGTTATTTTGGAGAAATTAATCCGTTGCCATGGCAACGGCCGAAAATGGCATTTATAAATTTACCTCCCATCTTTAAAATAAATCTTACGGCATATACTAATACTTGTGAAAGTTTCATGCTTTAGTCATAATTTGCACAATTGTTCGGCTAATCCGCTCTACTATATTTATATTTCATTGTAGTTAAGTCTGGGTATGTAACTAGGTCTCTGTATGTAAGTAAGTCTGGGTATGTAGGTATAAGTCTGGGTATGTAGGTATAAGTCTGGGTGTGTAGGTATAAGTCTGTAAGTAATTTTTATTACTGACCTGATATATATTTTATACACTGTATCAGTGCTTTGTTACATTATGATCATTTATTGATATTATTGTTATATTATGATCTTATTACTGTTTATTAGTTTTGTTGCAATATTATTATGGTTTATTATTGGCATTTTTTGTGACATTGTCACCACTCCTATCTGATTGCCTGTGTGTAGAGCAGTCATGGTGCGATTTGTCCCTAAGCTATTGATGACGCAGGGAACATGGGAGGCGCCCGGTTTGGGGAACTTTTCAGCCCCTGTCATTTTTCAGTTTACTGGAAAGTGACAGGGGCTAATTGCAACTCAGACCGGGCGTTCTTGCGTCATCGTTTGCTTGGAGATATAATCACGCCATGACTTGTCTATACACAAGCAATCAGGTAGGAGTGGTAACAATGAAACAATTCATTCCTTATTACTTTATTGTTATTACAATTATTTGTTATTATGGCCTTATCATTTTTTGCAATAAGTGGATGATTTTGTGACATTGTCACCACTCCTATCTGATTGCCTGTGTGTAGAGCAGTCATTGTGTGATTTATCCCTAAGCAATCGATGACGCAGG